>NC_138772.1:49944071-50301571 GCF_965119305.1 Pelophylax lessonae | reverse complement strand
TCAAATTCCTCTCTATGGACATCAAGCAGGAGGTGGCTGCTATATGTGCTTGTTAGGAACACTCACATACCGGGAGAAATTGGAAGAAGAACTCATAGTGTAGTAACTTCAAGTAAGTTTAATATATAAAATTCAAGGTTGCACTTACAATTAAATAGATCAAAAAACGCCTTTCAGGTAGAATACAAACACCGCCGATGCGGTTACAACAATCGCTGCCAAGAGCTTCCTACTTCCGGTCTCGGCCGTAGACACGGAAGTGACGTCACCACGGTGTCCCGACGCGTTGCGTCACAAAAACACGTGACTTTATCAAGTCATAGGTATACGTCGGTCGCATGCCTGCAGCTAGAGGGGAGAGCGCGCGCTGCCACCGGCGCGCTCCCACCCCCCACTCAGCAGTAGGGACTCCGATGCACGGGGCAGGTGGCTCAGATTGCCGCCTACCACCTGTGATCGTTCCCCGCTGAGAGAGAACGATGGTCACTGTTGTAAACACAGCTGACCGTTCTTCTCTCTGGAATGATCACAGAGCGTCTGTGATCCTTCTATATAGGATCACGGGTCTCTTTGATCATTTCACAAGCCACGCCCCCATACAGTTAGAAACACACCCCCTAGGTACACATTTAACCCTTTGATCGCCCCTGGGTTAACCCCTTCCCTGCCAGTGTCATTATTACAGTAACAGTGCATATTTTTAGCACTAATTACTGTAGTAATGTCACTGGTCCTTCCAAAAGTGTCAAAAATGTCAGTTAGGGGTCCGATCTGTCCGCCGCAATGTCGTAGTCCTGCTAAAAATCACAGATTGCCGCCATTACTAGTAAAAAAAAAAAAAAAAACATTAAAAACGACATAAAACTTTCCCGTAGTTAGTAGACGCGATGACTTTTGCACAAACCAATCAAAATACGCTTATTGCGATGTTTTTTTTCCAAAAATATGTAGCAGAAAACAAATTGGCCTAAAATGTTAAAACATTTTGATTTTTATTTTATTTTTTGGGAATGTTATATAGCAGAATGTGAAAAATTTATTTTTTTTTTCCAGAATTGTCGCACTATTTTTTTGTTTATAGCGCAAAATATAAAAATCACAGAGGTGATGAAATACCACCAAAAGAAAGCTCTGTTTGTAGGAAAAAAGGACATCAATTTTATTTGGGTTCAGCGTCGCATGACCACCCAATTGTCCATTAAAGTAACGCAGTGCCGAATCGCAAAAAATGGCCTGGTCATTAAGGGGACAAAACCTTCCGGTCCAGAACTGGTTAAAGAGTTTCTGACTTTTTTGCTTCCTTTTCGACTAGGCAAAAATGATGTAGTGCCCCTCCCCCTCCGCTGCCCCCTGGGATGTCCCCTCATAACACATCTGAGGACGCTAGGTGCAAGGGACAAGGTAAGTATAGTTTCTGTTCCCCGAAGACAGCATGACCCTTTAACCCCCACAGTGCAGGGTGAGCCCAACTAAAAAGTTTTTTTCCTGGAGTTCAGATTTAAAGCGGTATTAACCACTTGATCTCCAGAAGATTTACCCCCCTTCCTGACCAGGCCATTTTGTGCGATACAGCACTGAGTTAAGCCCCGTACACACGTACCGATGGTCGGCTTACAAATGTTCCTCTTTTCTCCCCGGGATGTCGATGTCTGCTGAAAAGTGCAAAGACAGCACAAGGACAGCACAAGAATTTTGTCTGCCGACTGCAGAAGTGATGTCATGTAATGGTTAACTTTCCCTGTGTTTTCTATTTTCTGAGCATGCCCAGTCTTGCAAATCTGCGGTCTGTCGGCCGAATTGTGTACTGACAGGCGAACAATCGTCCGTTCTGGTGTCGGCATACAAATATTTTCATGTTTGCACGAAAGACTTTTGTCCGCGGATTGTGCGCAGACATCTGTCGGAGGCACCATACTAACACACGTACAATCGGCAGATCCTTCGTCCACCGACGTTTGTATGCCGACGATCGGTACGTGTGTACGGGCCTTTACTTTAACTGACAGTGTCATCTGATTCTGTACACAAATAAAATTGATGTCCTTTTTCCCCCCACAAATAGAGCTTTCTTTTGGTGGTATTTGATCACCTCTGTGTTTTTTTTTTTGCACTAAAAAATAAAAAAGAGCGACAATTAGAAAAAAAAAAAAAAAAAAACAATATATTTTTTTTACTTTCTGCTATAAATCACATCCAATAAAAAAACAAAATGTAAAAATCGAATTTCCTCTTCAATTTAGGCCAATATGTATTCTGCTACGTTTTAGGTAAAAAAATTTTCAATAAGTGTATATTGATTGGTTTGTGCAAAATTTATCACGTCTACAAACTATGGGATATTTTTATTTATTTATTTTACTAGTAATGCCGGCAATTAGTGACTTATAGCAGAACTGCAATATTGTGGTGGACAGTCGGACACTAACTGACACTTTTGACACTTTGTGGGGACCAGTGACACAAATTCAGTGATAAGAGCTAAAAAAAAATGCACTGTCACTGTACTAAAGACACTGGCTGGGAAGGGGTTAAACATCAGGGGCGATCAAAGGGTTAACTGTGTGACTAGCCAGTGTTTATGTGCACTGTGGGGGAGATGCTTTTAATATGGGAAGATGCGGATTCTAGTCCCTGCTTTTCAGAGACACAGGATCCATGCCTTCCCTCACAGAACCATGATCTGCCTTGTTTACATTGCATTTATCCCTCTATGGAAGTCCCTAACAAACATAAACATACGGTATACTTTGCAAATTGCCCTTCTGCCTCTCTGTCTAACAATCGGAGGGTGCCGGCAGACATCAAGTTAGTGGCACCCGCAGATCCGCTCCCGCTGTGTATAGCAGGCCGGCAGCAAGTGTTAAATCGCGTACCAGGCACGTGATCCGGCGCAACAAAGCCACCTTGCCGCTGTATGTGTAAGTTATACGATCGGCAAATGGTTAAACCCAAAAGCAAACATTAATTATGTTGCAGCTTATCAATTCTTAGATATGATGGCTGCCTTTTTTAGTCTTTTTTCTTTTATTTTCACCTGGTGATCCTGCCAGTAAGTCTGTTGTTTTTCAACAGAACCAGCTGTCCTGCAGATGCAGCAAACAGAGGGTCGAGACAAACCGTTTATCACTAACAGGGGTGCTTACAATAATTAGATTTCATTTATTCATGTAAAGCTTTTAACCCAAAAGAATAAAAAACTGTTTGAAGTAACTGCTTATCAAGTGTGAGCTGGAGTTTGACTTTGTTTTGTTAGTGTATTTAACTCTGCTAGTAACACTCCCATCCCCCCAGGCTGACCATGCTGCTGTCCAAAGGTGTCTCTGTTGCTCCTTTATCCAAACTGGAGTCGCTCTAATACAGGAGGGGTGTTACTGGTCAGATCACCAGGTGCAAACAGAGGAGAAAAGGCCTAAGTTTTAGTTCATACCCATGCGATTTGTCATGTGATTTGACAGTTAAAAATCGCATGACAAGTCGCACCCTATTTTCAGCAATGGAACTGTTTGAATGTTTGCGACTCAAGTCAAAGCAACTTTGAAAATGGTTCCTGCTCTACTTTTCTGTGACTTCATTGCAACATGCATTGACTTCTATTAAACGGTTGCCGACCGCCGCACGACTATTTACTGCGGCGGTCAGCCCCGGCCAGGCAGATTGACGTAGATCTATGTCACTTGCCTGTCACTTCCTTGTGAGCCAATAGCGGGCGAGCGCGCAGAGGCGCACGCCTGCCGCGGCTCGTTCACAGGGAAGTCAGTGCGTGTGACCGGCGGACCCGATGTCCGCCGGTCACTCGCCGATCGTCGGTGCAGAGGGAGAAAGTCAGGCGGCTGATGTAAACAAGCCGCCTGTCATTCTCCCCTGTGTAGAAACAGTGATCATACGGTTCTACTACGTAGGACCGTTGATCACTGTTTCTACAGCTCAAGCCACAGCCAATCACAGTTAGAATCACGCCCCTAGGGACACACACAGCCCCTCCCTCTCAAATAAAGTTAACCTCTTCACTACCCGTGTCATTTTGCAGTAACAGCGCATATGTATAGCACTGATTACTGCAATAATGTCACTGGTAACCCCAAAAGTGTCAAAAATGTCAGTCAAGGGTCCGATCTGTCCGCCACAATGTCGCAGTACCGCAAAAAAAAAAATCGCAGATCGCCGCCATTACGCGTTAAAAAAAGAAAAACACTAAAAATGACAGAAATCTTTCCCTTAGTTAGTAAACGCAATAACTTTTGCGCAAACCAATCAAAATACGCTTATTGCAATTTTTTTTACCAAACATATGTAGCAGAAAACAAATTGGCCAAAAATGTTAAAAAATTTTGATTTTTAAATTTTTTTGGGGGGGGAATTTCATATAAAAAAATGTGAAAAATATTGTTATTTTTGCAAAATTTATGCTCTTTTTTTGTTTATAGCGCCAAAAGTAAAAATCGCACAGGTGATCAAATACCACCAGAAGAAAGCTCTGTTTGTGGGAAAAAAAGGACGTCAAATTCGTTTAGGTACAGCGTCGCACGACCACGCAATTGTCTGTTAAATTCACGCAGTAAAAAATCGCAAAAAAAACCCTGGTCAGGAAGGGGGTAAAATCTTCCGGGGCATAAGTGGTTAAATGAGGTAGCAAGCTGCATCGCTACTTCAGCGCAATTCCAAAGCTACACTGGTGTCAACTGGGTCTAAAAAAAGAAAGAAAATGAATGCAGCTATCACTTCTAATGACTGATCAGCTACAACATATTATTTGTTCTTTGTTTGTTTTGGATTTAATACCACTTTAACCACTTGCCGACCGCCGCAAGTACATATACTGCGGCAGTCAGCCCCTCACAGGCAAAGTGACGTATCGGTACGTCACTAGCCTGTGAGGCTCTGGGGAGTGAGCGCGCGCCGCCGGAGGCGCGCTCCCGCTCGGTCACGGACCCCCCCCGCGCGTGTGCCCGGCGGACCCGATGTCTGCGGGGCACTCGCGATCGTCCATGACAGCGGGAGAAAGGCAGGCGGCTAATGTAAACACAGCCGCCTGTCATTCTCCCCTGTGTAGAAACAGTGATCATACGGTTCTACTATGTAGGACCGTTGATCACTGTTCCTACACCTCAAGCCACAGCCAATCACAGTTAGATTCACGCCCCTAGGGACACACTTAACCCCTCCCTCTAAAAAAAAAGTTAACCCCTTCACTACCAGTGTCATTTTACAGTAACAGTGCATATGTATAGCACTGATTACTGTAGTAATGTCACTGGTAACCCCAAAAGTGTCAAAAATGTCAGTCAAGGGTCCGATCTGTCCGCCGCAATGTCGCAGTCCTGCAAAAAAAATTGCAGATCGCCGCCATTACTCGTTAAAAAAAAAAACAACAAAAATGACAAAAATCTTTCCCTTAGTTAGTAAACGCAATAACTTTTGCGCAAACCAATCAAAATACGCTTTTTGCGATTTTTTTTTTACCAAAAATATGTAGCATAAAACAAATTGGCCAAAAATGTTAAAAAATTTGGATTTTTACATTTTTTGGGGGGAATTTCATATAAAAAAATGTGAAAAATATTGTTATTTTTGCAAAATTGACGCTCTTTTTTTTGTTTATAGCGCATGATCAGAAAATCGCAGAGGTGATCAAATACCACCAAAAGAAAGCCCTGTTTGTGGGGAAAAAAAAGGACGTCAAATTCGTTTAGGTACAGCGTTGCACGACCGCGCAATTGTCCGTTAAAGTCACGCAGTGCCGAATCACAAAATACCCCCTGGTCAGGAAGGGGGGTAAAATCTTCCGGGGCTTAAGTGGTTAAGTGCCGGTTCACACTTGTGCGATGCGGGACAATTCACACTGCCATATGCGATACGCAGGGGGTGTCAATTAAATGTTAATGACACCCCCAGTTTGATCGCATATCGCAGTGCGATCTGACAGTTCGCACAGGATCGGATCGCACAAGTGTGAACCACTGTGCGATCCGATCCTGATGCGGCTGAAAAAAAGGGTCCTGTGCGACTTTTGTGCGGGTGCAGTGCGAATATCAGCCATACAAAGTGTATGGCTGAATTCGCATCCGCACAGGAGATCGCATGTAATGAAGGAGCAGTGCGCTCCGAATTACATGCGATCAGCGCACCCGCAGTAGTGTGAACCGGCACTAAATAAGCTTCAGTGTAATCAATTGCCTTTATTAGTCAACCAAGGAGCTATTAAGATGGGACAAAAAAATACTAAGGTTTCTATTTTCCCCAAAATAATTTACAGTTTACAGAGACATCTGTTGGACAAACACAGTACTGCACTCTTTTGTTCTAATATGCTTTCTAGAATTTTGGGAGATCTTCTCATACAACAAGAGTCCACCTTTTACAAAAATAAAATAATAATAATAAATGTATATACAGGTGCATCTCAAAAAATTAGAATATCATCAAAAAGTTAATTTATTTTTTAGTCTCTCATTTCAAAATGTGAAACTCATATATTATATACAGTATCTCACAAAAGTTAGTACACCGCTCACATTTTTGTAAATATTTTATTATGTCTTTTCATGTGACAACACTGGAGAAATGACACTTTGCTACAATGTAAAGTAGTGAGTGTACAGCTTGTATAACAGTGTAAATCTGCTGTCCCCTCAAAATAACTCAACACACAGCCATTTATGTCTAAACCGCTGGCAACAAAAGTGAGTACACCCCTAAGTGAAAATGTCCAAATTGGGCCCAAAGTGTCAATATTTTGTGTGTCCACCATTATTTTCCAGCCCTGTCTTAACCCTTTTGGGCATGAAGCTCATCAGACCCTCACAGATTGCCACTGGACTCCTCTTCCATTCCTCCATGACGACATCATGGAGCTGGTGGACGTTAGAGACCTTGCACTCCTCCACCTTCTGTTTGCAGATGCTCCACAGATGCTCAATAGGGTTTAGGTCTGAAGACATGCTTGGCCAGTTCATCACCTTTACCCTCAGCTTCTTTAGCAAGGCAGTGGTCGTCTTAGAGGTGTGTTTGGGGTCGTTATCATGTTGGAATACTGCCCAGCGGCCCAGTCCCTGAAGGGAGGGGATCATGCTCTGCTTCAATATGTCACAGTACATGTTGGCATTCATGGTTCCCTCAATGAACTGTAGCTCCCCAGTGCCTGGCAGCACTCATGCAGCCCCAGACTATGGCACTCCCACCACCATGCTTGACTGTAGGCTAGACACACTTGTCTTTGTACTCCTCACCTGGTTGCCACCACACACGCTTGACACCATCTGAACCAAATACGTTTATCTTGGTCTCATCAGACCACAGGACATGGTTCCAGTAATCCATGTCCTTAGTCTGCTTGTCTTCAGCAAACTGTTTGCAGGCTTTCTTGTGCATCATCTTTAGAAGAGGCTTCCTTTTAGGACGACAGCTGGCAAGGCTGGCAGGACTCATATAGTGGCAGCTGGTGAATAGAAATTTGGGGGCAGGGGGGCGGCAAAACCAACACCCCCCCCCCCCGGAGGGAGGGCCGGCCGGCCGGCAATCGTATCTACCACCCCCTCCCTCCTCCCCCCTCCCGGACAGCCAGCATCCTTACCTGCTCCTTCCCCGAGCGACTGTGAGTCTCCTCAGGCCGTACGACTCCTCCCTCTTTCTGGCCAATGGCCAGTAAAATTGCTTCTCTTTTCAGCCAATCAGGAAAGGGGTCTCACCACTCGCTTCCTGATTGGCTGGGAGGAAAATCAGTTTGATAATAGCGAATATTCATTCACTATTGTGATACAACTGGGTGGGCTCAGGGTGCAGTGCTCTGCGCCCCGAGCCCACTCTTTTTTTCAAGCCAATTAGAGCCTCTAGCTCTAATCACGTGCTTCAAAAAAAAAAAAGTCCCCTATGCATGTAGATTAGGGAGCCGGATGCATGGATGGGGGGGCGGCACCCCTGCGCCCCCAATGGACGGGTCGCCACTGCTCATACGACTATTTCCCAAAGATAACCTCTGAATATGATGCTGCGCATGTGCACTCAACTTCTTTGGTCGACCATGACAAGAACCTCCTTAATGCCCAGGCCATTTTTTGCGATTCGGCACTGCGTTATTTTAACTGACAATTGCGCAGTCCTGCGACGCTGTACCCAAATAAAATGTATGTCTTTTTTTCCCACAAACAGAGCTTTCTTTTGGTGGTATTTGATCACCTCTGCGGTTTTTAGATTTTGCGCTATAAACAAAACAAAAAAAAAAAACGACAATTTTGAAAAAAACACAACATTTTTTAATTTCTGTTTTAAAACATTCCCAATAAAAAAATTTCAAAAAATCTAAATTTTTTATCAGTTTAGGCCAATTTGTATTCTGCTACATATTTTTGGGTAAAAAAAATCCCAAAAAGCATATATTAATTGGTTTGCACAAAAGTTATAGCGTTTACAAACTATGGGATAGATTTTTGGACTTTTTATTTATTTTGTCTTTTTTTTATTAGTAATGGTGGCGATCAGCGATTTTTAGCGGTACTGCGACATTGCAGCGGACAAATCTGACACTTATGCCCCGTACACACGTACCGATTGTCGGCCGTAAATATTCGTCCGACTACCGATCGGCCGATTGTAGGCTTGTTAGTATGATGCTTCCGACAGCCGACAGCGCATTTTCGGCCGAACAGAATCTGTCGTGCAAGCATTAAAATTTTTGTTGGCCAACACCAGAACGGCCGATTGTTCGCCAGTCAGTACAGATTTCGGCCGACAGACAGCAGATTAGCAAGACTGGGCATGCTCAGAGAAGAAAAAAGACAAGGAAAGTTAACCATCACATGACATCACTTCTGCAGTCGGCTGTTGTTGGCCGACAAAATTCGTGTGCAGTCTTTTGCAGTTTTCAACAGACACGACAGCCCTGGACAAAAGACGGCCGATCGTTCGGCCGACGATCGGTACGTGTGTACGAGGCTTAAGCGACACTTTGTGGGGACCAGTGACACCAATACAGTGATCAGTGCTAAATAATATGCACCTGTTACTGTATAAATTACACTGGCAGGGAGGGGATTAATACTGGGGGTGATCAAGGGGTTAAGTGTGAGCCTAACTGTTGGGGGGATGGGCTCTGTGAAAGGCACACAAGGCTCCATGCCACTCCGCAATGATGCCGTAATTCATACAAAAGGAGCCCCGACCAAGTACTGAGTGCATACTAAACTGTACATAGACATATTTTTTAGTAAGCCAACATTTCTGTATTAAAAATCCTATTTTTTTATTGGTCTTATGTAATATTCTTATTTTCTGAGATACTGAATTTTGGGTTTTCACTAGTTGTAAGCCATAATCATCAAAATTAAAAGAAATTAAAAAAATGCTTGAAATATATTGCCTGTGTATAACGCATTTATATAAAATATAGGAGTTTTACTTTTTGAATAGAACTACCGAAATAAATTAACTTTTTGATGATATTCTAAGCTTAATTTTTTTAAATGCGCCTGCATATGTAATTCAATAATAAATTATAAGGAAGGCGCTGTTACACTCTTGAGTATATATCTACATTCCTCACCATACATCTATGCATGTGAAATCAAAAAATACAAAAAATCAAAAATGTTTTCAAGTAAATATAAACCAATGCACAATTGTGATTCATAAACTATAACATCCCATGCATCTATCACAGATACGTAAATGTGCACCCTAAACAGTGAGTGAGATATCTATTAGGGACAACTCAATATTAATATATAGAATATAAACAAAACACTTTCAATTATATAACTGTCGGTGAAAAATATGGGTCCTTTCACACGGGCTTTCCGCCTGGCGGACTCTGTTTTGCTCAGCGGGGATCAATCCACCGATCCCCGCTGAGCAGACAGCTGACAGCTCCGTCTCTGCTTACTTTGCAGAGACGGAGCTGTCAGATTCCTGCTCTCCTCTATTGGAGATCAGATGAAAACGGACCGCTTGTCCATTTTCATCTGATCCGATCCTCCAAAGGGATGGAAAATAGGGTTAAGATCTGTCTGGATTTCACGGACAGGATCGGGTCGGATCGGAGAGCAGCAGGTGTCAGCGGGTGTCACCGATGACATCCGCTGCTCCTTAGGGGTGCATGGAGCCTCCGATCAGGTCCGCCTGAAACACTTTTTCAGGCTTTTCAGTTTTTCAGGCGGACCTGATCGGAAAGCCTGTGTGAAAGGGTCTTATAATATCATTCCAAATCGTGCTTCACTCAAATCGTAATATAAAAAAATTCATTTATACTAAAAAATTCCCCAAGAAAAAACAGTCCAAAAAACGTGAAATAACTAGGTCCATATATCCAAATCATGCAGAATTAGTGCTTCCTCCAAATAAAAAGTGCTCCACCACCTGCAAAAGTGAATGTATGATGCACTCACCAGAGCCCCCATGCCCCAAAGGACCATCAGACTTTACAATGACCAGTGAACTATAATCTTCCAGGTGACCACTTCTTCCTCTCAGTTTTACAATGTCAGTGTGCATGAAAGACAAATAGCATACACATAGTGCAACACTGAAGTGCAATACTAAAAAAATAATATTAAAACACAACTCTGCAGCAGTTGTACTTACTTAAAAAGTGCCCTGACCGGCACCACCTCTGTAGACAAATAAATGCCGTATAGTCACCATGGGATATGGCAGGAACACAATCTCCCCGTGCAGACTCCCACTCCTCAGTCAGCATGCATTCCAGCGTTTCCCGGAAGTGACGTCAATGGTTAGTCCTAGACGATAGAGGCAGCAACCTGATCTCTATGCATTTCGCCACATAGGCATCAGAGTTAGTGCTTCCTCCAAATAAAAAGTGCTCCACCACGTGCAAAAGTGAATGTATGATGCACTCACCAGAGCCCCCAGGCCCGCAAGGACCATCAGACTTTACAATGACCAGTGAACTATAATCTTATAACTGATAGTTATACGATGTCAGTGTACATGAAAGGCAAATAGCATACTCATAGTGAAACACCGTTTATTAAAAATATAATATTAAAACACAACTCTGCAGCAGTTGCCCCTGCTTAAAAAGTGCTCCGACCGGCACCAGCTCTGTAGACAAATAAATGCCATATAGTCACCATGGGATATGGCAGGAACACAATCTCCCCACGCCAGACTGATTTCCTAATGATACCTATGTGGCGAAATGCATAGAGATCAGGTTGCTGCCTCTATCGTCTAGGACTAACCATTGGCGTCACTTCCGGGAAACGCTGGAATGCACGCTGACTGAGGAGCGGGGGTCTGCACGGGGAGATTGTGTTCCTGCCATATCCCATGGTGGCCTTTATTTGTCTACAGAGCTGGTGCCGGTCAGGGCACTTTTTAAGTAAGGGCAACTGCTGCAGAGTTGTGTTTTAATATTATTTTTTTAATAAACAGCGTTGCGCTATGAGTATTCCATTTGTCTTTCATGCACACTGACATCATATAACAGAGAGGAAGAAGTAGTCACCTGGAAGATTATAGTTCACTGGTCATTGTAAAGTCTGATGGTCCTTGGGGGCATGGGGGCTCTGGTGAGTGCATCATAAATTCACTTTTGCACGTGGTGAAGCACTTTTTATTTGGAGGAAGCACTGATTGTGCATGAATATGGAAATTAGTTATTTCATGTTTTTTGGACTGTTTTTTTTTTTTGTTTTTGGGAATTTATTTATTTAGATTAATTTTTTTATATCACGATTTGAGTGAAGCATGATTTGGAATGATATTATATTGTTCACCGACACTTAAACCATTGAAAGTGTTTTGTTTATATTCTATATATTAATATTGAGTTAACACTAATAGATATCTCACTCGCTGTTTAGCGTGCACATTTATGTATCTGTGATAGATGCATGGGATGTTATAGTTTATGAATCACAATTGTGCATTGGTTTATATTTACTTAAAAACATTATTTATTTATTTATTTATTTTTGATCTTCTCCCTCAGCCTAGCTAAAAGAAACAACTTGGACAACCCCGGCAGTAAAGCTACAGACGCTTCCGGGAGGCGAAAGCCTACAGGCCAAGATGGAATAGACCTCAGTGGAAAGGGACTCAAAGTTCCTTTCTCCAAGGCATCAAGTCTAAGGCAGCACAGGCAGCCAAGGCGAGTGAAAAGTCTTTTTGAAGGTGCGCGAAGGAGGGTCTGGGCGGCGAAGGTTACAGACCACTGGGTCCTGAACACTATAAAAAATGGTTACTCCATAGAATTCATACATCAACCTTCGAATTCCATTGGGAGGACTCAGTGGCCAGGTTGTCCCAAAAAGAGACAGTCCTTACAGACCTATATAGATGAACTCTTGTCCAAAGGGGCCATCAAGCATGTTCCAGCAGAGGAGAGGGGGAGAGGTTTTAACTCCCCAATCTTCCTGGTGCCAAAATCCTCAGGGACCTTAAGACCAGTCTTGGATTTAAGAAGACTAAACAATTACATCTTCAATGGGCGGTTCAAAATGGAGTCACTCCAGACCATGGACAAGGAGGACGACGGGCTCATTTCAGTGCACCTTTCAGGCACCTACCTGCATGTCCCCATAAGGGAGCAACATCAGAAGTTTTTGAGGTTCGCAGTATGCGACCACCATTATCAATTCCCATGCCTCCCCTTCGGCATCTGTACCGCACCAAGGGTATTCTCACAGAACATCCTCTTCGTCATTTCCCTAATTCGCCTGGAGGGAATAAAAATATTCCATTACTTGGACGATTTTCTCATTTAGCGGAAACTCTGCTCAACGACTCAGGGAGCAATGGGACCAGGTCCTTCTGACCCTGAGGAGTTTCGGTTGGATAATAAATGTACAAAAAAGCCAGCTCTGCCCTTCCCAAACAATGGAGTACTTGGGAGTAATTTTCTCTACTTCTCAGGGACGGGTGTATCTCCCAGACAGGAAGATCCATCAACTGCGCCAGTGTACCCTAAGCACAATGAGGTTTACTTTTCCCTCAGCCAAGGACTGCATGGTCCTAATCAGGATGTTTACTGCCACAAGTCCGGTAGTCCTTTGGGCCAGGTGGCATATGAGGATATTCCAGGGGACCTTCTTGAGCCAATGGGACGGGTCGTCCAAGAACCAGAAAATATACATACCAGAGGGAGTAAGTCGAGATCTAGCTTGGTGGACCGTGCCAGAGAACCTATCCCAGGGGGTACCCCTCAATCCAGGGGACTGGACTATCACCCCCCTTTAGATGCCAGTCTTTTGGGGGTTGGGGGGCCCACTGTCAGGGAAAACAAATCCAGGAACTTTGGGACCCATTACACAGACAATTATTTGGAATTCCAGGCAGCCTTCCTTGCCTACAGTCTTTTCAGGAAGATCTTCGGGGAGCACGGGTCAATATGCTACTGGACAACAATGACTGTGGTAGCTTACCTTGCCCACCAAGAGGGGACAAGGAGTCTAACGCTCCTTCATCTTTCAGCAGACATCTTTGCTTGGGCAGAAGAGCACCTTCAGAATCTGACAGCAGCATATCTTCCAGGAAACCAGAATCAGCTGGCAGATCAACTGAGCAGACAATTTTCAGGAAGTGGGGCACGCCCACAGTCGACTTAATGGTGACCCCTCCAAATGCTACGTTGCCTCTGATTGTGGTGAGATACAGATGTGAGGGGGCACTAGCACAGGATGCTTTTTCGATCCGCTGGGTTTTTCTAATGGTATACATCTTTCCACAAGTCCTGCTACTAATGAAGGCTCTATTGAAAATCAGAGCGGAGAAGGTTCATACGTTGTTGGTGGCTTCCCAATGGCTGAGGAGGCCTTGGTTTCCTCTGATCATGCAGATGTTATCAGCCCCGCCAATCCTGTTTGCAGCTAAAGAAGATCTTTTGACCCAGAAACAGTGGTGACACTCCAACCCGATGAAACTACGACTAGCGGCATGGCTGCTGAATCGGCCTGATTAAAGGCTCAGGGATTTTCCTCCCAGGTGGTACAGACGTTAATGAAGGCCAGAAAGACCTCAACCATCCTCAAGTATGAACGTGTTTGGAGGAAATTTGTAGAGTTTGCTCATTGCAAGCACTTTTCTCCTGAGTCTCCTTCTCTGCCCAATGTACTGGACTTCCTGCAATCTGCCTTAGATAAGGGATTAGAATATAACTCGATCTGCCTTGTCATCTCTCACCGGGCATGAAGATCCTCTAATTAGGCGTTTCCTGCAGGTGGCAATTCACTTTAAGCCACCAAAGAAATACCTTATACCTTCCTGGGATCTCGGTCTGGTCCTCAGGTCGCTTATGCAACCTCCATTTATACCTCTGGACTGTTGCTCTTTATGGTTTCTGACCTTAAAATTGGTGTTTTTGGTCACCATAGTCTTGGCAAGAAGAGTTTCAGAGTTAGCAGCTCTGTCTTGCAAAGAGCCTTACTGTGTGATTCTTCCACAAAGAGTCATTCTCCGACCTGCACCAAGCTTGAGGTCTAAGTTCGCATCTAGCTTCCATGAAAACTGGGAGGCAATCCACCTAAGTTTCGATCAAGCATCTCCATCCTCTCAAACAGAGGATTTCAGCACACAGGATCTAGTGAGCCTGCTGTCCATGTAGCTGAAGAGATTGGCTCTTGTCAGGAAGGCAGATAACCTTTTTGTCCTCCCAGTGGGTGTCAAAAGGGGTGAGGCCGCGATGTCCAGAATTATCTCTTCCTGGGTTTCAAGGGTCATCACCTGTGGCGGCCTGTGCATAGGGGGCGCCGGGGCGCCGCCCCCCCCCCCCCCTAAAAAAAGGAAAGAAAAAAAGATTAAAAAAATAAAAAAATAAATAAATTCCCGGTCGCCGGTCTCAGTGGTGGCTATGGGGGGGGGGGGGTTTACGACCCAGCAGAAGCGCCGATTGGCTGCCTTCTGGGGCGTAACCTGGGCACGGCTGTGATTGGTCCAGTCTCCAGCCTGGACCAATCATCATCCAGGACATACGATTGCTAACCCGCTGACGTCGCAATGGGGGCGGTGCCGGTGCGTGCGTCAGTCACGCACCGTCACCGGCCCGATCTCCTTCCCGCAGGACGGATCTGAAGAGCCAGAGAGCCCGCCGCCGTCAAAGAAGACAGAAGAGGACGAGAGGAGCAGCGCCGTGGACGGTTCCCGGAATCCCGCCGCCTTCAGAAGAAGAGGACTCGAGGAGAGGAGCAGCGCCGTGGACGTCTCGCAGGCAGCCCAGGAGAGCAGGTAAGTGATTGAAGCCGACCTGTGACCTGACCTGTGACATGCCCTTACCATGACCTGTGACATGCCCTTACCATGACCTGTGACATGCCCTGTACCATCACCTGTGCCATGCCTGTACCATCACCTGTGTCATGCCTGTACCATCACCTGTGCCATGCCTATACCATCACCTGTGCCATGCCTATACCATCACCTGTGCCATGCCTGTACCATCACCTGTGCCATGCCTGTACCATGCCTATACCATCACCTGTGCCATGCCTATACCATCACCTGTGCCATGCCTGTACCATCACCTGTGCCATGCCTATACCATCACCTGTGCCATGCCTGTGCCATGCCTATACCATCACCTGTGCCATGCCTATACCATCACCTGTGCCATGCCTGTACCATCACCTGTGCCATGCCTATACCATCACATGTGCCATGCCTGTACCATCACCTGTGCCATGCCTGTACCATGACCTCAAAGTCACGCAGTTTTTTTATCGCGTTTTTTGCCGTGAAGCAATACCTATTACATTTTTCTTTTTGTGCACCCCCCCAAAAATTTTGAGCACCAGCCGCCACTGGTCATCACCCTAGCCTACATGAACCAAGGTCTGGCTAATCCGGAAGTTATACGTGCTCATTCGATGAGAGGGATGGCAGCCTCCTCGGCAGCATACGCTAAGGTTCCGTTGGAGGACATCTGTAGAATGGCCAGGTGGAGTTCTTGCACAACCTTTGCTTGGCACTATAGCCTAGATACTCAGACCACAGCATCTGCAAAATTTGGGACAGCGGTGGTCTCAGCAGCCTTACAAGATAAATAAAATCTTGTTTTCCTTAATATTAAGCATATCTTGACTGAGTGTCCTTTTGTTTCCCACCCATATTTTTTTATTGCTAGTTAATTTCCATGGTGTGCTGATGTGAGGTTTGCCAAGAATACTGAAAATTGTTGCCCCATACCTACCGTAATTTTCCTTTCCTGGCGTATCCTCAGGTCAGCACAACTTTCCCACCCTGGTGGCCTGTCACTATCTAGTTAAGAGAACACCAGGGATCAGGAGGGAGGGCCTTTTATTCTAGCTATTGGAGGTGGTCCTGAGGGTTACCTATGGCGGATTAACCCATGGTGTGCTGACATGAGGATACGCCAGGAAAGGAAAATTACGGTAGTATGGGGCAACAATTTTCCGTAATCTTCCTCTCTTTGCAGGAGAGGAAAATGTAAACAAACCAAAGTATGTAAAAAAATAAATTAAAAAAATATATATATATATAACAAAAATAAAGAATAAAAAAAAGGTTTGTCAGGGTTAGTGTTAGGGTCAACGTCTGGGTCAAAGTTCACAGTCAGCATATTTTGGGGAGATTTTTTTTTTCTTTAATTGTTTTAATTAGTGTCAGTGTGTTTTAGGCAGGATAAAAAAAATGTAAAATGTTTCTGGGCTGTACTACGGGTACAAGCAACACCTAACATACACATATGTGGTATCAAAGGATAATTTATTTTGGGTTGTTCTTTGGTGGTAAGTTATGATAATAGCAAGAAATATACAGCTACAGTTTTAAAACAATTTTTGCTATTTTTGGCCAGTTTTCCTTTGATAATAAAAACAAAATCAGGCGATATCCATGACCATTTACCACCAAAAGAAAGTCCAATTTGTCCTGAAAAAGGTATAATCCACCTGTATACACTAAGTAGCAATGATGTGAATGATGTGTGAGCGTTACGCGATAGCCCAATGCTAATCTCATATAAATAAATATATCAAATGCATAAACATAATGTTAGATTATCAAACACATAAATATCAATTGCATCAAATATCCACATAAATGTCCATCTGTATCAATCGGCCTAATTGTGTGATTAAACTTCCATCATGAAAAAAAGTGCAGAGTGCCGTAAACATAAATTTCGTGCAGTTGGTGCTCCCCTCCTGTGTGCCCACTCACCAGCTACTATGGACCCCCATGACAGGAGTCATCCGCACTTGTGTGAATATCTCTGATTACTGGGCTTTTTAGTCCTTCTGAGGTGGGAAACGGTATGCTCATATATGGTAACAAATGGCAGAAAAGAGAATATAGCATAAATATGTTTATTTTTAAAAATCAAAAGTATAAAATGTACATTCACTCACATTCTATAACATTTTTTTAAGCATAAAACCGTAACCGGAAGTAAACCGCAACATGCGTCTCACCAGCCAGAAATGACGTTATCATGGGGCTTTATCAAAGGTCATAATATTTGTTACCATATATGAGCATACCATTGGCCACAGTCAAGGAACCACACAGAAGGACTACAAAGCCCAGCAATCCGAGATATTCACACAAGCGCGAATGACTCCTGTCATGGGGGTCCATAGTAGCTGTTGAGTGAGTGGGCACACGGGGGGGGGGGGGAGCATGGACTGCACTGAATTTATCTTTACAGCATTTGGCACTTTTTTTCCACAATGGAAGTTTAATCACACAATTAAGCAGACTGATAAAGATGGACATTTATTTGAATATTTGATACCTGTGTTTGATAATCTAATATTATGTTTATGCATTTGATATATTTATTTATATGAGCTTAGCACTAGAATATCGGGTAGCGCTCCTTACACATACAGTATGTTTCATTATTTAAAGGCACAACACCTTTAACCACTTTCCGACCAACCGCCGCCTTTTTACTGCAGCAGTGTGGCTCTCCGGAACTCGCGGAAGCTAGGAAAAAAAAAACCTTTGTTGTACGAGAATTTTTGTACGAATTTTCGTTCATCGGTTTCAATTTGCTGTGAAACAATGAGGAAAATCGGACGATCGTTCGCCCGATTTTACTATAGTGTGTACTAGGGATAGAGGCCGATATATCGGTGGCCAATGTGCACTTTCCCCGATATATCCGTATTGGCCTCGCCTTAGACAGCCTCATCTGGAGTCAGGACTAGTCTTGTGGGAGTGTATCACAGCCATACACCCACTCACAGCAGCCTGGTGCCAGCCAGCCACCCACATCCACAGGCCCTGTACCAGCCAGCCAGCAACAGGCACTGTACCAGCGAGCCAGCCAGCCAGCCACAGGCCCTGTACCAGCCAGCCACAGGCACTGTACCAGCCAGCCACAGACACTGTACCAGCCAGCCACAGACACTGTACCAGCCAGCCCAGCCACCCACAGGCCCTGTACCAGCCAGCCAGCCACAGCCCCTGTGCCAGCCACACGCCACAGGGTGCCAGCCAGCCACCCACCACAGGGTGCCAGCCAGCCACCCACCACAGGGTTCCAGCCAGCCACAGGCACTGTACCAGCCAGCCAGCCACCCACAGGCCCTGTACCAGCCAGCCACAGGCACTGTACCAGCCAGCAAGCCACCCCCATGCCCTGTACCAGCCAGCCACCCACAGCCCCTGTGCCAGCCACCCACCACAGGGTGCCAGCCAGCCAGCCAGCCACCCACCCACCACAGGGTGCCAGCCAGCCAGCCAGCCACCCACCCACCACAGGGTGCCAGCCAGCCAGCCACCCACCCACCACAGGGTGCCAGCCAGCCACCCACCACAGGGTTCCAGACAGCCAACCACCCACCACAATGTGCTAGACAGCCAGCCATCCACCACAGGGTGCCAGCCAGCCACCCACCACAGGGTGCCAGTCAGCCAGCCACCCACCGCAGGGTGCCAGCAAGCCAGCCATTAAGCATTAAACAAAAATTAACATGTTCAGTACCAGATTTGTGTCACAAATTGTCTTTTTTTTCAAAACTTTAAATGTACAAAATATCGGCCCATATCGGCCGATACCGATACGTTGTGACCAAAATATCGGTATCGGCCCTGACAAAAACATATCGGTCTATCCCTAGTGTGCACCCCACTTAACACATGTCAAAGTTGCAAAATTGTGCTTAGGCATTTACATTTGTTTTACCCCAATGGCTCGTACACACTATAAGAAAATCAGGTGAGAATTTTCATCCAAAGAACTTTCATATAGTGTGTACACAACTTTCTACAGCCGATTCCAACCTTTTGAAGGAAAATTAATGAAGGGACAAGCTTTCAAATTTTCTCGTACAGGAACAGAAGGTATGATTTTCCATTGTGTACCATTTTCGTACGATTTTCATACAATAAAATCAGAAACGAAAGACTGCGGATGATCAGAAACCATAAACAACAAAAAAAAGCCTTTGTTGTAGGAGAATTTTTGTATGAGTTTTGTTTCATTGGTTTCCGATTTTCTGTAAAACAACTAGGAAAATTGGACGATCGTTCGTCTAAATTTCCTTTAGTGTGTACCCCACTTTAGGCATGAAGGCATGCTAAATCTTTTCTGAAGACTGATCTTACCCGTCCACAAAGACTTTCTGCTTGTTTTATCCTTGATATTTTAGTAGATTTACACCAGGCTATTATTTCCAGTAGGGAAAAGCTGAAGGAACTTTCATTTTTGGATCCAACATTTCTCACTAATATTACTGCTCTATTATTGTATTATTTTGTTTACTTTTCAACAATTTTTGACATCTCATTACTTTTTTATATTTGAAGAAAAAGGAATGTATTAAATTAAGTTTCAACATTCGGCAAAGCGCAGCTAAATGGAAACCAATTATTGTGACGGTCTTTACAAAAATGCCCTCAAATATTTAATTTGCTGTAGCAGTTTGGGGCACGTTCTAAGTCTTTTCCCAGCTGGGTATCCCAGACTGCATAATATATTCAGGCCCTGCGGAACTGACACAACCGAACCTATTATTGCATTTAATGGCTTTATACACCAAGAAAAGCATAATGTTTCTATTAATTACAACTTTCTAATATAATTGCTTCCAAAGTGAAACTCCTGCTGAGCCCCTTCCCTGCAACTGAACACTAATGCTGAATAATATTTACTCACATATAGATTTAGGCAACTTCAAATCACTTTCTGGTGTGGTCTGGGCATTCTGCCTGGCATCATAAAACGACCATTACGCAACAGGATCCTGCTATAGATAAAACATTACAATAATGAGTAGACCATAGCTCAAATTTTTAAATTAACTTTTATGTTCTTTTTTTTTTTTATAGCACTTCGTTTTTTTTTTGTTTTTTTTTTTTCCATAAATGCTTCTTTGGGATAAAAATAAAAATTTGTAAAAAAAAAAAAAGATGTTTTCTTTCTCCTGTCTGCTTAACCACTTGCCGACCGCCGCAAGTACATATACTGCGGCGGTCAGCCCCGGGCAGGCAAAGTGACGTACCGGTACGTCACTAACCTGTCACTCGCTTGTGAGCCAATAGCGGGCGAGCGCGCGCCCGCTGAGGCGCGCGCCCGCCCTGGCTCGTTCCCTAACAAGTCAGTGCGTGTGACCGGCGGACCCGATGTCCTCGCGAATGTTCGCCGGGAAGGGAGAAAGGCAGGCGGCTAATGTAAACAAGCCGCCTGTCATTCTCCCCTGTGTAAAAATGGAGATCAGACGGTTCTACTATGTAGGACCGTTGATCTCTGTTTTTACACTAGTAGCCATGTCCAATCACAGTTAGAAACACGCCCCTAGGACACACTTAACCCCTCCCTCTCCAATACAGTTAACTCCTTCCCTGCCAGTGTCATTTTTATAGTAACAGTGCATATGTATAGCACTGATTACTGCAGCAATGTCACTGGTAACCCCAAAAGTGTCAAAAATGTCAGTCAAGGGTCCGATCTGTCCGCCGCAATGTCGCAGTCCCGCAAAAAAAAAATCGCAGATCGCTGCCATTACTCGTTAAAAAAAAAAACAACAAAAATGACAAAAATCTTTCCCTTTGTTAGTAAACGCGATAACTTTTGCGCAAACCAATCAAAATACGCTTTTTGCGATTTTATTTACCAAACATATGTAGCATAAAACAAACTGGCCGAAAATGTTAAAACATTTTGATTTTTACATTTTTTTTATTTCATATAAAAAAAATGTGAAAAATATTGCTATTTTTGCAAAATTGACGCTCTTTTTTTGTTTATAGCGCATGATCAAAAAATCGCACAGGTGATCAAATACCACCAAAAGAAAGCTCTGTTTGTGGGGAAAAAATTACGTCAAATTTGTTTAGGTACAGCTTTGCACGACCGCGCAATTGTCCGTTAAAGTCACACAGTGCCGAATCGCAAAATACCCCCTGGTCAGGAAGGGGGTAAAATCTTCCGGGCTTAAGTGGTTAATTCAACATCCATATCCCTAAAATCCTCATTTTATATAGCACAATCCTCAGTAGGTGTCCGGTCGCATATAACCTTTGATTCACATGTACAAATCGTTATCAGAACAACTTTTTTCCACTTGAGAAACATTGCTCAGCTGCATCCTTTGCTATTATACAATGTAGCTGAAAAGCTGATCTATACATTTGAGTTCTCCCGACAATGCTCTACTCGCTGGTGTACAGTGGGTACGGAAAGTATTCAGACCCCCTTAACTTTTTCACTCTTTGTTATATTGCAGCCATTTGCTAAAATCATTTAAGTTCATTCTTCTTCCTCATGAATGTACACATAGCACCCCATACTGACAGAAAAACACAGAATTGTTGACATTGTTGCAGATTTATTAAAAAAGAAAAACTGAAATATCACATGGTCCTAAGTATTCAGACCCTTTGCTGTGACACTCATATATTTAACTCAGGTGCTTTCCATTTCTTCTGATCATCCTTGAGATGGTTCTACACCTTCATTTGAGTCCAGCTGTGTTTGAATATACTGATTGGACTTGATTAGGAAAGCCACACACCTGTCTATATAAGACCTTCCAGATCACAATGCATGTCAGAGCAAATGAGAATCATGAGGTCAAAGGAACTGCCTGAAGAGCTCAGAGACAGAATTGTGGCAAGGCACAGATCTGGCCAAGGTTACAAAAAGATTTCTGCTGCACTTAAGGTTCCTAAGAGCACAGTGGCCTCCATAATCCTCAAATGGAAGATGTTTGGGACGACCAGAACCCTTCCTAGAGCTGGCCGTCCAGCCAAACTGAGCTATCGGGGGAGAAGAGCCTAGGTGAGAGAGGTAAAGAAGAACCCAAAGATCACTGTGGCTGAGCTCCGGAGATGCAGTCAGGAGATGGGAGAAAGTTGTAGAAAGTCAACCATCACTGCAGCCCTCCACCAGTCGGGGCTTTATGGCAGAGTGGCCCGACGGAAGCCTCTCCTCAGTGTAAGACACATGAAAGCCCACATGGAGTTTGCTAAAAAAAACACCTGAAGGACTCCAAGATGGTGAGAAATAAGATTCTCTGGTCTGATGAGACCAAAATATAACTTTTTGGCCTTAATTCTAAGCGCTATGTGTGGAGAAAACCAGGCACTGCTCATCACCTGTCCAATACAGTCCCAACAGTGAAGCATGGTGGTGGCAGTATCATGCTGTGGGGGTGTTTTTCAGCTGCAGGGACAGGACAACTGGTTGCAATCGAGGGAAAGATGAATGCGGCCAAGTACAGGGATATCCTGGACAAAAACCTTCTCCAGAGGGCTCTGGACCTCAGACTGGGCCGAAGGTTTACCTTCCAACAAGACAATGACCCTAAGCACACAGCTAAAATAACGAAGGAGTGGCTTCACAACAACTCCGTGACTGTTCTTGAATGGCCCAGCCAGAGCCCTGACTTAAACCCAATTGAGCATCTCTGGAGAGACCTAAAAATGGCTGTTCACCAACGTTTACCATCCAACCTGACAGAACTGGAGAGGATCTGCAAGGAGGAATGGCAGAGGATCCCCAAATCCAGGTGTGAAAGACTTGTTGCATCTTTCCCAAAAAGACTCCTGGCTGTATTAGATCAAAAGGGGGCTTCTACTAAATACTGAGCAAAGGATCTGAATACTTAGGACCATGTGATATTTCAGTTTTTCTTTTTTAATAAATCTGCAACAATGTCAACAATTCTGTGTTTTTCTGTCAGTATGGGGTGCTATGTGTACATTCATGAGGAAGAAGAATGAACTTAAATGATTTTAGCAAATGGCTGCAATATAACAAAGAGTGAAAAATTTAAGGTCTGAATACTTTCCGTACCCACTGTACCTAAATCCACTATCAATCGACTACAATATGTAAAAAATTCTGCAGCCAGAATCTTCACTAGATCTGGTACAAGTGACCATATTACCCCTATCCTGGAGTCCTTGCACTTGCTACCAGTCAGGTTTTGCATAGACTTTTAAGATCCTCTTGGTCACCCACATAGCTCTTCATGACTTGGCACCCCATTATCTCTTTGAACTTTTACCAACTTACCAGTGGCGGCTGTTGCTCGGTAATTCAGGTGGGGGGGGGCAGCAAACCAATGCGCACTCCCCCCGGTTGGTCGGTCGGGTCAGTCAGTCAGGCGACACATTCCTCCCCCCCCTCTCTGCCTCCTTACCTCCTTCCTCCAATCGGGTGTCGGGGACTGCTGGATGGCTGAGCCACTGTCCTCCTCCAGCCGCCGTGTGTCTTCTGCCTCTTCCTGGCCTCTGGCCAGTAAGATCGCTTCTCTTTTCAGTTAATCAGTCAGGAAAGGGGTCTCACAACCTTCTTCCTGATTGGCTGGGAGGAGAGTCAGTGTGACAATAGCGAATATTCATTCGCTATTGTCACACAACTGGGTGGGCTCTGCGCCCTGAGCCCACCTTTTTCTGAAGTCTATTAGAGCCTCTGGCTCTAAACACACATGCTTAAAAAAATCCCCTATTGGAATTCAATGCGTCAGGTGCCCTGCATGTAGATTAAGGGGCCGGACGCATGGATAGGGGGGCCTCAATGGACGGGCCGCCCCTGCAACTTACTCTTCCCCCCCTCGTAACCTCCACTCTTCAATCTCTTGGAACTTTTATAAAGGTACTCCCCCCCTCGTAACCTGCGCTCCTCAAATTTTGGTCTTCTGTGTGTCCCCCCTACTCACCTACACTCAATGGGAGACAGAGCCTTCTCCTGCTATGCTCCAAAACTCTGGAATTTACTCCTACGAATATCAGAGAGTCATCTTCTCTAAACTCATTCAAATCAAATCTAAACGTTTTCTTCGGACAAGATTTCACATACTGTAATTGTCCCTTTTTTCCTCTGTTTTATTCTATGTATTTCTTGCCATTTTGTTTCGGTTATCTTTGTAAAGCGCTTTAAGAAGCTACCTTTAACCACTTGCCTACCGGGCACTTTCACTGCCTTCCGGCGCAGGCCAATTTTCAGCTTTCAGTGCTATTGCAGTATTTTTTGCTAAACAAAGAAAAAAAGAACAAAATGTTTTAGAAATAAAAAAAAAAAACGTTTCTTTGTTTCTGTTATACGATTTTGCAAATAACGGAATTTTTGTAAAATCTTACCTGTAAAATTCCTTTCTCTGAGTCCTCCGACAGTCGCCGCCTCTTCATATTCGTCACATATGGGGTATTAGACTTTGCTCCGAAGGAGTAGCTAGGCAACAGAATATGTTAACATTAAAGCTTTTAACATATCCCACCCTCAAGGGGTGGTCCCCTCAGTCAATACCCTCCTACTTCCTGCAACCATATCTCAGTTTTAGTGGAATAGCAGTAGAGTATACAACCAAACCCCAAAAGAGGGGCGGGGGCGGCGACTGTACAGTAAGATTACAGGTAAGATTTTACAAAAATTCCGTTTTCTCTTACGTCCTCCGACAGTCGCCGCCTCTTCATATTCGTCACATATGGGGACGTCCCAAAGCAGTGCAAACATGAGGGGTGGGAAACGCATCCGCGCCGAAAAGGCAACGCAGTCTCCGCATCAAAATAAAAAATTTTTCCCAACAGCCAGAGGTCCCCAATAAGGGACCCTAGGGAATTGCCGCACTAAGAACCTTGCGGCCAAAGGAAGCATCCGCCGATGCCTGAACATCTACTTTGTAGAATTTTGTAAAAGGGCTACAGAAGCCCCATGACGACAGGCCCAAGACGTACTCAGAGATCTAGTAGAGTGCGCCTTCACAGGCACAGGGGGAACCTTCCCCTGCAAGGCATAGGCCTGTTCAATGGTCTGCCTGATCCATTTGGCGATGGTAGAAGCCGACGCCGCCATGCCCTTCCGAGGACCCTCTGGAAGAACAAACAAGGAATCCGTCTTTCGAAAAGACTCAGTCGATTTAAGGTAAACCCTTATCGCCCGAACAACATCCAGAGAGTGTAATCTCACCTCCTTTGGATGTTTAGGCTTCGCGCACAGCGAAGGCAAGACAATATCCTCATTAAGATGGAATTTCCGAAACTCTCTTCGGAAGAAAAGAAGGATTAGGTCGTAAGACCACCTTATCCAAATGAACAACCAGATACGGAGACTTGCAGGACAAGGCTGCCAGCTCCGACACTCTGCGAGCCGAAGTGATCGCCACCAAAAAGGCGACCTTTTTGGACAACATAGACAACGAGATCTCCCTGATCTGTTTAAAAGGAGCACGTTGCAACACAGACAGAACGAGGTTCAAGTCCCAAGGGGGCAAGGGATCCCTCCTAGGAGGAACCAGATGCCGCACACCCTGAACAAAAGTGCCAACCAAGGAGTTGGAAGCCACGGGACGTTGAAACAGAACGGCCAGCGCAGACACCTGACCCTTGATCGTAGCCAGCGCCAAACGCTGATCGACACCCGTTTGAAGGAAGGACAGCACCAAGAAGACCCCACTTCGCGCACAACATCTGGAAGACAGCCGGGTGGAGAGACCACTCCCCCTGATCCAGGGTCTGGCGACTCAGATAGTCCGCCTGCCAGTTCTCCACCCCCGGAATGTGAACCGCCGTTATCGCCGGGACATGAGTCTCGGCCCAAGTCAGAATGTCGGCCACTTCTCGAGCCGCTCGGGCACTCCTGGTGCCCCCTTGGTGGTTGATGTAGGCCACCGCCGTGGCATTGTCCGTCTGCACCCGAACCGGGCAGCCCCGCAGCCGGTCCGTCCAGCGATGAAGACAGAGATTGATCGCACGCAATTCCAGAATGTTGATCGGAAGGGAGGACTCCCCCTCCGACCAAGTCCCCTGGGCGGACAGAACGCCCAGAACACCACCCCAGCCCGACAGGCTGGCATCCGTGGTGACTACCATCCACGAGATAGGACGAAACGACTTGCCCCCGGACACCATCGGGGACTGGAGCCACCACAGAAGGGCTCTTCTGGTGCGATGACTCAACGAGATTGGAAGATCCAGAGACTGAGGTCGCCCGTCCCACACGGACAGGATCTCCGCTTGGAGACCCCGCGTGTGAAACTGGGCGAAGGGAATCGCCTCGAAAGCCGAGACCATCAATCCCAGACATCTCATGCACGTCCTTAGAGACGAGTGCGGAACGTCCCTGAGGGACCTGACTTCCTCCTGGAGAGTCCTGAGTTTGTCTTCCGGCAGGAAGACCTTCGCCTGTACCGAGTCCAGAATCATTCCCAGGTAGGGAAGACGAACCGACGGACTCAGCGTCGACTTTGGATAATTTATCGTCCAACCAAACTCCTGCAGAGTTTGTATCGTGACAGACAGGTCCTCCTCCAGACCCTGGCTGGTCGCAGACCGAACCAGAATGTCGTCCAGATACCCCAGGACAGAAATGCCCTGGGCTCTCAACAATGCCAGAACCGGTGCAAGCACCTTGGTGAAGACCCGCGGAGCCGAGGCGAGACCAAAAGGCAACGCCACGAACTGGTAGTGATCCTCCGCAATGGCAAATCGAAGGTACCTCTGGTGACCCTTGAAAATGGGGATGTGAAGATACGCATCCTTCAAATCGATGGAGGCCATGAATTCCCCCGGAACCAGGGCAGCCACCACCGACCGCAGGGATTCCATGCGGAACTTGCGAACCCGCACAGAGCGGTTCAGAGCCTTCAAGTCCAGAATTGGACGAACCTTGCCCTCCTTTCTGGGCACGGTGAACAGATTGGAATAAAACCCCCGAAATCTGTCCCGATGAGGCACCGGAACCACCACTCCCTGAGCCCTCAGGTCCCGCACCGCCAGGTGTAGGTCCCGCAAACGCTCTGGAGACAGTTGAAGATTTGAGAGAAAAAATCTGCTCTCCGGCCGAGAGAGAAACTCGATCTTGTAACCAGATCGAACGATCTCCTGAACCCATCTGTCCCGCACACGGGCCAACCAGGGCTGAAGAAAACCGAGCAAGCGTCCCCCCACCCCAAAACTGGGTGAGGGCGCCCCTTCAGGCCGCACTGTTATGGGCTGCAGATCCGGATTGACCGGACTTCTGTTTACCAGACCAGGGCTTCTTCTGAGAGCCTTGACCTTTGAACGGCTTGCCCTTGTAGTGCGGCCGAAAGGCACGAAAGGACCCCTGAGGGGGCCGAAAATTAGCATGCTTCTTCCCAGAAGCCCCCTTAGCCTTGGGGAAATGGGGCAAGAGAGTGCTCTTACCCCCGGTGATCCCCTTAATCAACACATCCAAGGACTCCCCAAAAAGGCGAGACCCATCATAAGGTAGATTGGCTAAGGTCTTACGTGAGGACTGGTCCACCGACCAACATTTCAACCAAACCAGGCGGCGAGACAACACCGCCACGCTGTGCACACGTGCAGCCAACGGAACCAGGTCCAGGTCCGCATCACACAGATACATGACACCCTGGTGGATTTGATCCACCATATCCAGGGTCGCCGGCGAGGCCGAATCGGCCACTAGGATGCGCCGAAGCATCTGCGTCCAACTTGCGATCGCCTGGGCCGCCATGAGAGAAGCAAACAGAGCCTTAAGCATAGAACCCGTAACAGAATAAGTATGACGGGCAAGAGACTCCAATCTCCTATCCGTGGCATCACGGAACACAGGGGAATCCTCTGCAGGAATCGCAGTGGCTTTGTTTAAAACCGCAATTGCGTGATCCACTGGGGGAGGCACACACCACCTTTCATCAGTGGAAGGCGAGAAAGGATAACGCAGCTTGAACCTACTTGGTACAGCAAAAGGTTTGCGCAGATTGCGCCATTGTTCCTTAACAGCGCTCTGAAAATCATCATTGCAGGGAAAAACCTGCGGCGTCCTGCGTTTTCTCTGCGTCCCATAGGCCGCCAAGGCAGCGGGGGGACACACTTCATCCTGCAAACGCAGCGTTTGCTTTATGGAAGCAATCAATTCATCCATGATTGCAAGCTCTTCAGGCGAGCCAGGGGGAGATTTATCAACCCCCTCAACTTCAGCCTCCACCTCGGACCCCACTAGATCTAGGGAGGAGCGGGACCCCGATAAGGAGGCCCCCGCCATAACAGCCCCATCACCTTCACCCTCAGAATCAGAGGAAAGAGCAACTCTGGGTCTCTTAGTAGATTGAGCAGCCACCAGCATCTGCACCTGAGCAGCAAGGCCAGCCACAATAGTGGCTAAATCCCCCCCTGGGGGGGAAACAGCGGTCCCCTGGCTTTCCACCAAGGCGGTAGGAAATTTGCCCTCCTGAGAATCCATTGCCCCTATAATGCCGGATAATAAAGGGTTAACTGCCCCTTTAAGCAAGCGCGGCGAGCGCAGCCCACCGCACCACACTCAAGCACAATGAGACCCCCACAGGGAATATTCAAACTGAACACAGGCAATGGATAGCAAGAACAGAAGGATAAAACCTGAGGAGACCCTCGCCGCTGCTGCTGCCTCGATCGGTGTTCCTGGAGAAGAGGAAGTGATGCTGCCAGGGCGCTCTATGAAAACCTATGGAGGCTACAAGAAAATGGCCGCCATGCATGTAAAACATGCGGCCGGAGCGAGTGTAGGCAAAATGGCGCCGTTTGGCGCCGAAACCGCCGCTCCACAGTGCAGTAATGCACACATGTCATCCATGTATAAGAATACATGTCAGATCGCCGCAGCGATCGCTGTATAATGCCCAAACATGCCATAAAACATGCCCCACAGCACACAGCTTCTCACACTGACCAGGCTGACACACACAGTGTCACACAGCTCCCCCCCCCCCCCTTGCAGCCCACAGCATTCAGCCGAGAGATAGGGAGACAAACAGTGTGAATAGAGGCAGGTTACACAGTCCCAGACTGACACCCCCCCAGACAGACAGACAGGTCCCCACATAAATACACTTACCTCACATGGCGTGGGGGACCCGCACAGGCGAACAAGCCGCTGCACATGAGGCAGGGAGAGTCGCATACAAGACGCACAGAATGGGGGTTAAGAAACCGCACAGCGTCCAGTGAGGTAGCCACCTCACCAATCATCCCTGCACCGAACAGGGATGGGTCGTTCACTGTGCCAGGAGCGTTACCTGGCTGAACGCTCGATGGCAGGCTGGGAAGCCACTGACCCACGACCTGCGACCAGGGGGATCAGCCCGAGACCCAGCCCGCATGATCCTCTTCATCAGAAGAACTAACTAATGCTGACAAAAAGAACAGCTAAGTAAAGGTAGAGAGAAAACTCAAACAAAATTTTCAAAAAAGAAGAAAGAGTCTGGGGCAGAAAGCCCCAGCACAGAGAAAGCCAGCCACTCCTGACAAGCTAGACATTAAAACTGAGATATGGTTGCAGGAAGTAGGAGGGTATTGACTGAGGGGACCACCCCTTGAGGGTGGGATATGTTAAAAGCTTTAATGTTAACATATTCTGTTGCCTAGCTACTCCTTCGGAGCAAAGTCTAATACCCCATATGTGACGAATATGAAGAGGCGGCGACTGTCGGAGGACGTAAGAGAAAAGTGATTTTTCTTTTCCACTGATGTGCGCTGATGAGGCTGCACTGATGGGCACTGATGAGGCTGCACAGATGGGCACTGATGGGGCAGCACTGATGGGCACTGATGGGGCAGCACTGATGGGCAATGATGAGGCCGCACTGATGGGCAATGATGAGGCCGCACTGATGGGCAATGATGAGGCCACACTTATGGGCAATGATGAGGCCGCACTGATGGGCACTGATGAGGCTGCACTGATGGGTAATGATGAGGCCGCACTGATGGGCACTGATGAGGCCGCACTGATGGGCACTGATGAGGCCACACTGATGGGCACTGATGAGGCTACACTGATGGGCAATGATGAGGCTGCTCTGATGGGCAATGATGAGGCCACACTGATGGGCACTGATGGGGCAGAACTGATGGGCACTGATGAGGCTGCACTGATGGGACAGCACTAATAATTAGGGCACTGATGATCAATGCCCAGTTTATCTGTGTAAATGTGTGCTGTCACAGGATGGCCAGTTATCGGCTTTCCCTTCCTCGCTAAGGGACAGTGCTGAGGAAAGGAAATGTCAATAACTGGCATTTGTTTACATGGGATCAGCAGTGATTGGACACAGCTGATCACATGGTAAAGGGCTGTTGTGATTGGCCCTTTACCTCGATCTGTGATCAGCTGTGTCTGAAGGAGGGGCGTTGTTCTGGAAGCACATCAATAGATGTCCTCCCAGAACTGGATAACCGCGCAGTAGCCATCTTTCTGCTATAGCGCGTTCGGCAAGTGGTTAAAGGCACTATATAAAATAAAGTTTATTATTATTTCGAAATTAAATGTGATGCAGACAGGGTGAGTAAAAAATGTTCTCAAGTTTTACATTCGATGGCCATAAGTTGAAGGACACTTGACCATCCTATTTATATGAGCTTTCTGGACATCCCATTCCAAGGCCTTGAGAATTAATATGGAGCTGCTGCCTCACCAAGCCATTAATAGCCTCCACTTCTTTGGGAAGGTTTTTCACCATATTTTGGAGAGTGGTCATGGCAATATGTGCCAATTCAGCAAAAGGAGCATTCGTGAGTTACTGATCTTGGACAAGAAGACCTGGCTCTTAATTATCCTTCTACTGTAATTCATCCCAAAGTTATTCAGTGGGGTTAAGGTCAGGGCTCTGTGCAGGCCACTTGAGTTCATTCACACCAAACTCATCAAACCTTTATCTAACCTGTCTTTATGGCGCTAACTTTGTGCATATGAGCACAGTCATACTGGAACAGAACAGGGTCTATCCCATAGAATGTTGGTCCACAATTATCTTTGTTTGTTTTGTAACAGTACTCTTCGCTGGATACACCTGAACCCAAACATTTGGAGGGGTGTCCAAATGCTTTGGCGATATAGAAAATACATGATATTGTCAAAAGTATTGGGACGCCTGGCTTTACACGCACATAAAGTTTAATGGCATCCCAGTCTTAGTCCATAGGGTTCAATATAGAGTCGGTCCACCCTTTGCAGCTATAACAGCTTCAACTCTTCTGGGAAAGCTGTCCACAAGGTTTAGGAGTGTGTCTATGGGAATGTTTCACCATTCTTCCAGAAGCACATTTGTGAGGTCAGGCACTGATGTTGGACAAGAAGACCTGACTCGCAGTCTCCACTTAAAGGCCCGTACACACGTGCAGATTGTCGGCCAAAAAGATTCGGCCGACGACCGATCGGCCGATTTTCGGCTTGTTAGTATGATGCTTCCGACAGCCGACAGCGCACTTTCGGCCGAAAAGAATCTGTCGTGCAAGCATTAAAATTTTTGTTGGCCAACACCAGAACGGCCGATTGTTCGCCAGTCAGTACAGATTTCGGCCGACAGACAGCAGATTTGCAAGACTGGGCATGCTCAGAAAAGAAAAAACACACGGAAAGTTAACCATCACATGACATCACTTCTGCAGTCGGCTGTTGTCGGCCGACGATCGGTACGTGTGTACGGGGCTTAAGTCATCCCAAAGATGTTCTATGGGGTTGAGGTCAGGACTCTGTTCAGGCCAGTCAAGTTCCTCCACCCCAAACTCGCCCATCCATGTCTTTATGGACCTTCTTTGTGCACTGATGTGTAGTCATGTTGGAACAGAAAGGGGCCCACAAAGTTTCTGGAAGAATGGTCAAACACCATAGACACACTCCTAAACCTTGTGGACATCCTTCCCAGAAGAGTTGAAGCTGTTATAGCTGCAAGGGGTAGGCCAACTCAATATTGAACCCTATGGACTAAGACTGGGATGCCATAAAAGTTCATGTACGTGTAAAGGCAGGCGTCCCAATACTTTGACAATATAGTGTATGAAATGAGGCACAGTCTGCGTCTCTCATCTAGTGTTCATTATCCTTCGTTTCTGCAGACAAATAATAATCCACACAAACTGTAAATGGTTTGTCTCAACTATCTAACTTCTACATCTGCAGGATAGCTTGTTCTGTTGAAAAACAACAGACTAACTGGCCAGATCACCAGGTTAAAAAAAAAAGAAAGAAAACTAATGCAGCCACCATATCTAAGAATAGCTATGCTGCAATATAATAAAAGTCTAATACCGCTTTCAAGTGTATCTCTTAGATAAAGAAGACAAAGGTTAGACCTTCTCTCAAGTTTTTAGTGCTGTCTGTGCCTATTGGGGAGATTCCCCTCTTATTTGTACTGGTGACAATTTTCACTGAAAAAGAAGTGAAGGAAAATCCAAAATGTTAGAGTTGTCCACAGAACAAGAGGTGAAGGGAAATCCTCTAATGGGGACACCTGTCTAAGAAGATAATTCCCCTCACTTTGGAATATTTACTTGAACTCCCTTTATGTCTTTGGCACAGGAAGGGACGGGGAATTTGGACAGTAAAAAATAAACTGGCAGGAGTTTTAACCCTTCCCAACTCTATACAAATTTACAAAAAAAAAAAAAAACAATTTTGGCCATAGATAGGTGCAATATTTATTTTAGATTTACCAGCCCTTTTCAGTGCAACAGTTGGAATCATCAAGTAGACTGAAATGAATCCTTTGCTTGCAAAGTGTTAAATATCATTTACCAGGACTCTGTACATACTAAGTAATCATCTTTAATTACATGGAGACTAATTATGCATGGCACACATCATGCTAGTTATTTACAGTCCCTTATGAAATCAAATCACTGATAGGAAAATACCAGCTGCACCTCAGCTTGACAAAAATAAGCAAACTAGGTACTATTAACCACTTCTGGACCAGAAGGATTTGCCCCCTTAACCACTTAAGCCCCGGAAGATTTTACCCCCTTCCTGACCAGGGGGTATTTTGCGATTAGGCACTGCGTGACTTTAACGCACAATTGCGTGGTCGTGCGACGCTGTACCCAAACTAATTTGACGTCCTTTTTTTCCCACAAACAGAGCTTTCTTTTGGTGGTATTTGATCACCTGTGCGATTTTTTGATCATGCGCTATAAACAAAAAAAGAGCGACAATTTTGCAAAAATAACAATATTTTTCACTTTTTTTTATATGAAATTCCCCCCCAAAAAAATGTAAAAATCAAATTTTTTTTAAATTTTTGGCCAATTTGTTTTCTGCTACATATGTTTGGTAGAAAAAAATCACAATAAGCATATTTTGATTGGTTTGCGCAAAAGTTATTGCGTTTACTAACTAAGGGAAAGATTTTTGTCATTTTTGTTGTTTTTTTTTTTAACGCGTAATGGCGGCGATCTGCGATTTTTTTTGCGGTACTGCGACATTGCAGCGGACAGAGCGGACCCTTGACTGACATTTTTGACACTTTTGGGGGTACCAGTGACATTACTACAGTAATCAGTGCTATACAAATGCACTGTTACTGTAAAAATGACACTGGGAGGGAAGGGGTTAACTTTATTGGAGAGGGAGGGGTTAAGTGTGTCCCTAGGGGCGTGTTTCTTACTGTCATTGGATGTGACTAGTGGTGTAATAGCACAGATCAACGGTCCTACATAGCAGGACCGAGTGATCTGTGTTTTTACACAGGGGAGAATGACAGCCGCCTGCCTTTCTCCCTCTCTGCCCGGGTACGAACGGGGGCGGGAGCGCGCCTCCAGCGGCGCGCGCTCGCCCCCTATTCGCTCCCAGGCTAGTGATGTGCCGGTACGTCACTTTGCCTGGGAGGGGCTGACCGCCGCCGTATATAGTCGGGCAGTGGTCGGCAAGTGGTTGTAAACCCACTTTGTTGACATTTACTTATACGTAAGCCTATATTAAGGCTTACCTATAGGTGCTGTAAATATCTCCTAAACATGCACTGTTTAGGAGATATTTACAGTGAATGCAGCAGATGACGTCATCGGCACATGCGCTCTGAAGGAACGGCCACCCGTGCCGTTCCTTCAGAGCCCAGTGCCCTGAACGGCGGCTCCCGCGCGCATGCGCGGGAGTGATGTAATCGCGCCTCCGGCCAATCAGATGGCCGGAGGACGCGAACAAGGAAGCAGGGCGGACATGTCAGCCGCCCTGTCGCTGAGTGGGCGCTACTGCGAGGGCTTCGTTTTAAGGTAAGTATTTCATAATGAGCTAGTATGCGATGCATACTAGCTCATTATGCCTTTGTCTTTATAGATTTTTTTTTTTGGGGTTTACTTCCTCTTTAATGACCAGGTATTTTTTGCGATTCGGCACTGCGTTATTTAATAAAATGGATGTCTTTTTTTCTCCACAAATAGAGCTTTTTTTGGTGGTATTTGATCACCTCTGCAATTTTTTTTTTTTTTTTACGCTATGAACAAAAAAAAATAGCGACAATTCTGAACAAAACAAAACCATATTTTTCACGTTCTGCTATATAACATCCCCCCCCCAAAAAAAAAAAATAAAAATAAATAAAAATAAAAATTTTCCATCCTCTTAGGTGAATTTGTATTCTGCTACATATTTTTGTTAAAAAAAAAAAAATGCAAAAAGGGTATTGCTCTCTTTCAACTTCTTTTAAAACCCTCAGTTACTCAACTGGTGTGGGACCTCCAGCTATGGGAATAAGAAGGACTCTTTCAAAGGGGAGGTGGCAAGTGTGGTGGACAATCAGCAGATGGTAGCCTATTTCCCTTAGCTCAACCCCAATCACTTTATACACCTCTCCTAGGGCTTCCCGCACCCCATTCTTTTATATGTGGCTGCCACTGCAAAATAATTTATACTTCCAGTAATGGTTGAACCTATGACCTCCTTCCAAGATGCAGTACTCGGGGCTACCAGCCAATTGAGCATTGTCACATGATGAAGGGGGTGATGTCACCAACCCCTCTAGGCTCCACATTGGGTATTTTGGTAGTGGCTACAACAGAGAAAGGAGAATTAAAGTACCATGTGGTCAGCGGGTGGACTTTGAATATGCAAAATGACAGCTTTAAAGCCAAATTGCTCCATTCATACATATCTAACATTATAATTCTATGCATAAAAAAAAAAAAAAAGCTATAGCTTCTCCACTACATTACACTTTAAGAACCCATGCATGCCTAAAGGAGCAATACAGATAAATTAATACTATTTATAAAGTTGATGAGATCACAGCCCTGCCCTTTTTAATCAGATCACAAAGTTACAGTTAGTGAGGTTGAGAAAAGGCACCAGTTCAACCTATGTGTGTGTGAATGCTGTGAATAGTACGTATATCGCTGTATGTTATGGTAATTAAGGTGCCTTTTTTTTTTTTTAAACTATCAATGCTCCCTGCTGATACCACTGCTTGTGGAAGAGAATTCTACATCCTTACTGCTCTGACAGTAAAGAACCTGTTACGCAGTTAAAACCGCATCTCTTCTAATTTTAGTGAATGGCTGCATGTCCTTTTATATTTCCTTTTGCTGAATAGTTTGTCCCCTATGCTAGGGTCACCAGTACGGTATTTGTACATTGATATCATATCCCCTCTCAAGCATCTCTTCTTCAGAGAGAATTAGTTCATTGCTTGTAGTCTTTCCTCATAGCTGAAGTCCTCCATTCCCTTTATTAGCTTCGTTGCCCTTCTCTGGACTCTCTCCAGTTCCAGCACATCCTTCCTGAGGACCGGTGCCCAGAACTGGACGGCATACTCAAGATGTGGCCGGACCAGAGTCTTGTGAAGTGGGAGAATTATCATTTTATCTCTGGAGTGAATCCTCTGTTAATACATGCCAATATTCTGTTGGCTTTGCTTGCAGCAGCTTGACATTGCATGCCATTGCTCAGCTTGTTGTCTACTAGGATCCCCAGGTCCTTTTCCATATTAGATTCCCCCAAAGGTTCTCCCCCTAGTGAGTAACTTGCATTTGTATTTCGGCACCCAAATGCATTACCTTTATATTTTCCAACATTAAACCTCATTTGCCATGTAGTTGTCCACCCCAATATTTTGTTTAGGTCGTCTTGTAAGGTTCCCACATCCTGCATAGAAGTTTTTGCCCTGCATAGCTTAGTATCGTCCGCAACTACTGAGATTGAGCTGTTTATCCCATCCTCTAGATTGTTTATGAATAAATTAAACAGGATTGGTCCCAGGACAGATCCTTTGGGGGGACCCCACTTTCCACACCCGACCAATCCGAGTGCTCCCCATTTATCACCGCCCTCTGGACTCGCTCCTGAAGCCAGTTCTCAATTCATGTACTCACCCTATGGTCCATACCTACGTACCTTAGTTTGTACAGTAAAAATTTGTGGAGAATGGTGTCAAATGTCTTTGCAAAGTCCAGATACACCACATCCACAGGCCTTTCTTTATCTAGATGGCAGCTCACTTCTTCATAGAAGGTTAATAGATTGGTTTGGCAAGAACAATTTTTCATGAATCCATGCTGATTACTACTAATAATACCATTTTCATTACTAAAATATTGTATATAGTCCCTTATCATCCCCTCCAATTGCTTGCAGACTACTGATGTTAGACTAACCAGCCTGTAGTTCCCAGGGATATATCTCAGCCCTTTTTTTTAAATATCAGTGCCACATTGGCTTTTCTCCAATCAGCTGGCACCATTCCCATTAGTAGACTATGCATAAAAATTAGGAACAATTTTGGGTTGGTCAGAAACTTAAAATAGTTGTAAAGGCAGAAGGATTTTTACCTTCATGCATTCTATGCAAAAAGCCTTTCGCATGCAGCTCCCTCTGCACCCCCCTAATACATGTATACACATTATACTCACAAAACGATTATGAAATACGAGCCATAGGCAATGAGGGACCACCAGGGGTCTCCACTGGGCATCCTCAGCTGCCACAGGCCGTGGAAGCATGTAGACCTCCAAAAAACAGCTTACGCATTTCAGGGTGTTCCCCCTTCATCAGAGCTCTGATGAAGGGGGAACACCCTGCGGTTTTTTGAAAGTCTACATCCTTCCACGGCCTGCGGCAGCTGAGGATGCCCAGTGGAGACCCCTGGTGGTCCCTCATTGCTTATTGCCCGTGTTTCATAATCGTTTTGTGAGTATAATGTGTATACATGTCTATTACAATAAATTGTTTTAAAGATAATGCGCTAGGCTGGTGCACCCTCTGTCCATTTCTCTTTTCCAGTATCTGCTTTGGGTTACCACGACCTGTTGAGAGTGGCAGCACAGCCTGAATTTACTACAATTTGACCTAAATTGCATTTTCAGGATACCAGCCGCAAGGCAACCCCTCAAGCGCAGGAGTCATTTGCTCTTTGTACCCCCCTAATACATACCTGAGCCGTCTCGATCCGCAATGTGCACGAGAGCCGAGGCCCTCTCTCTCTCTCTCCTCATTGGCTCAGACATAGCTCCAGTGCCAGCTGGGGACCCCAGAAAAAGAGGATTGTGGCTGCTCTGTACAAAAGCATTGCACAGAGCAGGTAAGTATAACATGTTTATTATTTTAGTAAAAAAAATAAATAAATCCAACCTTTAATATCACTTTAAATTATATAGGCTATGAAAAAAAAACAAGGACTTACAACAGTGGCACTATATTTAATTAAAAAATATATACAAAATCATCACCTAAGCTTTACAAACCAATAAATGACAAAGAAGACAAAGAGAGCAAAAAGCATCATGTAGCAAAGAAGTTTGGTCTGGCTGCCTCTGGAGAGGGTTTTCAGTCGGCCCATCGTGGAGCTCAGGATACCGCCTGTGGAGTCAAAGTCCGAATCCTGGAATTGAAAATTAATTGGGAATCAGTCAAAAAATTAGGTCCACACAGAACCCCTAAATCATAAATGTTTCCTGCAGTGCCCCAGGGAACATCCCGAAGAGCTGTCACATATCTAAAGCATTGCTCAGGGGAGATAAGTCAGTACACTGTTCCCTGCACAAGTCCATAGGAGGCTTCTGGAAGACTTAGATGACATGTTTGCCCCTTGAAAGTAAACTTCTTATGGGAGGTGTACATTATAAGAACGCCTGCCATTGCCAACCCCCTCCTGAAAATGTCAGTTGCCTGGCTGTCAAACTGACCCTATGGCTTCCATACTTGGCTATCAACTGGGGTGAATAAGGTAGCAGCATTTCTAATGTACATCTTTTTTTTTTTTTTTTTTTTAAAGAGACCCTGTTGCCAGACCAGATTCAATTATTAGAAAAGCTCATTCAGGGTGCCGGCTGAGCAGCCTGACCAGCACCCTGAAAAGGCCTCCCTACCTGTTAATAGATTCATTATAACCATTTAACAGTACTATCTAGTCTTTTCTTCTACAACTACAAGCCCTGATGAAGGGGGAATGATGAACCCTTGAAATGCATTACCTATCCTGGTGATTCAAACTTTTTCTAAAAAAAAAAAAAAAAAAAAGATCACTGGAGCTAATGTAAACTTAGTTTCACTTCTTGGTCATCTTTTAACTATTTATTTAACCACTTAAGCCCCGGAAGATTTGACCCCCTTTCTGACCAGGGCCTATTTTGCGATTCGGCACTGCGTGACTTTAACGGACAATTTGCGCGGTCGTGCGACGCTGTACCCAAACAAAATTTACATCCTTTTTTTCCCACAAACAGAGCTTTCTTTTGGTGGTATTTGATCACCTGTGCGATTTTTTGATCATGCGCTATAAACAAAAGAAAGCGACAATTTTGTAAAAATAATATTTTTCAAATTTTTTTATATGAAATTCCCCCCCAAAAAATTGTAAAAAATCTAATTTTTTTTAACATTTTAGGCCAATTTGTTTTCTGCTACATAGGTTTGGTAAAAAAAAATCTCAAAAAGCGTATTTTGATTGGTTTGCGCAAAAGTTATTGCGTTTACTAACAAAGGGAAAGATTTTTGTCATTTTTATTGTTTTTTTTTTTTTTTTTAACGAGTAATGGCGGCGATCTGCAATTTTTTTTTTTGCGGGACTGCGACATTGCGGCGGACAGATCGGACCCTTGACTGACATTTTTGACAACTTTTGGGGGTACCAGTGACATTACTACAGTAATCAGTGCTATACATATGCACTGTTACTGTAAAAATTACACTGGCAGGGAAGGGTTAACTTTATTTGAGAGGGAAGGGTTATGTGTGTCCCTAGGGGCGTGATTCCAACTGTGATTGGCTGTGGCTTGAGGTGTAGGAACAGTGATCAACGGTTCTACATAGTAGAACTGTATGATCACTGTTTCTACACAGGGGAGAATGACAGGCGGCTTGTTTACATCAGCCGCCTGCCTTTCTCCCTCTGCACCGACGATCGCCGAGTGACCGGCGGACATCGGGTCTGCCGGTCACACGCGGGGGGGGGGGGGGGTCCGTGACCGCGTGGGAGCGCGCCTCCGGGGGTGCACGCTCGCTCCCTAGACCCTCACAGGCTAGCAACGTAGTACTACGTCGCTTTGCCTGTGAGGGGCTAACTGCTGACGTAAATAATCGTTAGGCAGTCGGCAAGTGGTTAAAACCTGAAATCAGTTTTGCTTTCAAAAGGGGGAACTAAACTCACAGAAATACTACGGTGTTCATTCCAATGATGTGGTGAATAAATCCCTCTCTGGCCGCTGTCATTTTCTCTCCAGCTACTTCTAGTTGCCGGGTTTTTGGCCTCTTAATTGGCTGGCCGGGAAATGACGTCACCCCGCCCACATAAACACAGGGACCATTATTGGGGCACAACTGGAGTGTGTCAGAAATGCTCAGTGTGCATTCAATAGAAGACAGTGAGCAGGCAGATAAAGCCTGCCATAGACCAAGGCTGAATGTACCAAGTTGATCAATCAACTTGGGTACAAGCAGCCCGCCAGATTTACTTGCGATTGTCGCTAACGACTGCTATAGCCACTAGCAATAATCACTGTCTTCTCCAGGCAGGGCCAGCTCCCCCCCCCCAGGAGAATACAATGTCTCGGCAGGAGGAGGGGTTCCCCTTTCAGTACTGTCTGTGTTGATGGGCGATTAATCATGCAAATTGATTTCCCGCAACCCGTGGTTGCAGGAATCAAATTTGCACCATCTATGACCTGCTTAAGTGTTTCTTATTGCAGAAGAGACATAAAACGTCCCTTCTGCAATAAAGAGCTGCCTGTTCAAGGCTTTTTATTAGTGAAGTTTAGTTCCACTTTAGAATTATCTTAGTTTTCACACTTCTTTCAAACTTACCTCAAAGCACTGTTTAAAATGACTGTAAAGTCTCTTTTTTTTTTCTTTTAAATAGCAAACATATTATACCTACCTGCTCTTTGCAGTTGGTTTTGCACAGAGTGGCTTAGATCCTTCTCTTCTTGGGTCTCTCTTCTGTGCTCCTGGCTCCTCCCTCCTGTTGAGTGCCCCCACATCAAGCAGCTTACTATAGGGGCACCCGAGCTGAGTCACAGCTCCCGGTGTCCATTCAGACACAAAGCCGCGACCTGACCCGCCCCCTCTCTCTCCTGATTGGCTTACTGACTTTGGTTGACAGCAGCGGGAGCCAATCACACCATGCTGCGATCTCAGGCAATGAGGAGGGGAGTCCCGGGCAGCTGAGAAACTCCTACAACATTGCTGGATAAAGATGGGCTCAGGTAAGTATTAGGGGCTGAGGGAGGCTGCTGCACACAGAAGGTTTTTTATCTTAATGCATAAAATGCATTAAGATAAAAAAACCTTCTGCCTTTACAATCCTTTTACCACTTGCCCTCAGGAAGATTTACCCCTTCTCATGACCAGGCCTTTTTTTGCGATACGGCACTGCGTTACTTTAACTGACAATTGCGCGGTAATGCGACAATGTACCCAAATAAAATATATGTCCTTTTTTTCCCCCAACAAATAGAGCTTTCTTTTGGTGGTATTTGATCACCCCTGCGTTTTTTTTAAGCTATAAACAAACCCCCCCCCCAAAAAAAACAAATGTATAACAAATGACCGCACCTAGGTGATCATGGCTTTTTACTTGATACTGCTGCTATCTTATTGAGAGTGTCTCAATCACAAATATAGGCAAAAAATTACAGCGCTGTATATAGGTGTATCCAAATAAATACTTTTACAAACCTTCAGTGCTTAAATCATAAATCCTACTGTGTGGAAGAAAAATTATTACTAATTTGATATTGTATCAAAGAAAAAAATTAAATTTTTTTGCTTATCTGAATGTGTGAAAAAGTGTTCTGGTGATTTCAGAAATGCCCACATATGGGTGGATTTCTTTCCAGAGGAAGAAACACTCTGAATGAGGCCGAATCCAGAGTTGGCCCCAGATAGTCCAGCTTTGTGGATGGAACCAGAGCGGTCTTCTGAAGGTCCAGAATCCAACCGAACTCCCTTAAGAGTTCGCAGAGTAATCTCCAAGTTGTCCATCAGATCCCTCAGAGGCTCCTCGCAGAAGAAGATTGTCCAGGTACCCCAGTACTGCTATCCCCCGCTGGCGCAACAATGCTAGCACTGGTGCCAACACTTCTGTGAAGACCTGAGGAGCAGAGGCGAGACCAAAGGGTAACGCAACAAACTAATAATGCTCCTCGCCCACGGCAAAGCGGAGGAAGCGCTGGTAATCGGCACATATTGGAATGTGAGGATAGGTATCCTTGATGTCGATAGAAGCGAGAAAATCCCCCTGATGTAGAGACGCCACTACTGTGTGAATGGACTCCAATCTGAACTTCTGTACCCGCACAAAGCAGTTAGCGCCTTGAGGTCCAGAATTGGACATACCTTGCCTTCCTTCCTGGGAACTGTAAAGAGGTTTGAGTAAAACCCTTGAAAAATGCCTCAAAGTCGGAAACGGAACAATTACCCCTTGAAGTAACATGTCTTGCACTGCCCCACAGAGACCCCGTAAGCGATCTGGGGACAAGTGCAGGTTGGAAGGGAAGAACCTTTCTGGAGGATAAGACCGAAACGTGATCCTATAGCCAGACCTAATGGACCCACTTGTCCTGTACCAGGGAGGTCCACGGACCTGGAAACCCCACCCCAGATGTGGGTGAAGATGTCCCTTCATGCAGAGGAAGCCTTGTACGCAGGTCTGGAAGAGCCTGCTCGTGGCTTGCCAAACCAGGTCCTCTTGGAACCTCCAGTGGAGGCCCTGTAAAGGGGACGTCGACCAAGGGCCAACAAATGGACTGCCTACTGGACCCCGCAAAAAAACAAGGGGGTCACCCTCCAAGCTCCTCCATAGAGGCCCGCATTAAAGGAAACAACCCCCTTAAAAGGGAGCCACCCGCCATGACGCGCAGGCAGGGTACCCCGATTGTCCATCAGCACTAAAAAAGAGGCAGGTGCCCTACACAATAATGGCTGCATGGCTGCAATCAAAAAAATAAACCGCCCCCACAGCACCACCACTTCTAAGGGAGGCGCCAAGCTGGCCACATGGCCTAGTAGGCCGCAAGCTGCAGCCTAAATTTTTGTGGAGGCCCAGCCGCAAGTGATCCCAGCCAGGCAGATGCCCAAAAGAGCAGTGGGGGCTTCAGCTAACCTCACTGGGGCCACCCCCAACAAAGGCACCTCACTTCGGCCACATGGCCTAACTTTTCGTGGATACCCAGCCGCTTGGACGCGAGCCCCAGTGAAGCCGACCAACCAGGGGCAGCGGAGGGGAGGAGGGATGCCCAAAAGGAGGGTAGTGGCTTTATCCACCCTCACTGGGGCCGCCCCACATAGCTCCTGACCAGTAGGCCGCAAAGCGGTAGCCTAAATTTTTGGCTGGAAACGGCCACATGAGGAGCGGACTCGTGGATACTAAACCATCTGCTCCCCCAGCCCAACAACTGCAGCAGGGAGCCCAGAGGACATCCCTGCCCTAGTCACCAACCCCCAGGGTGGCAAGGAATCCTGCTCAACCCCCTCGTTTTGCACCAGGAAAAAAACAGCCAGCAACAACTCCAAAAAGCCTCATTTAAAACATGTAGCAAAAGCCAGCTCATAACCTCACCCAGGGAGGGGGGGGGGGGGGTTCTGCCAGAAGATCCACAGTGACCACCAAAGTTTTAGAGGGGATTGGGGGGGGAAGGAGGGGAACCCAGGGGTCCCATCGTCACGTCCACCCCAAACCCTGTAGGGGAAGAGGAGGAAAAGCTATAGCTAAAAGCTCCTGACAGACCACAGCGCCATCAGAATGGGGGGGGCTGTCGGCCAGGAGGAACGCTGCAAATAAGGCCGAGGTCAGGTCGTAAGCACCCTTGCAAGACGTTTAACTCGCAGGTCAAACCCACATTAATGGCTGTGTGTTGAGTTATTTTGAGGGGACAGCAAATTTATTCTGTTATACAAGCTGTACACTCACTACTTTACATTGTAGCAAAGTGTCATTTCTTCAGTGTTGTCACATGAAAATATATAATGAAATATTTACAAAAATTTGAGGGGTGTACTCACCTTTGTGAGATACTGTATATATATTTTTCCCTTTCTGTTGGTTGAACTAGATGGACTTGTGTCTTTTTTCAACCAAACTATGTAACTTCTGTCTGAGAACTCTTGATGTGTTACTGTATACCTACTAATAAAAAGGACTTCATTCCCTATAGCTACCAGTCAGATCCGAACTTTCAACATCCAACAGATACAAATCTGGTACAAAATACTCACCATCTCTCCCAGTAATTTATTGTGGTATTTCACTTCTGTACCAATATCAATGGACAGCTAAAGAAGAAGAGAAGAAAAACTGTTAAAGTGGTATGTAACCTCTAACAGTGAACTTTTCTTGTTTGCACCATTTTGATCTAAAACTATAATTGAGAGTAAAATTGTTAAATCTATTTCATAGGTGCAAAAACAACTGGTAATTTTGCAAGAAAACCTGTGATCTGATAATTCTCTGTAATCTCTGCCTGTACACAAGAAAGGGATATGGACATAGAGAGGGGAGGAAATGAGGAGTAGTCTGTGTTTTTTGTAATCTAATATAATAAAGTACAAGTGTCTCTGCGTCCAGTCCCTGTGTCCGTGGGATTGCGCTACTGCGCATGTGCCCCACAGACAGCCGTTGGGACTTGGAGCACAGAGACTTCGGGTGGCCGGTGTCATGTCGGATAGCGGTGAAGGCTTATCATTGGACGATCCTCACTGGCACCGTGCGCAGGTGAGGAGCACGCCTCTGTACAACATGTGCTTCACTGACAGAGCGTGTCCGCCACGGAGAGTGCCTATTGGCTATCCGTCTGACATGTCCCTGCCCTATAGGCGGTGTAAGTACTCTTTCAGCGTGACGCTAGAACCAGCGCTGTCCTTGTGAGAGGAGCAACGGAGACACAGAGGACAGCGAGCCGCTGAGGGTGGTGACCGGGGACACGTGTAGAGGGTGAGGATGACAGGGGACACGTGTGAGGGGGCAGCATGATGGGGGAGGGGTGATACCAGCCTGAGAGCTATAATTTACAGTGTATGAGAAGACTACAACTCCCAACATGCTCTGCACACCATGCCGGCTTTTTATCATTCTACTTCTCATCCTCTGCCCACAGAGGAATCTATACATATAAAGTACAAGTGTCTCTGCGTCCAGTCCCTGTGTCCGTGGGATTGCGCTACTGCGCATGTGCCCCACGGACAGCCGTTGGGACTTGGAGCGCAGAGACTTCGGGCGGCCGGTATCATGTCGGATAATGCCTCCCGTCGAAGAATGCATCCAACTTACTGACGTCACTCCAGCTGACTGCTCCGATCAGTTGTGCTGGCGGTGACGACACTGACATGCGCAGTTTTGACGGATGCACTATCCGACGGTAGAGAGCGGAGGGGAGAGAATCTATTGTCAGATTCTGCCTCGCTCTCTGCTCTATTTATGGGGACGGATTGGATTACAGAGTATTCATTCTTATATGAGAAACGGCGGGAATATTGTCTGATTAGAGATCACAAACACAGCTCTTATCGGGGCACATTAAAGGGGAGTGTCCCGATAAGAGCTGTGTCTCTCTATCGTCAGATAGTGCATCCGAAAAACTGCACGACCAGCCATAGCCCGCCCAATAGAATTTCGATCCTGCTATGACGCTGCGCGCATGCGCAGATCGTCAGGCAGAATCCGACGATTCTTCCCGCAGTCTCCCGTTGAAAAATGCATCTGACGGACCGTGCATGCGCAATAATGACGTCAACCCCAGCTGAGCGGAGCAGTCAGCTGGAGTGACGTCATCACATGCATTCTTCAACGGGAGGAATTATCCGAAGCTACACCGGGCGAAATTGTTGAAGCGGCGGGTGTGTGCGGGCACACGGTGGGTGCGCTTTGGCATGGAATAAATACGATAAGATAGAAATCAACTTCATGGTTGTCCACTTTTTTTGTACTGGAACAAGTCTGTTTTTAAAAATATTTGACCACATATGTTCTAGCGCCCGTTAATTTAACGGGCTTAATGTCTAGTCCATTATAAAAGAAATAGGCAGGGCTGACACCACTTTCTTAGGAATTCACAACTGTGTTGTTATGTGGAAGGGGGAGTTAGAAGTACACTATAGAATGTGTATGCTGCTGCTCCAGGTGGGTGCGTCACACCCGCCCTTTCACCTCCTGTGTATTCAGGTGTAAGCACCGCTCATTCAGCCATATGGTAAAAGTGCAATAGGATCCAAAGGGCTGCACACTGAAAAAAGTGCATTCACTTTATTGATAATCTTCAAAACACTGCATACAGCAAACATAGACACCATGGGAGCAAAGAAACACAGTCAACGTGTTTCACTCTGCTAGAGCCTATTCATTAGTCATGAATAAGCTCTAGCAGAGTAAAACACGTTGACTGTGTTTCTTTGCTCCCATGGGGTCTATGTTTGCTGTATGCGGTGTTTTGAAGATTATCAAAAAAGTGAATGCACTTTTTTCAGTGTGCAGCCCTTTGGATCCTATTGCATCTGTTCCCTAGAAGCACGTCACACTTCTGGTAAATCAACAATTATTATCTGTGCTTATAGCATGTTTAACACTTTTGCTGCCACTGACATATGGCATACGTTGGCAGCAGCAGCAGTGGGGGGGGGGGGGGGTCGGGGGTTTACAAACACTGTGTAAAACAATATGTACCCTCTTTACTATATTACTAACCGCTTTTTCACTAAAAAGGATTGAAAGTGAAAAATGTAAATAATCTGGCAAGTTGATTATCAGGTGGAATCTATCCAACAGCTGTGCAGTTGTATGACATGGTGAGTGCAATGCATACTAGCTCATTATGCCTTTGCCGTTCAGGTTATTTTTTTGGGAGGTTTACAACCTCTTTAACCGGTCAGCCCCGGCCAGGCAAAGTGACGTACCGGTACGTCACTAGCCTGTCACTGGCTTGTGAGGCAATAGCGTGCGAGCGCCCGCCCCAGCTCGTTCCCTAACAAGTCAGTGTGTGGGACATCGGGTCCGCCGGTCACTCGCGACCGTTCGCCGGGAAGGGAGAAAGGCAGGCGGCTAATGTAAACAAGCCGCCTGTCATTCTCCCCTGTGTAAAAATGGAGATCAGACGGTTCTACAATGTAGAACCGTTGATCTCTGTTTTTACAATTGGAGACATGTCCCATCACAGTTAGAAGCACACCCCTATCACTTCAATAAAAATCTATTCAAACTAAAAAAAAAAAAAAAAGAAGCACGCCCCTAGGACACACTTAACCCCTCCCTCTCCAATACAGTTAACCCCTTCCCTGCCAGTGTCATTTTTGCAGTAACAGTGCATATGTATAGCACTGATTACTGCAGTAATGTCACTGTTAACCTCAAGTGTCAAAAATGTCAGTCAAGGGTCCGATCTGTTCACCGCAATGTCGCAGTCCCGCAAAAAAAAAAAAAAAAAAAAAGTCACAGATCGCCGCCATTACTCGTTAAAAAAAAAAAAAAAAAAAAAACAAAAATGACAAAAATATTTCCCTTTGTTAGTAAACGCGATAACTTTTGCGCAAACCAATCAAAATACGCTTTTTGCGATTTTTTTTACCAAACATATGTAGCATAAAACAAATTGGCAGAAAATGTTAAAAAATTTTGATTTTTACATTTTTTTGGGGGGGAATTTCATATAAAAAAAAAGTGAAAAATATTGTTGTTTTTGCAAAATTGACGCTCTTTTTTTGTTTATAGCGCATGATCAAAAAATCGCACAGGTGATCAAATACCACCAAAAGAAAGCTCTGTTTGTGGGGGAAAAAAAAGGACGTCAAATTCGTTTAGCTACAGCGTCGCACGACCACGCAATTGTCCGTTAAATTCACGCAGTAAAATAAAAAAAATAAAAAAACCCTGGTCAGGAAGGGGGTAAAATCTTCTGGGGCTTAAGTGGTTAAACCAAGCTGATCTGTGTAGGAAAAGTAAAGGTGATTTGTCAATATTGATTCAGAGATTGAAGTTCACAAACATTGTGGAGGACTATGACCAACACTGTGACATACGCTGCATACAATCATAGAGAATACCTTGCCTGTTGTGGGTGATTCACACACACTAAACATGTACGGCTGGTCACTTCAAGCCATTCCTGGTAATAGCCCGCACCCCAAGTACTGACCCCCCCAACAGTGGTAATCTCAGCTTTTACTGGCTGCAGATAATACCATTTCACTGTACAGTCTATTCAATTGCATCTGCACAGTAATCTATATGTGTGACAAATCATAGAAGATCCAAAGAATGTATAATCATTAAAGGGGCTGTAAGAAATGGGGATTGGAGGCTGATTGTATAGAATGCCACTTTCGTGGGAAAAAAAATAGCAAATAAAGAAAAAATATTATAACATACAATTGTGACACAAGTCATATTGTAATTGAATGTTAATAAAAATTCCCTTTCCTTTTCAATCTGCAGCTCTGTGATTCTCTGTAAAATGCAATATGGCCGCCTGGAGGTTTTGTGTACACAGACTGTGAACAGAGTTCCCCCAAGAGACATCATTTCCTGCATGTGTGATTGGTTCATTGATTTTCCCAGAAGTCTGCACTAAGATACAAATATTCCCTTAATTTGCAGGGATTTCCTCTTACTTCCTGCTTTGGCTATGGGACAGGAAGTGAAGGTTTATCCCCCCAATAGGACACATACAGCAAAAAAACCTGTCAGGGGTTAAAACTAGGGATCGACCGATTATCGGCAAAGCCAATATATCAGGGGCCGATCTGCACTTTCCCTGATATATCGGAATCGGCCCCTGAGGTTACCGATATTTCGGGAAAGTGCTTGTACCGGAGTGATGCCTGCAGCTAGAGGCATTACCCCGGTCTCGGTGTCCATAGCCGACGGTCGGCTGTCTTGTAATGACAACTGATGCGGCTGAGAAGGCGCTCGGCGGTTATTACAAGGAGCAGGAGGGGACGTTCCCTCCCACCGCCTTCTGTGGCTCGCTTGGGTCCCCCGTCCCCCCGGACATTCTGCCTGCACGGCCGCCGAAGACCCGATCAAAGCTGCTTTCGGCTCTGATCGGGTCTTCATGTAAAAACCCGGAAGTAATGTCATGACCTCACTTCCGGGTACTCGGCGCCAGATTTTAAAAAATGACAGCATTCAAAACAGCCAAACTTGTGTTTATTAAAAGTCAGCAGCTACAAAAAGTGTATCTGCTGACTTTCATTACACACACTCACCTGTCCCAGGATCCAGCGATGCGGCTGCCCGAAGCCTCCATCCTCTCTCCTCTTGGCGGCGCTGGGATCTCTCGTGTGGGCACCCGGCTGTGTTAGCTTGCGGCTTCATAGCAGAGTGCATACTGCGCATGTCGAACTGTGCGTTGTGAATGGACGGGCAAACTTCTGAGACCTGTGACGTGTCCCAGAAGACTCCAGAGAAGGGGAGAGGAGAACTTCAGCTCGGGCCGCCTAGCAGAAGGAGGAGCGGATACCTGTCAAATCTAGGTACCCTCACCCCCCCCCCCCCAAAAAAAAGGACATGCCAAATGTGGCATGTCAGGGGGTCAGCAATATTTAAAGCGGAAGTTCCACTTTTGGGTGGAACTCCGCTTTAACCACTTGCCGACCGCCGCAAGTACATATACTGCGGCGGTCAGCCCCTCACAGGCAAAGCCTGTGAGGCTCTGGGGAGCGAGCGCGCGCTCCAGCTCCCGCTTGGTCACGGACCCCCCCCCCGCGCGTGTGCCCGGCGGACCCGATGTCCGCCGGGCACTCGCGATCGTCCGTTAGAGCAGGAGAAAGGCAGGCGGCTGATGTAAACAAGCCGCCTGTCAGTCTCCCCTGTGTAAGAACAGTGATGATACGGTTCTGCTATGTAGGACCGTTGATCACTGTTCCTACACCTCAAGCCACAGCCAATCACAGTTAGAAGCACGCCCCTAGGGACACACACCACCCCTCCCTCTCAAAAAAGATTAACCCCTTCCCTGCCAGTGTCATTTTACAGTAACAGTGCATATGTATAGCACTGATTACTGTAGTAATGTCACTGGTAACCCCAAAAGTGTCAAAAATGTCAGTCAAGGGTCCGATCTGTCCACCGCAATGTCGCAGTACCGCAAACAAAAAAAAAAAATTGCAGATCGCCGCCATTACGTGCTAAAAAATGTAGCATAAAACAAATTGGCCTAAAATGTTAAAAAATTTAGATTTTTACATTTTTTTGGGGGGGGGAATTTCATATAAAAAAAAAAATGTGAAAAATATTGTTATTTTTGCAAAATTGAGGCTCTTTTTTTGTTTATAGCGCATGATCAAAAAGTCGCACAGGTGATCAAATACCACCAAAAGAAAGCTCTGTTTGTGGGGAACAAAACTTGTTTAGGTACAGCGTCGCACGACTGCGCAATTGTCCGTTAAAGTCACGCAGTGCCGAATCGCAAAATAGGCCCTGGTCAGGAAGGGGGTAAAATCTTCCGGGGCTTAAGTGGTTAAGAGCTCATTCAGGGAACGCGTGCAATGGGAATATGGACTGTCAAATTCTCCTAAGATGTTGTTAAAAGACGCCTAGCTGCTATTGCTCCCCTCCTCCATCACAGGAGCGAGCTCTCAATCCCTGAGCTCAGAGATCCTGCAACAGGGGAGAGAAAGACCCGGGTGGATTTAATTTAAATCATGATTTTAAAAGAGCAACTGTCATATCTTTCCCACAGTGGCTCCTCTGCTGAATCGCTGTTGACTCACCGTCAGTCACATTCACTTTAATGGGACGGCTGGTGATGTGGCAGTGACACAACAAGGTGAGGGACGTGGCAGCAGCAGGTGAGTGGATGCCCGCCAACAGGCGCTGCTATGATGGATCTGAAATGACAGGTACTCTTTAAATGTAAGGACTTATTCTTGCTGATAGTGTGAAATTGTATGAATGTATTAATGCAGTTGATGTTATCTCAGCTTGCAGAGCTTGGATTCACTGAATGAGTTTACAAAAAAATGTAAATATTGCAGAATATACAGCCTCATGCTACATAACTAAGCTCCATTTCATGCTGAATAAACTAAATTATCAATGTATCCTAAAAAGAAAACTATCTTTAGATAGGTTTTTTACTCCAAAAACATTTTATTAAAATAAATTTGATAGAAATAAAAAAAAAAAAACAATATAAAATCAAAAAAAATCAGAATTAACCACTTCAGCCCTGAAAGGTTTTACCCCCCTTAATGACCAGGCCATTTTTTGCGATTCGCCACTGCGTTACTTTAACGAAAAATTGCACGGGCATGCGGCGCTGTACCCAAATACAATTGATGTCCTTTTTTTCCCCACAAATAGAGCTTTCTTTTGGTTGTATTTTATCATCTCTGCGATTTTTAGATTTTGAGCTATAAACAAAAAAACAGCGACAATTTAAAAAAAAAAAAAAAAATTCCATGTTTTTTTACTTTCTGCTATAAAACATTCCCAATAAAAAAACTTAAAAAATTTAATTTTTTTTTTATCAGTTTAGGTCAATTTGTATTCTGCTACATATTTTTGTTTAAAAAAATACCAAAAAGCGTATTTGAATTCACTTGTGCAAAAGTTATAGCGTTTACAAACTACGGAATAGATTTTTGGACTTTTTATTTTTTTGTTTTTATTAGTAATGGCGGCGATCTGCGTTTTTTTAGTGGGACTGCGACATTGCGGCGGACAGATCGGACCCCTAACTGACATTTTTGACACTTTTGGGGGGGACCAGTGACATTACTACAGTAATCAGTGCTAAAAATATGCACTGTTACTGTAATAATGACACTGGAACGGAAGGGGTTAACCTGGGGGTGATCAAAGGGTTAAGTGTGAGCCTAGGGGGTGTTTCCTAACTGTATGGGGGAGGGACTTGTGAAATGATCATAGAGACCTTTGATCCTATATACCAGGGGTCTCCAAACTACGGCCCTCTGGCTGTTCAGGAACTACAATTCCCATCATGCCCAGTCATGTCTGTGGACGTCAGAGTTTTATAATGCCTCATGGGATGTGTAGTTCTGAAACAGCTGGAGGGCCGTAGTTTGAGGATCCCTGCTATATACAAACCCAATTCCAAAAAAGTTGGGGCACTGTACAAATCGTGAGTAAAAAAGGAATGGACTAATTTACAAATTTCATAAACTTATATTTTATTCACAATATAATATAGATAACATATCAAATGATGAAAGTGAGACATTTTGAAATGTCATGCCAAATATTGGCTCATATTGGATTTTACGGGGAAGGGGTTAACACTGGGGGGTGATCAAAGGGGTTAATGTATGCATAACTGTGCTTGCTGACTGTGGGGGGGGGGGGGGGGGTTCTGTGACAGGCACAGAGAGATCAGAAGCTTAGCTGAAACTGCTGATCTCTCTCTGCCTGTGTGACAGAAGACTCGCCTGCTTTGTTTACATAAGCAGGCGGGTCTTCTGTCAGTTTATCGGACGATAGCGGGAATGGCCAGGCAATCTTCTGAGACCTCTGATGTGTCCAAGAAGATTGCAGGGAGGGAGTGGCAGAGGAGAACTTCTACTCAAGGCACCTAGGTGGCCCGAGCGGAAGCGGGTACCTGTCAAATCTAGGTACTGCCCCCCCACCAAAATAAATGACATGACAAATGTGGCATGTCAGGGGGTCAGAAGTATTTAAAGTGAAAGTTCTTTAACCACTTTACCACCGGAGGATTTTGCTGTCTTAAGTCCAGGCCACTTTTTGCGATTCGACACTGTGTGAATTTAACTGACAATTGCGCGGTCGTGCGACGCCGTACCCAAACGAAATTGACGTCCTTTTTTTCCCACAAACAGAGCTTTCTTTTGGTGGTATTTGATCACCTGTGTGATTTTTTGATCATGTGATATAAACAAAAAAAGAGCGTCAATTTTGAAAAAAATAACAATATTTTTCACATTTTTTTATATGAAATTCCCAAAAAAAAAAAAATGTAAAAATCCAAATTTTTTAACATTTTAGGCCAATTTGTTTTCTGCTACATATTTTTGGTAAAAAAAAAAAAAAAATTGCAATAAGCGTATTTTGATTGGTTTGCGCAAAAGTTATTGCGTTTACTAACTAAGGGAAAGATTTCTGTCATTTTTGGTGTTTTTTTTTCTTAACGAGTAATGGCGGTGATCTGCGATTTTTTTTGCGGGACTGCGACATTGCGGCGGACAGATCGGACCCTTGACTGACATTTTTGACACTTTTGGGGGTACCAGTGACATTACTACAGTAATCAGTGCTATAAATATGCACTGTTACTGTAAAAATGACACTGGCAGGGAAGGGGTTAATTTTATTGGAGAGGGAGGGGTTAATGTATGCCTGGTGCTTACTGACGTGTGTGGGGGGAGGGGACTGAGTGACCCAGGGACAGATCGCATGTTCAGCTATGCTGAACCCTGCAATCTGACCCTGCCTGTCACTTAGGAGATCCGCCCCCTTTGTTTACACAAGCGGGCGGATCTCCAAACTCGATTCCCTGCCGATCGGGGAAGAGCAGCGGTGATCGCCGCCGCTCCTCCCCTGGCCCGACTCCTGCTGTGAATGAATACAGCGGGAGCCAGCCTCCGGCGGCGTGTGCGCGCCGCCCACAAGGGGAGGAGTCCAGTGACGTAGGTCTATGTCACTGGATGGGAACGAGCCACTTTGCCGCAGTACAGGCAACGTGACTGGTCGGCAAGTGGTTAAGGACCGCCCTGCTGCAGTATACATAAGTAGGGCGGTCCTTAAGCAGTTAATGTCATCCTAGTCTTAGTCTGTAGGGTTCAATATTGAGTTGGCCCACCCTTTGCAGCTATAACAGCTTCAACTCTTCTGGGAAGACTGTCCACAAGGTTTAGGAGTGTCTATGGGAATGTTTGACCATTCTTCCAGAAGCGCATTTGTGAGGTCAGACACTGATGTTGGAGAGAAGGCCTGGCTCGCATTCTCCGCTCTAATTCATCCCAAAGGTGTTCTATTGGGTTGAAGTCAGGACTGTTCATGTGTGTGTAAAGGAAGGTGTCCCAATACTTTTGGTAATATAGTGTGTGTAAATGGGAGAATCCCAAATGTTGGGTTGTCACCAGAGCAGAAAAGGCAAAATCACCCAATGGGGACACTAGTTCTGGTGACATTTAGGTTTCCTGCCACTTCCTGTTCTGGCTTTGGGACAGGAAATGAAGGGAAATCTCCCCAATGGGAAAAAAAAATAACTAAAAAGCTGGCAGGAGGAGTTATAATTCTCCCTTATCCAAAATGAAAAAACAAAAAAAGTTTTTAGTCTTTAGTTGTACTGTACTGTCAGTGTATGAGAGGGGACACAGTCCCTGGCACAGTATAAGGGATCACAGGACCTGTGGCTGCACACAGCTGGAACACATCACAATCTCTCTGGGAGGACTCCATTTCCCAGCATGCCCCGCAGCCTCTCCCGGCCCGTAGCAGTGTGCGGTGCATGCTGGGAGATGGAGTCCAGTCCCAGCTATAAGCCCCCTTGTTGTGTACGGGGGCCCGTGGGAGTCACACTTACTGACTTCAGGGCGTTCGCTTTGAGGCGGAGGCTCTCTGTCAGCCTATCGTTCTCTTGTTCATAGACGTTGTAGCCGCTCATCTCCGGGCGGCCGTCCCGGTGCTTCATCCCATCCCGGTCCATGCTGGCCGCTCAAACATCCAACACACACTGATTACGTGTACTGTGCGGCCGGCGGAGGAGGGGGGCGGGGCGGAGTACGGAGAGCGGGAGGGGACCAGACTGTGCACTCCGCGTTCTCTCCTCCTGTCACTCACTGTGCTGTGTACAATGTATGATACAATGTATGAGAGGCGACCACAGCAGCCTACCAATCACCTCACCTCTATCATACACCATACAGTGTCATCACAGGCCTCACCAGCACGCTGATATATGAATGGCCCCCCCAATGTATGAGAGGTGACCACAGCGGCCTCCCAATCACCTCACCTCTTTCATACACCACAACAGTGTCCTCACAGGCCTCACCAGCACGCTGATATATGAATGGCCCCCCCAATGTATGAGAGGTGACCACAGCTGCCTCCCAATCACCTCACCTCTATCATACACCATACAGTGTCCTCACAGGCCTCACCAGCAGGCTGATATATGAATGCCCCCCCCCCCCCCCAAATGCTGCACAACTTCACCCTGTGACACAATGCGCAAGAATCCCAAAACGCATGTGTGTACAATGGGGCCAAATTTGGTCCCTGAGCTTCTATGGCGGAAAACGTAGGCCTCAGCAATGGAGTCCATAATGGGGCATACCTACAGGGGTTGCAGCGGTCGCCATTGCGACCTAGCCCCATGCCCATGTGGCCCCCCTGTACACCTGGATAAGAGGGCGGCGAGGGTGGCGGCATGTAGAGAAAACAAACCCTTCATGTAGCCGCTGAATGCTTCTCCTTCTCTCCCTCCCACAGACATTCAGCAGCTGCAGGAGGGAAATGGAAAGCATCGGTTCCTCTACATACCGCTCCCGCCGCCTACCTATCTCTGTTCTGCTGCCTCATACCCCTGTGCCCCCCCCCCCCTCCAGCACTTCCAGAGAAGCCCGTTTAACCCCCCTGGCAGTATTCCCAAGTGTGGCTCGTTGGTTCAGTACCAAAAGCAGTAACCCTGAGCCACACTCGGGAATACCCCAGAAGCAGAAATCCAATTGGGAAAGACCGCTCCAGGTGGGCTAGGTATCAGGTGCTGGTCGGATCCGTCAATCCAGAATCATATGAAGCAAAAAGAGATGACCGCACGCCGATATAATGAGCAAGCGACATCTCTAAGTCGTGAAACGCGTCTGCCTTTGTGTCCTGCATCCACAGTGTGTTGTTCCAGTTTGCCTATTGTTTGATGTGGAATAAATTTACTCCAATTTTTGATTTATATCGGAGTGCGGTCATCTCTTTTTGCTTCATACAATACCCCAGAAGCACACTCATCATCCCTGCGATCCCCCGCCGTCCTCCCTGCTGTCCTTCCACAGTCCTCACACTCTCTCCCCGCTCTGTGCACGGCTGATGCCGGCACCTGTCTTCCGGTTCCCTTCCCTACAATCCCCCGCTGTCCTCCCTGGTCTCCTCACACTCTTTTCCCGCTCTGTGCTTGGCAGATGCCGGTGTAACGTTAAAAAACCATACCCCGTGGAGAAACCATACCGTCGTCACTTCCGGTCTGAAACAGCTGAGCAGCGCAGCAGTGCGCATGCTCAGAGCCCCGGATACGTAAATGAACATGAAAGAATTTGACAAGTGCGCATGCTCGGTGGGCATGAAATTCTCACGGCACTGTGTCTAATGTAATACTTGCGGCGGTATAATTAAAACACTTCGGCTGCAACATAAATCATCTCCTCTGCTATCGCTGTAACTTCCCTCATCTCCGGTAATAAATATAAAAGCGGCGGCGGGAGTATGAGATGTAAATGTGACGGCGATCGCGGCTCCGTGATCCGCTTTTATATTTATTACCGGAGATGAGGGCAGTGACAGGGCGAAGAGCGGAGATGATTTATGTTGCAGATAAGCTGTTTTAATGTAAGCGCCGCAAGTTTAACTACCGTGAGAAATCCATACCCTCCGTAGCTGAACCGGAAGTGACGAGGGTATGGTTTTCTCACGGGTATGGTTTTTTCACGGAACACCGGCACCTGTCTTTCGGTTCCCTCCCTGAGAGGGGGGGTGGATCCGGCGGCAATTTCAAAAATGTAAATACACCAAATGAGATGATACAAAGCTGTGATCCTAACGGATTACACTGTATCATCCCATTTCACCACAGGATTTCACCTGGTGACTTTTCCAGTGCCCTGCCTGTGCTTTCCCAGTTCTTTGTGCTTGGAAAATAGAGAACAACCATGGCAACAAAAAAGCATTTCTTTTTTGCGCAAAAGCGCTTTTAGACAAACTGTAAAACGGCGACAGCGAAACGGAGTTACTTAAAGAACTGAGCAATAGCGATTGGTGGGAAAATTCGTCATCAGGAAAGTGACGACAGCGACGATTCTGATGTCTCTTTCTGGCACATCGCTTGTGGAATTTGGGAATTATATCAAATGATTCTTCAGAATTTCCAACAGAGCGATGTGCCAGAAAGACATCAGAATTGTCGCTGTCGTCACTTTCCGTACCTGACTTCCGAATTTTCCCATGAATCGCTATCGCTCAGTTCTTCAAGTAACTCCGTTTAGCTGTTTTCCAGTTCGTCTAAAAGCGCTTTTGCGCAGAAAGAACGCTTTTTGGACGCCATGGTCGTTCTCTATTTTCCAGGCACAAAGAACTGGAAAAGCACAGGCAGGGCACTGGAAAAGCACAGGCAGGGCACTGGAAAAGTCACCAGGTGAAATTCTGTAGTGAAATGGGATGATACAGTGTAATCCGTTAGGATCACAGCTTTGTATCATCTCATTTGGTGTATTTACATTTTTGAAATTGCCGCCGGTTCCACCCCGCTGCGTCGCAATGCTCGCAGGGAAGGGAAGCGGAAGACAGGTGCTGGCATTGGCCGAGCACAGAGCGGGAGGACAGCGGGGGAGGACGGCAGGGAAGGACAGTCGGGGAGGACGGCGGGGAATCACAGGGGAAGGTGAGTTTTAAAATATAAAACAACAGATTTTCCATGCAAAACAATGTACTGCTTTTAGCACAGAAATCCTGACATAATCAGACCCCCAGGGAGGTTAAGTAAATCGGCGACATGCAGAATCTCAAGCGGGAACCTAAGTTTCCACTTAAAGCGGAAGTAAAGCTTGACAATTTTTCTTTTTTTTAAAAAAAAACCCTGCAAAGTAAAGGCATAATGTGCTAGTATGCATCACATACTAGCACATTATGAAATACTTACCTTAGAACAAAGCCCCGCACCACCATGCTGTGAGCTCTAACAGACGCTTCCATCTTGACCGGGTCTTCCATTCCGGGTTCGCGTCCTCCAACCATCTGTTTGGCCACGCCTCAATGACGTCACTCCTGCACATGTGCGCAAGAGTCTCAGACCGCGGCACGGAGCTCTGAAGGGATGACACAGGTATACTGTCCCTTCAAAGCGCATCCGCTGGCGACATCACCAGTTACATAAAGTGTGAATATCTCCTGAACTGTGAAGGTCTCAGAGCTTTTCCTAGTACCTACAGATAAGACCAGGGGCGTAACTACAGGGGTTGCAGGGGTTGCAATTGCAACCGGGCCCCATGCTCCAGGGGGGCCCATGTGGCTCCCCTGTACACCTGGATAGAAGGGGCGGTAGGGGCAGCATGTAGAGAAATCACTGTCCTCCATTTTCCTCCTGTAGCTAAATGGTTCCTCTGTATGCTGCCCCCCGCCACTCCTCCTATCCATTTCACTTGTATTCTACAGTCTCTGGGCCCCTGTGTGCTCCCCTTGTCCCCCCCCCCCCCACTGTGCTGCCCCTCCCCCCCACTGTGCTCCCTCTCCTACCAGCTGCTGCAGGGGATGTGTCACAATAGAGAACCAGGAAGGGGTCAGTAAATATGTAATTTACCAGCCCCTTATTTTTCTGAATGGACAGAGTCATAGTCAGTCACATTGTAAAAAAATAAAATAAAATGATAAAAAAATAATACAATTAAAATACCAAAAAATATAAAAAATCCTGACACCAGTGGGTGAACTTTCAGGATTGCAAAGGTCACACTTGCAACCGGGCCCTGGCATTCCACCACTGTGGGGAGATGCCAGGAAGATGACAGGAAGGGGGCCCACTGCAGAACTTGTGAAAGGGTCCCGCTGCAGGACCATAATAAAGGGCCCCGCAACGAGAGTAAAGGGCCCCAGGATCAGTGGGAAGAGCCCCAGGCTTGAAGGGAAGGGCCCCAGCCAGGGGATACGGGGGGCCCTTCATGGTTTCTTGCACCGGGGCCCTGAAGGTTCTAGTTACGCCTCTGGATAAGACTTATTATAGGTTTACATGTAGGTAAAAGCCTACAGAATGGGTTTACATCCACTTTACCCACTTCTGGACTGGAAGGATTTGCCCCCTTAATGACCAGGCCATTTTTTGCGATTCGGCACTTTAACTGACAATTGCACGCTGTACCCAAATACAATTGATGCTTTTTTTTCCCACAAACAGAGCTTTCTTTTGGTGGTATTTGATCACCTGTGCAGTTTTTATTTTTGGCATTATAAACATAAAAAGAGCGACAATTCTGAAAAAGAAATATACATATTTTTTTTTACTTTCTGCTATATAACATTCCCAAAAAAAAAAATGTTTTTTTCATCATTTTAGGCCAATTTGTATTCTGCCACATATTTCTGGTAAAAAAAATCCCAATAAGCGTATTTTGCACAAACGTTATCGCGTCTACAAACTAGGGGAAAGATTTATGTCATTTTTTTTTATTTATTTATTTTTTACTCGTAATGGTGGCGATCAGCAATTTTTAGAGGGACTGCGACATTGCGGCGGACAGATCGGACCCCTCACTGACATTTTTGACACTTTTGGGAGGACCAGTGACATTACTACATACCCTGACAGATAGCTTTGAGGACGGAGTAGTGGTCCCTGTTAAGGTCAGGAGTACCCGACCCCATTCTTCTGTTGCTGAGGTGCAACAACTGCATTGTTCTCGTATGCAGCAGAGTGTCGGTACTAGTGCCGCTCAACCTTTTGGTGAACTGGCAAGCACCAGCGGCCTAGTACATCCTGGTCAAACCAGCACTGCAGTAACACTTGGTGACGTGGCAAGTCCCATAAGTGCAGTTCAAGCTGGTGCAGTGGCTAGCACAAGTAGTGGCCCACAGCCACCAATAATTCGAAACAGGCACATAGAGCCCATAGTATCCTTCCGGATGCGCTTGCAAATCCTGATTGGGAGCCCACCACTCCCGCAGCGTCTTTACTTCCCCCATTCACTGGCCAACCCGAAATTCAGGTGGAAACAGCCGATTTTATTGCCTTGGTTTTTATGAGCTGTTTTTCACCGAAGATCTGTACAGATCTGTTGTGGACCAAAGCAGGGCCGGACTGACCATCGGGCACACCGGGCACAATCCCGGTGGGCCGCGGCGCCGGCTCGCACTCAGTCGGACTCCTCATAATAGAATGTAGAAGCCAGACATTCATTTTCCCTCACTGCAGCGGCCGCGGCCGGTGTACTTGCAAGCTACACTGGCTCCGCGGCCAATCAGCCTTCTGCTCAGGGGGGGGTGTGACTCACACCCCCCCTGAGCAGGAGGCTGATTGGCTAGGGAGCCGGAAGTGAAGAGAAGTATGTTCCTGAAGTTTGTGTCAGTGTGCTCCTTCCCGCCGCGCCGGTGTCCTGCCCGGCGCGGCCAGCAGCACAGCCCGCACTCGCATCATCGGCCAAGCGAAGCAAGCAGCTGCAGATGGCAGCTCCTTCACTCTCTGACTCCGAGCTGCTCACACGGGCCGGGGAGAGAAGGTAAGTGCGGCTCCTCACGACGCCAGTGTCATCAGTGCTGTGCAGCCCCGGTGTCACCGGCCGTGTGTACTGCTACTGAATAGGAGGGGGATGGGGCGGCTTCATATAGAGGATTTGATGTTTCCCTCTTCCGGATCCTGCTGCCGCTGGATGGATGCCTGATTCTCCTCCTCCCTTCTGCAGGCATTCTGCGGCTGCAGGAGAAATATCAATTTCTCTATATGCAGCTGAGCTGTCCCATCCCCCTCCTATTCAACTTCTTTTACTGCCCCCCCAGTGATCTTAGCCCCCCCGTGCTCTTCAACCCCCCCTCCAGTGCTCTTTAGCCCCTCCCCCTGCTCTTTAACCCCCCCCCCTGCTCGTCAAGTCCCCACAGTGCTTTTCATCTCCCCCTATGCTCTCTGGCTCCCCCAGTGCTCTCCACCCCCCCTGTGCTCCCTGGCTAAGTGATTTCCAGTTCCCCCCAGTGCTCTACAGTCCCCCTACCCCGTGCTCTTCATCCCCCTGGTTTTCCCTGCCCGCCCCCCCCCCCCCCACCCCAGTGCTATCCAAACCCTGCGCCTTCCTTAATTCTCTCCAGTCCCCCCCCCTGCCCTTCAGCTCCTCCAGTGCTATTTGCTTTCCCTGTGCTCTCCAGCCCCCCTAGTGTCCTATCTTCTATCATGTCTGCAGTCTCTGACCTTCTCTTGTATCACATCTGCAGTCTCTCCTGTATCATGTCCGCAGTCTCTGACCATCTCTTGTATCATGTCCGCAGTCTCTGACCATCTCCTGTATCATGTCCTCAGTCTCTGACCATCTCCTGTATCATGTCCTCAGTCTCTGACCATCTCCTGTATCATGTCCTCAGTCTCTGACCATCTCCTGTATCATGTCCTCAGTCTCTGACCATCTCCTGTATCATGTCCTCAGTCTCTGACCATCTCCTGTATCATGTCTGCAGTCTCTGACCATCTCCTGTATCATGTCCTCAGTCTCTGACCATCTCCTGTATCATGTCTGCAGTCTCTGACCATCTCCTGTATCATGTCCTCAGTCTCTGACCATCTCCTGTATCATGTCCGCAGTCTCTGACCATCTCCTGTATCATGTCCGCAGTCTCTGACCATCTCTTGTATCATGTCCGCAGTCTCTGACCATCTCCTGTATCATGTCCGCAGTCTCTGACCATCTCCTGTATCATGTCCGCAGTCTCTGACCATCTCTTGTATCATGTCCGCAGTCTCTGACTATCTCCTGTATCATGTCCGCAGTCTCTGACCATCTCCTGTATCATGTCCTCAGTCTCTGACCATCTCCTGTATCATGTCCTCAGTCTCTGACCATCTCCTGTATCATGTCCTCAGTCTCTGACCATCTCCTGTATCATGTCTGCAGTCTCTAAACATCTCCTGTATCATGTCCTCAGTCTCTGACCATCTCCTGTATCATGTCCTCAGTCTCTGACCATCTCCTGTATCATGTCCTCAGTCTCTGACCATCTCCTGTATCATGTCTGCAGTCTCTGACCATCTCCTGTATCATGTCTGCAGTCTCTGACCATCTCTTGTATCATGTCCTCAGTCTCTGACCATCTCCTGTATCATGTCCTCAGTCTCTGACCATCTCCTGTATCATGTCCTCAGTCTCTGACCATCTCCTGTATCATGTCTGCAGTCTCTGACCATCTCCTGTATCATGTCCGCAGTCTCTGACCATCTCCTGTATCATGTCCGCAGTCTCTGACCATCTCCTGTATCATGTCCTCAGTCTCTGACCATCTCCTGTATCATGTCCTCAGTCTCTGACCATCTCCTGTATCATGTCCTCAGTCTCTGACCATCTCCTGTATCATGTCCTCAGTCTCTGACCATCTCCTGTATCATGTCCTCAGTCTCTGACCATCTCCTGTATCATGTCCTCAGTCTCTGACCATCTCCTGCATCATGTCCTCAGTCTCTGACCATCTCCTGCATCATGTCCTCAGTCTCTGACCATCTTCTGTATCATGTCCTCAGTCTCTGACCATCTTCTGTATCATGTCCTCAGTCTCTGACCATCTTCTGTATCATGTCCTCAGTCTCTGACCATCTTCTGTATCATGTCCTCAGTCTCTGACCATCTTCTGTATCATGTCCTCAGTCTCTGACCATCTCTTGTATCATGTTTGCAGTCTCTGACCATCTCCTGTACTATGTCCAGCGGGAACACTCTGCAGCCACACCGCACAGCACACCCAAGGTAAGTGGAAGACTGGAGAGAGGAGTGACTTCTACTTAGGGATTTCTTTTGCAGATAGGCTGGACTGGCACTGGCAGCAACAATTGTATTCAAAGAAAATCAGGATTTCTTCTGCAAATAGGCTGGCACTGGCAGCAACAATTTAATTCAAATCAGGATTTCTTCTGCAAATAGGCGGGCCTGGCACTGGCAGCCAGGCATAGAACTAGACTAGTATTATGCCTGGCTGCCAGTGCCAGGTCAGCCTATTTGCAGAAGAAATCCTGATTTGAATAAAATTGTTGCTGCCAGTGCCAGCCTACCAGGGGCTGATCTGAGGTGTGAAGGTGCAGGAATTGGGGTGATCTAAGGTATGATAGTGCAGGAATTGGGGTGATCTGAGGTGTGATAGTGCAGGAATTGGGACTGATCTGATGTGTGATAGTGCAGGAATTGGGACTGATCTGCTTCATACTATTTTTAGGACTCAACCATCAAAACAGGATTTAAAGTAAGACAAAAAAAAACAGCATCATATGGCAGCTCTGATCTAAATTGAAGATTAAACTAAAAAAGGTACCGTAATCGAATCCACACATCCTGTCATCAACCATCCCGACGAACGTCACGCCCCCCCCCCCCTCGCGGGCTGCTCAGTCCAAAATGCCCGGGCCTATTTTTTGTCCCAGTCCGGGCCTGGACCAAAGCAATTTTTATGCTGATCAATTCATTGCCACAAATCCAAATTTGACCCTTGCCAGAGAAATCGCATGGAAACCTATCACTGTTTCCTAATTTAAAACCTTTCTGGGCCTATCTCTCCTCATGGGCATTACTAAAAAGACTCAGTTGCAGTCATATTGGTCCACTGACCCAATTCACCATATGCCCGTGTTCTCTGCTGCCATAGCCAGGATGAGATACAAGCAAATCCTGCGGTTCTTGCACTTCAGTGACAATGAACTCTGTCATCCTTGGGGTGACCCTGGATATGACTGGCTCCACACAATTCGGCCCCTTATAAACCATTTCAACCAAAAGTTTGCAGCCTTGAATACGCCCCAATAAGCCCCAATAAGCTGTCTGCATTGATGAGTCCCTGATTACATTTTCTGGCCGCCTTGCTTTCAAACAGTTTCTCCCCAGCAAGTGTGCCAGATATGGGGTCAAGATGTATAAGCTCTGTGATAGGGCCACAGGCTATACATGTAGTTTACAGGTTTACAAGGATAAAGATAGCAATGTGGAGCCTCCCAACTGCCCAGACTACAGTGGCAAGATTGTTTGGGACTTGGTGTCACACTTATTCGGAAATGGGTACCATTTATACGTGGACAACTTCTATACAAGCGTGCCACTTTTTAGACACTTTTTTGGATTTTGTAATTTCCGCATGTGGCATTGTGCGACCTAATCGCCGGGGCTTCCCCCAACGGCTTGTAGATACCCGACTTAGACAGGGGAGAGAGCCTGCTTAAAGTTCCACCCTAAAACATTTTTTTTACCTAAAAATACCCCCGGGACAGTCAGGGCTAGTGCATTTAAGCAACAATAGCTTCTGAACTGTCCCCTGTTTCACTTACCTGTAAGAAGAAATACTTACCTTGAAAATGTCTTGTCCAGCGCTGTCATCTCAGGTGTGGGCAGCTGAAGCCGGAGCGTCCTCTTCGGTGTCCTCTTTGGGGACATCGGAGTCCCAGAATGCCCTGCTTGTCACTTCCGGGGCAGGTGCGTCATCCCTGCACAGCTTCTGGGCATGCCCAGAAGCTGTTAGGCAGGGATTGACGCACCTGCACCGGAAGTGAAGAGTGACTCTGGTGCAGGCGCATTGATTCCTGGGATCGATGACGCTCATCTCCCAGGAGTCAATGCAAGGAGGAAGTGACGTTGTGGACTGAAGAGGAAGGAAGGAAGGTAAGTATATTTTCATTAAAAACAAGGTAAGTGAAACAAAAAAAATGTTTAAATTATCCAATTCTTTTTCAGGTAAATTAAAGCAAGCAGACGGTGCAAACATTTTTTTTAGGATGGAACTCCGCTTTAAAGTCTGATCAATTGCTTGCAGTGAAGTGGAGGGACACACAGAATGTTTTCGTTCTGTCCTCCATTCACGCAGATACAACAGTCCAAATTGCAATGGCGATTGGTGTTGTTGAGAAGCTCCTCTGTGTCCACGAATACAACCTTAACATGGGAGGGGTGGACTTCATTGACCAGATGATGATGCCGTACTTAATTGCTCGTAAGGCCAGACGCTGGTACAAAAAAGTGTCTGTATACTTATTTCAATTGGCTCTGCTGAACGCTTATGTGCTATACAAAGCGTAAGGAAGAAGTGGATCCTTCCTAAAATTCCAGGAAGAGATCATCACAGCCTTTCTGTATCCAGAAGGTGCTGCGGCCCAAATTCCCTATCCAGATGCAGTGAGCCAGCTGTATGAGTAGCATTTTCTAGATGTCCTCCCGAGTACCCCTAGCCAAAGAGCACCCCAAAGAAGATGTCGTGTCTGTAGGACACGCGGGTTTAGACATATTTTTGTCCCTCCTGTCCTGGCCAACCTGGTCTCTGCATCAGGGACTGTTTCCATCGCTACCACACACTAGTGGAGTATTAATATAGGGTACCGCACGGCATAGTCTAGGGCACACCTTTCACACAACACAGAGTCTCGAAAGATGTTGGCTATCGCATTTTGACAGACACAGTTAAAAAAAATTTACAAAAAAAAATAAATTAAAAATGTAAAATTAAAAAGCCAAAAACAGTTGTAATTTTATTGAGTTCATTTTCTGTTCTTACTCTACTTTACTGCTCTTTCTACTTTTACTGTACTTTATAATATACTGTTATACTGTAATGTTTTATTGTTACTGTGTTTTATTGTTAACCATTGTTTGCTTTTCAGGTATGACCATCAGCTGCAGCACTGATTTGTTTATTCTGACAGCAACAGCATTTGCTCTCATCATATACGTAATCAATGATTGTAGCGCTGTAGGAGGTGATTTCACCACCGCCGTTGAAAGACCATATATGGCGAAGCCATATAGATGGGGTGGACAGAGGGAGGATCTCCCCTATGCTTCTCCAAGACCAATGCGATCGATGGAGGAGTTTGCTATGTTATTTTTTTTCCTTCAGCCCATAAAAACAACATTGCATGTATGCCCATCATTAGCAGTGGGTGGATGCTGGGAGGTCTAATAGTGGGCATACCACACACTTTCTGGCGTCATTTTTTACAGTTAACTTTCATTTAAAAGAAATCCTAGCAGATAACTAGCTGCTAGACTGCTTTTACAAGCAGTGGGAGGGGACACCCCCCCCCCCCCGCCACCTTCCACTGATTTTTCGGGCTCTCTTGTCCCACCAGATAACCCAAGACTGAAGCCAGTAGTTCCCATCAGCTGACCATAGAGCTGATTGGAGACCAGAATGGCTCCAATCATCTCTATGGCCTAAGATATCGGAAGCTACAAGCATTTCATGACTTCGGTTTTGCTAGATATAAACAGCACCATTTGTAAATTGGGAAAGCATCCTATTACACAAATCTTGGTGTGGTCAGATGCTTTAAGGGCAAAGGAGTGATCTAGACTCCAATAGACCCCATTTTTTTGAAAAAAAAAGAGTACCTGTCACTACTTATTGCTATCATAGGGGATATTTAAATTCCCTATGATAACAATAAAAAAGATAAAAAAAAAAAAAATGAAAGGGAAGGTGTCAAAATAAAATAAAAAAGCAAAATAGATAATAAAAAAAAAACTTCAAGCACCCCTGTCCCCCGCATTTGCACGCAAAGGCGAATGCAAGCATCGGACACCATGCATGTAAGGTATCACCGCGAATGTCAGATCGAGGGCAGTAATTCTTGAAGTAGATCTCCTCTGTAAATCTAATGTGGTAACCTGTAAAGGCTTTTAAAGGCTTTGAAAAATGTACATAGTTTGTTGCCGCTACACGGGCATGCGCAATTTTACATAGTTACATAGTTACATAGTAGGTGAGGTTGAATAAAGACAATAGTCCATCCAGTTCAACCTGTGTAGGTGTGTGTGACTGTAATCATCTAACATAGCCCTCAATCTCCTGATCCTTGAGATGTAAGTCTAAGAGTCTTTTGAAAGTCACCATACTACCCGCAGAAACCACCTCTTGTGGTAGACAATTCCACAATCTTGTAGCCCTAACAGTAAAGAACCCCCCACGTTGCCTGAGGTTAAAACGCTTCTCCTCTAATCGCATTGTATGTCCTCGAGTCCTCATGCAATTCCTTCGAATGAACAGCTTTTCTTCTAAGCTGAGATCCCCATTAAGATATTTATAAATTGCTATCATGTCCCCTCTCAGACGTCTCTTCTCCAGGGAAAATAAATCGAGCGATTGCAGCCGCTCTTCATAGGTAAGGTCCTCCAACCCCCTAATCAGTTTAGTTGCCCTTCTCTGGACTTTCTCCAGCTCCAACACATCCCTCCTGAGGACTGGCGACCAGAACTGGACAGAATACTCCAGATGCGGTCGGACCAGAGTTTTATAAAGTGGAATTATAGTCTTATCTCTGGAATACATCCCTTTCTTTATGCATGCTAATATTCTGTTGGCTTTGGAAGCTGCCGCTTGGCATTGCATGCTGTTGCCTAATCTATCATCAACCAAGACTCCCAGATCTTTCTCCATTTTTGATTCCCCCAAGGGTTCCCCTCCTAACGTGTATTGTGTTTTTATGTTTTTGGTCCCCAAGTGCAAAACCTTACACTTCTCCACATTAAACCTCATTTGCCATGTCGTTGCCCACTCCGTTATTTTGTCCAGGTCATTCTGTAGGATATCTGCTTCATGCTGTGCAGTTATTGCTCTGGCCAATTTTGTGTCATCTGCAAAAACTGATAACGAACTACTGATCCCTTCCTCAATGCTGTTTATGAATAAATTGAACAAGGTTGGTCCCAGGACTGAGCCCTGGGGCACCCCGCTTACTACCTCAGACCAGTCTGAGTATGCGCTGTTTATTACCACCCTTTGGACACGGCCTTTTAGCCAATTCCGTATCCAAGAGCAAACCCTGCTGTCGATACCTGCAGACCTTATTTTATAAATTAAGCGCTTGTGGGGAACTGTATCAAACGCCTTAGCGAAATCCAAGTACACCACATCCACTGGTCTCCCCCTATCTAGCTCACAGCTCACTTCCTCGTAGAATGCTAAGAGATTGGTTTGACAAGAACGCCCATTTGTAAACCCGTGCTGGTTACTACTGATGATGTTGTTGTCTTTAGCATACTCTACGATATAGTCCCTTGTCATCCCCTCCAAAAGTTTACATATTATTGATGTCAGACTGACAGGCCTATAATTTCCCGGGATATGCCTCTGGCCCTTTTTGAATATCGGAATCACGTTAGCCTTCCTCCAATCCCCTGGTACATCTCCTGTCCTAATACTGTCAGCAAAGATCAGGAACAGTGGTCTAGATATAACCATACTGAGTTCCTTGAGCACTCTCGGATGTACGCCATCCGGGCCTGATGATTTGTTTGTGTTAAGTTTATCCAGTCTTTTTAAAGCATAAACAAATAAACCGTTGGTGCAAGGCACCTGTCCCCTGCGTTCTGAGTGGTACAATCCTCTATCCCGCTCAGCTACAGATTTGCAGATGTCGAGAACTATTGACACGGCAACTATGGAATGCTTCAGGCTTGCAGCCCCTCACAAGACCAGGGTGGTCTGAGAACACTAGAAACGATAAACAAACACAAGGGCACACCGGCATTATCTCTTTAGCAGGTTTTATTAAAAATAATGGAATAAAAATACTCACAAACGAGTTCTTGATAAAAGCACATCAAACAAAATGTAAAATCCTCAGCATCGAGATTGGGATTGGATCATCCCCTGAAGCTTTGTCTAGCCGCGTACAGGACCCCGAAAACCAATCACTGCCTTCAGGCTTTCCAAGGGCGTGAAATGTTGATTTCACCCCTCACTGCCTATGACAGTTTTGGAGGCCATGAAATGCCAAGATAGCACAACCCCCCCCCCCCTTTCCGAAAAGGGGTCATTGGGGGGGGGTTTGTGCTGTCTTGGCATTTCATTGCCTCCCAAACTGTGGTAGGTAGTGAGGAGTAAAAATCAAGAATTTACGCCCTTAGAAAGCCTGAAGGCTGTGATTGGTTTTCGGGGTCCTGTACGTGCCTAGACTGCCAAAAAGTCTCACACGTGGGGTATCCCTTTACTCTGGAGAAGCAGCAAAATGTACTTTGGGGGTAATTTCACATAAAGCCATGGCATGTGTGAGTAATATATCATTAAAGTGACAACTTTGTGTAAAAAAAAAAAAAAAATTAAAAAAAATTGTCATTTTCCCGACACTTGTGGCAAAATATAAACTATTCCATGGACTTAACATGCCTCTCAGCAAATAGCTTAGGGTGTCAACTTTCCGAAAAGGGATAATTTTGGGGGTTTTGTGCTATCTTGGCATTTCATGGCCTCTGAAACTGTAATAGGCAGTGAGGAGTGACATCAACAATTTATGCCCTTAGAAAGCCTGAAGGCGGTGATTGGTTTTCGGGGTCCTGTACGCGGCTATACTGCCAAAAAGTCTCACACATGGGGTATCCCCAACACTGTGATCACCATGGAGGGGACCAGTGTACCAACCGAACACCACACTCCTACTGACTACCCAATAGTAAGGCTCCTTCCTCAGATGTCACAAATCCGTCCCAGCCTCCCCATAATGAGGTGAATTTCTCCTGCTTGTATTTAGATGCCCATACTTACTCCTCCATCCTCCTGATTGCTTCCACTTTAAGTATCCAGCTTGGAACCGTAGGGGATAAACTTTGCTTCCATTTTGAGGGTATGCAAGCCCTAGCTGCGCTAAGGAGATGGCCAATAATGCCTTTTTGAAATACTGACATCGGAAGATCCGACATATTCAATAAAAAGAAAGCAGGATCATTTGGGATCATGCGTAAAGTATATTTCTGAATAATCCTACGCACTTCCGACCAGAAATGTATTAGTCGGGGGCAAGCCCAAAAAATATGGAGCATATATTATTGAAATTATATATTGCTCTATGCGCAATATATAATTTCAATAACAAATTTGTGTACATTTTTTTTTTGTCATTTTCAAACACCTGTGACAAAAAAATTAAATATTTAATGGGCTCAACATGCCTTTCAGAAAATTTCTTAGGGTGTCTACTTTCCAAAAGGGGGTCATTTGGGGAGGGGGGTTTGTACTGCCCTGCCATTTTAGCACTTCAAGAAATGAGATAGGCAGTCAGAAAGTAACTCAGTATTTACACCGTAGTTTGTAGACGCTATAACTTTTGCACAAACCAATAAAAATACGCTTATTAAGATTTTTTTTTCAAAGACATGTAGCAAAATACATTTTGGCCTAAATGTATGACAAAAATTGAGTTTATTGAAAACTTTTTATAAGAAAAAGTAGAAAATGTCATTTTTTTTTTCTCAAAATTTTCGGTATTTTTCCATTTATATCGCAAAAAAGAAAAACCGCAGAGGTGATCAAATGACACCAAAAGAAAGCTCTATTTGTGGGAAAGGACGTCAATTTTGTTTGGTTAGGGATTTTCATGGCTGCGCAGTTGTGAGTTAACCTCACGCAGTGCCAAATTGCAAAAAATGGCCTGGTCATTAAGGTGCAAATCCTTCTGGTCCAGAAGTGGTTAAATACCAAATCAAAACTAAACTAATTTTTTTATTCTGCACATGTGTAGTGCGTTATACCAGCAGGGAAGATGGGTCTCATGTATAGTGAGGGGGGAGGTTCATAGCCCCAGCAACTGGGACCGGATCCGCTTGATAGACACCCTAGGGACCTAGCCATATACAGTAGTATAGAAGAGATATGAGGTCTGCACGGGATCCGCTCTGTCACTTGGAGATGGGTGGCGGAGTCCATTTGGACTGGTGGAACAGGACACTGCAATGTGGTGTCTCCTTCAAAATGTTGCATCCTGAGCAGGTAGGAGTATCGTGGGACCGCCAGGCACCTGTGTGACCCGGCGTGTCGGCCCTGTGCACAGGTAAGTATTACTCCTTATTCCGGGATCCCTACTCATACAGAACATTCCACACTTGTAGTGCAGGGGGAGTCCCACTGCAAGGTTAGTTGGGCTTTAATAATCATGTTATGCAATATATGCATTTAGAAATGTCCTGTAATGGCAGTAAATGGTGTAAATGAGGCCCAATACCTCAAGATTTCAAAGGTTTCCAGAGGACTTTTGCCCCACAGTTTTGAAACACAAATGTGGTGACAAACTGTAAAATGAGTGATTTCGGTGGTTGCATGTAGATTATGGAAAGCGAATTAAAGATGACGAATTTCTACCATGGGGTCTTGGTTTGCATTAGGATTCAATCTCACTCGTCCAACGTCTGTTTTATTAATTATAGCAGCTCTCCTACTGGCCTCTTCTCTGACATTATTACTTTTTTATATGGATTAACCTGGTGACCTCAATCTCCGACAGCTCCATGATGGATCAGACAAAAAAGCAAGGTTTTTTTTTTGCCACAAAGCATGAAGAAATTCTTAGCAAAATCAAGTTTTATTATGTCAGGTTTGCTTTGATAAACCAATTGCGGCATGATGTATATAACAAAAGCTTGGAAGGATTCTTCCATAATAGTCAAATAATAAAATGGTAAACTAGTTAAATTGTATGTTTTTTATTTACCAATTTCCAGTCCTGGCCATTTCTGGCATCTCTGTCATACATGTAAAAATCAGCATTTGTTTTTGCTAGAAAATTACTTAGAACCCCCAAACGTTATATATTATTTAGGCAGAGGCCCTCGAGAATAAAATGTTGGGTGTTGAAATTTTCTGTTACACAATATTTGTGCAGTGGTTTATCAAATGCAAATTTTCAGGACAAAATCCTCTTTAGGCTGGGTGCACACTGCCGCACGGAGTTGCTCAAAGAAGGGGTCCGGTGCGTCCCTGTTCACCGTTTCAGGTCCGATTTCAGTCCAAATGTTTGGCTGAATTCAGACCTGAAACAAACCAGAAGATGCACTGGACTCCTGAGCAATTCGCACCTGAGCCGCTCCAGAGATATGTGAACCAGCTCCATAGAGAGCCAGTCACTGGACATGGGGAAATCCAATTCGCAAAAGTGTGAACCCAGCTTTAATGAATTTTAGTGAACACAAACACAATATAATACCCACCTTTTTAGGTAAGACATAAAAGAGAATGTTACACCGAATAAAGCGCAAGAGGAATAATCTTTATCACCACCTCATTACAGATGACCACATCTACAATAGGTCCATCAATGGACCAAAGAAACCTTAAAAAACAGGTCTATATGTGACAAACGCAATTTTAGACCCCAGCCAAATTCATCAACATGTGCAAATGCCTGGTCAGTCTCACCTCGCTCTGTCACCAAATGTGACAATGACACTCTCAAGCCTCACCCGTGACCCCACACAAAGATTTTTCAGCTTGCAGGACCACAATCTAGGTGTTAGTAGACTGGGAGTGCTCCACATTGGGTTTAGTTAAGCATACAGTTAAACTGCTACCAGCAACCAGATATTTTATCAGAAATATCAACATTCATAACAAATACAAAGCCTGATTTTTATTTGACAAGGTAGAGAGTATGATGCCCCACCTCTCCAGCTCGTCCAATCAGAGAAGTCTTTGCACTCATTCAGAAAATGCAAAACATTCTATGAATGGGGCCATGCCGAGTGGCCAACCTCCTGTACATGGCAAGCAGCAAGGTAGCGGCTCAGCACTGGACCGGGAAAAAAGTGCAAGCACTGGAGATAGCATGTAAACAGATGCAGCTAGCTAGTCTGCCACTAGGTGGCTCTGTTCCAAAATAGTTTGTATTAACAGGGAATAGTGTAACTGGGTGTTAGGTCCTACTTAGACAAAGCCTTACTGTAGTGATGTCAAAGGTGTAGCCATTGTCCATATAAAAGGCAGGATGGGAAGAGCTTGAGTGCAGACAGGCCAGAGAAGACAGCTACCCCACACTGATGTGGATGTAGTCAGCACAGCTAGGGCCCTGCATAGGGAAGAAGGAGAGGGTGAGATAGTCCTACACCCAGAAGAACAGGGTGTAGTCTCTTGGCCCTTTATAATTGGTGGAGGCTAAGACAGGGTTGCTAAAGGCCTTTTAGGCCTGGTGAAGGATTCTCTGCAGTGAGTTCTGTCCTGGAGGACGTGGGAAAACTTTACAATATCTAGAGGAGCAGCTGCAGCAGTTCCTTCTCTGGAACGACATGCCGGGAGATGTGGGCTGGGTGCATAGAGACTCTGAGTGACCCTAAGAAGCAGGAGAGGGTTGTATTGCACGGAACTGTCATCCAATCACAATCCCCTATACAAGCAACTTCTGCTTTGGTGATTTCTAGATTCCAGGGGCATTGGCCAGGTATGGTATATACATTGTTACATTGATATACCTCCCAACTTTCTAAAATAGGAACGAGGGACACCTATTAGTAAAAGTATGCAGGCATAGGACACACCCCTTGCCACGCCCCCTTAAAGGAGAATTATACAAAATTAGATGATTGCTTTTTTTTTTTACCACTACTTTTCCTTTGTATTGGCTTTTGGGATTTACAAATGCAACATTTAATAAACTGGGTGAAAGTTTTAGCACTGGGAAACACTTTTTGATAGATAAATAGTGCATTTTATATACAACTATATAAATAAGAACAAAATGAGGGACAAAAAGGAGGAAAGAGGGACAGAGGGACTTTGTTCCAAATCAGGGACAGTCCCTCGAAATCAGGGACAGTCCCTTCGAAATTTAGGATAGTCCCTCGAAATTAGGGACAGTTTGGAGCTATGCATCGATCTAAGCTGGACCAATGTAACTTTGTATAAAATTTCCATACCTGTAATTCATCCTTAAATCGTGCGTACAGTTCCTCGATATTCTATCTGCTTGTTTTTCCAGTGTTCTCTGCTTCCCTGCGTCATCTGTCATTCATAAATATTTATACCATGTATCTGCACCTCTCATAAATGATAAAAATGAAATGAATTTAGTAGCGGCTAAAAGCAGAAATTAAGAGTCTGAAAATTTTATCCGCCTTTCATCTTGCCCAGCTTGTGGCGGGGTTTGTGTTCTAAAACGCGGGAAATTAAAATGACCATGTAATGTGTTTTCGGCGATGAGGAGCGGCGTGCTTTCAGATCTCGGGATTTTTTGAAGGAGCCGGCTGAGTAAGAGGCTTTTGTTATTCCTCGCTTTCATCTGCCTTTTACTTCGAGGTTGACATGATGTAATTTTCGAGGTTTTCAGAGGCACATCCGTAGAATTACCGCCATAATGGGACTGCTCGGCGGTGGGTCCTTATTTTATAAAACTTTCTCTTTTGTGCTGCCAACTTCCCGTGAAGTTTTTCTTTATTTTTGAGAAATTGTCATTATTTTCTGCAGCGATTTCTGAAGAAACTAAAGTGGTCCTGTCACATATTCATAATAAAGCAGATTTGTTTGCTGCCTCCCCCTTCTTTAAGAATCCCTCCTTGTTTTTATAAAGTCCTCTTACTTTTTTGGTGCTGCAGCTGGGAACTTCTTGCTATCTCACGTAGCTGAGAATAATATAAGGCACCCCCTGCCCACAGTTTTTTTGGGATATCCACATCACTCCTCCTCCAAAACAGTTTTCTTTTCAATCTTTTTATTGAAGTTATAAAGAAGAACATAGAGTTTACTCCATAGTAAAATATACAGTGCCTTGCGAAAGTATTCGGCCCCCTTGAACTTTGCGACCTTTTGCCACATTTTAGGCTTCAAACATAAAGATATAAAACTGTACATTTTTGTGAAGAATCAACAACAAGTGGGACACAATCATGAAGTGGAACGAAATTTATTGGATATTTCAAACTTTGTTAACAAATAAAAAACTGAAAAATTGGGCGTGCAAAATTATTCAGCCCCTTTACTTTCAGTGCAGCAAACTCTCTCCAGAAGTTCAGTGAAGATCTCTGAATGATCCAATGTTGACCTAAATGACTAATGATGATAAATAGAATCCACCTGTGTGTAATCAAGTCTCCGTATAAATGCACCTGCACTGTGATAGTCTCAGAGGTCCGTTTAAAGTGCAGAGAGCATCATGAAGAACAAGGAACACACCAGGCAGGTCCGAGATACTGTTGTGGAGAAGTTTAAAGCTGGATTTGGATACAAAAAGATTTCCCAAGCTTTAAACATCCCAAGGAGCACTGTGCAAGTGATAATATTGAAATGGAAGGAGTATCAGACCACTGCAAATCTACGAAGACCTGGCCGTCCCTCTAAACTTTCAGCTCATACCAGGAGAAGACTGATAGCTGAGGTGGGAGACTCTGTCCATAGGACAACAATCAGTCGTATACTGCACAAATCTGGCCTTTATGGAAGAGTGGCAAGAAGAAAGCCATTTCTTAAAGATATTCATAAAAAAGTGTCCTTTAAAGTTTGCCACAAGCCACCTGGGAGACACACCAAACATGTGGAAGAAGGTGCTCTGGTCAGATGAAACCAAAATCAAACTTTTTGGCAACAATGCAAAATGTTATGTTTGGCGTAAAGGCAACACAGCTCATCACCCTGAACACACCATTCCCCACTGTCAAACATGGTGGTGGCAGCATCATGGTTTGGGCCTGATTTTCTTCAGCAGGGACAGGGAAGATGGTTAAAATTGATGGGAAGATGGATGGAGCCAAATACAGGACCATTCTGGAAGAAAACCTGATGGAGTCTGCAAAAGACCTGAGACTGGGACGGAGATTTGTCTTCCAACAAGACAATGATCCAAAACATAAAGCAAAATCTACAATGGAATGGTTCACAAATAAACATATCCAGGTGTTAGAATGGCCAAGTCAAAGTCCAGACCTGAATCCAATCGAGAATCTGTGGAAAGAACTGAAAACTGCTGTTCCCAAATGCTCTCCATCCAACCTCACTGAGCTTGAGCTGTTTTGCAAGGAGGAATGGGCAAAAATGTCAGTCTCTCAATGTGCAAAACTGTTAGAGACATACCCCAAGCGACTTACAGCTGTAATCGCAGCAAAAGGTGGCACTACAAAGTATTAACTTAAGGGGGCTGAATAATTTTGCACGCCCAATTTTTCAGTTTTTTATTTGTTAAAAAAGTTTGAAATATCCAATAAATTTCGTTCCACTTCATGATTGTGTCCCACTTGTTGTTGTTTCTTCACAAAAAATCACAGTTTTATATCTTTATGTTTGAAGCCTGAAATGTGGCAAAAGGTCGCAAAGTTCAAGGGGGGCCGAATACTTTCGCAAGGCACTGTTACATAGTATACATGCAGTGGAAGTACTCCGATAAAATTGTCAGTACAGAACTTGCACAATGGATATACAGCTTACATAACAAAAAGTAGAGGCACAAGGCCTTTCGAGCTTATAACAAAGAAAAACACAAGGTACATTGAAGTCAGTAACTGGGAAAACACAAAGTGGTCAGGACTGGTAAACAAGAGATATAGTGAAGTAATAACTCACTAAATTGTGTACCAGTGGGTTGAGAAAAGAAAGAAAGAAAGAAAGAAAGAAAGAAAGAAAGAAAGAAAGAAAGAAAAAGAAAGAAAGAAAGAAAGAAATAAAGAAAGAAAGAAAGAAAGAAAGAAAGAAAGAAAGAAAGAAAGAAAGAAAGAAAGAAAGAAAGAAAGAAGGAAGGAAAGAGGAGGCTAGCGCAGGACCAATCTTTAACAATGGGTGATGATCCAGGGTTCGAGGAGAGACTCATCAAAACCAGGAGGTAGAAAATGGTCAACCCAGGGTTGCCAGATTTTGAGATGCTTGGGTATTTTGTCTTGGATGGTAGCTTCAATTTTTCTATGGATCATGGCCTGGGTTATTCTATGTTTGGTTTCAGTAGTACACGGTACAGGGGTCTTCAAGACTCCTGCAATGGTTTGTTTGGCTGCTGTTATGACCTGCAGGATAAGATAAAACTGGGCTCTCGTACAGTCCAAAGTATTATGGTTCAGCAGTACGTGAGACGGGTCTGGGTCTAGAGTGGTGGTATTCAGGATAGAGGCCATTCTGAAAATTTTAGCCCAAAATTGTTGTACAACAGGGCAGGTCCACCTGATATGGGCATGAGTGCCTTCTGGGCTGCAGGCACGGAAAAATATACAGGAGGGTATCCTGGTTGAAATTTAGAGATCCTTACCGGGACCAAATACCACCGCATCATAACTTTATAATTGGTCTCAAGTGCAACAATGTTTTGAGAGGAAGATTTAGCAGTTGCCCAGATATCTTCCACATCCCTTGCCTCCAGGTCAATCTCCAGGTCTCTAGACCATCGTGCAATATAGCATGCTAACTGGAGGGGACGTGAGATGATTGTACAAACGCGATATAATACCTGGGGCATGCGGTTCAGAGTTGCATATACCTTCGTAGAGAGAAAGACTAGTGAGGGACGAGTGTGAACGTATGATTGTTTGAACTAAATGAGAGATCTGAAGATAACAGAAGAATTCCCGAAAAGGAATCTAAGCCTTCTCCTGCAAGACGGCAAATATTTTAAGGCCACTATCAGTCACAAGGTCACATACACGGGTCAGATTAACCACTTGCCGACTGCTCACAGTATATTTACTGCGGCAGTCAGCCCCTCACAGGCAGAGCGACGTAGGTCTACGTCGCTAGCATGTGAGGCTCTGGGGAGAGAGCGCGCGCCGCCGGAGGCGCGCTCTCGCTCCCGCTCGGTCACGGACCCCCCGCGTGTGTGACCGGTGGACCCGATGTCCGCCGGTCACTCGGCGATTGTCGGGGGAGAGGGAGAAAGTCAGGCGGCTATCATTCTCAAGCCGCCTGTCATTCTCCCTGGTGTAGAAACAGTGATCATACGGTTCTACTATGTAGGACCGTTGATCATTGTTCCTACACCTCAAGCCACAGCCAATCACAGTTAGAATCACACCCCTAGGGACACACACAGCCCCTCCCTCTCAAATAAAGTTAACCCCTTCACTACCAGTGTATTTTTACAGTAACAGTGCATATGTATAGCACTGATTACTGTAGAAATGTCACTGGTAACCCCAAAAGTGTCAAAAATGTCAGTCAAGGGTCCGATCTGTCCGCCGCAATGTCGCAGTACCGCAAAAAAATCGCAGATCGCCGCCATTACGCGTTAAAAAACAACAACAAAAATGACAAAAATCTTTCCCTTTGTTAGTAAACGCGATAACTTTTGCGCAAACCAATCAAAATACGCTTTTTGCGATTTTTTTTACCAAACATAGGTAACATAAAACAAATTGGCTGAAAATGTTAAAAAATTTTGATTTTTACATTTTTTTGGGGGGGAATTTCATATAAAAAAATGTGAAAAATATTGTTATTTTTGCAAAATTGTCGCTCTTCTTTTGTTTATAGCGCATGATCAAAAAATCGCACAGGTGATCAAATACCACCAAAAGAAATCTCTGTTTGTGGGAAAAAAAGGACGTCAAATTCGTTTAGGTACACCGTCACACGACCGCGCAATGGTCCGTTAAATTCAAGCAGTGCCGAATCGCAAAATACCCCCTGGTCAGGAAAGGGGTAAAATCTTCCGGGGCTTAAGTGGTTAAGAGAGTGCCAAAGGTGAAATAGTGACGGGTCAGAGTAAGTGGGATAAAAGTTGTAGGAATCCTAAGAGACAGTTTTACTGATTTGCACATGTGGACACAGAATTCCGTGTGTGCGCAGATCAAGTACGGTTTTTAGGACCTGGCAAAGACCTACAACACATCTGCTCTTCACTGGGGATTTTTGCACATGGGTACAGGCGCAGCAGGTCCCAGATACCAGCGGTGTATGTGCAAGTGCGAGAATCCCTTACACATGCGCAGGTGTGTTGCAGGTCTCTGCTGGATGCCAAAGACCTAGCAGAGACCTGCAGCACATCTGTGCACATGTGAGATATTCAAAGATGATGGCACAGGACCACAATAATGCCAGCACTGTTTTTGTGTTTTTTGCACACGATTGAACATTGATTTTAGCCCTGAAGATTATGTAAAACTCCCAAAATTTATATATTTTCTGAAAGCAGACACCATAGAGAATAAAATAGTGGTAGTTCCAGTTTTTTTATATCACATGATATCACCACAAAGGTCTAGGAAATGCAAAATTTCAGTTAAAAAAAGATTTTAAGGCAAACAAACGCAATAAACTACCCATATTTTTGGTAAAATAAAAAAGATGAGGTTATACCGAGTAAAAAGATGCCCAACATGTCAAACCTTAAATTTGTGTGCGCCGGTAAAAAAGCCCCCTATAGGTATCAGTTTAGTGTTACGCAGGAGGTCTGGTGCCTGAATATTGCACTCACTCACGCAGTGATATGTAATATGTGTATCACAATTGACATTTTCACACATAGGCACCCCCAATGCTTGCATTTACGTTCGTACATGCGTATATGTGGAGGTGGGGGTCCTCAAAAAAATTTTTTAATGCTTTTTAAGGGGAAAGGAGGGATTTGGGGTCTTTTAGATCCCAAATCCCTCAATAAAGTGTACCTGTCACTGCCTATCACTGTCACAAGGGATATTTACATTCCTTGTGACAGTGATAAAAGTGATCTTTTTTTTTTTTTTTTAATGGACAGTGTAAAAATAAAAAATAAAAATTAATAAAATAAATAATTAAGAAAACATTTTTTTAAAGTACCCCATCCTTCAGTGCTCGCGCACAGAAGCAAACGCATACACAAATCATGCCCGCAGATGTAAACAGTGTTCTTACCACACATGTGAGGTATTGCCGCAATCGTTAGAGCGAGAACAATAATTCTAGCACAAGAACTACTCTGTTACTTTAAACAGGTAACCGTTAATATTTTTTAAATGTCGCCTATGGAGATTTTTAAGTACTAAAAATTTTTTGGCATTCCACGAGTGTGCGCAATTTTAAACCATGACATGTTTGGTATCTATTTACTTAGCTTAACATCATCTTTTACATTATACAAAAAAAAATGGGCTAACTTCACTATTTTTTTTTTGTTTTTTTTTTTCATTCATAAAAGTGTATTTCTTCCCAAAAAATTGCATTTGAAAGACCGCTGCGTGAATACCGTGTGACATAAAATATTTCAGCTATTGTCATTTTATTTTCTAGGGTCTCTGCTAAAAAAAAAAAAATATATAAATATAGATTTATATTCTAAGTATATATACTTAGAACCTCCAAACATTATATATATATATATATATATATATATATATATATATATATATATATATATATATAATGTTTGGAGGTTCTAAGTAATTTTCTAGCAAAAAATACTGATTTTACCTTGTAAGCAACATATTTCAGAAAAAGTCTAATGGGCCATACACACTATAAGATTTTCTGAAGGCTTTTTCCTTTAGACTTACCAAAACCATATAATATGAGGTCAAACATAAACCCTTTCAATTTGTATGCAATCTGGAAGGCCCTTGCACTACATAGAAAAGGTAAATCTGAAGGAAATCTAACCACAAAAGTTGTGTATGCTTTAGGCTCCAAGGGGCTAAATTTGTTTTTAGTTTTACAATCTTTGTTTTGCAATTAAATACCTACTACATGATATATAGTAAATGTATTTTATCAGGATTTTGTGATATAAAATGGCAATCGTTTTCTCCTTTGGGTCGATAGCTGAGTGAATGGAAGCTTGCGGAAATGCTTTGTGCTGTTTGCAGGTCTCGATGAACATCGGAGGAAGCCCAGAAGTGCGGAGGGGAATCACAGCTGGCGTGAGTAATCTACCTGGATCATCAGAGGATATTTATGCAATATTTAAGTGTCCCATCTTCAATAATCCATCTCATCAAAGAGAGAATTAAACCCTGCAAATGCTAAGCACATTGACTTTGCCGCATATTGATGTAAAATTTTCTTTTACGTTGTGGTGTGTTTGCAGCCATCACCAATAAATGTAAATCTGAACTTCCCTTGAAAATTATATTTTATTTTTTGGAACTTATGCATTAATCTTGAAGTGCACCGAAAGGCAAAGCACTTAATATTATTATGTTTTGGTAAAATAGGGGATAATTAAAATAATAGTTTTTTTTATTTACTCCGTGTCCCATTGAGGAAAATATCCTTTATTTTCTGTGCACAACAAGAAGTGAAAGAAGGTCCTTCCACACTTTTCGTTTTGTCATGGCTGGTAAGGTTGAAAAAAGACACCAGTCCATCCTGTGTGGGTGTTTATGTCAATACCAATTCCCATATCTCTGTATATTGTATTCACTAAGATGCCCATCTAAATTTTTAAACTATTGACACTTCCTGCTGACATCACCGATTGTGAAAGGGAGTTCCACATCCTTACCGCTCTGATAGTAAAGAACCCCCTATGCAGCTTAAGGCAAAAAACTGCTGCAGTTTACTACGGCTTTAAAGTGAAACTACATTGCATCCATCTACTTAATTAAATTTTAATATTCAAAGCAAGCTCACCCATTCATCCATGTCCCCATGCTATATTTTGCTGAGTAATCACCTCCTTGTATTTCATGGCCATCTTAACCACCTTCCGCTGGTCATATATAGACAAATGAAGGCAATCACGGCAGAGCGGGGCGGCTCTTGTTCTGGGACGACGTCATATGACGGCGTCCCAGATTAGCCAGGGGTGGACAGAGTGGCGATCACAGGCGTGCTATGTCACTGGGACATGGCACAAACCTGATCTCAGCAAACAGTCAGGGCCGCAGCTCTTCCAAACCGTACCGAACCGTTCTAACCCGTACCATGCGGTACCATGCAGTGGAAAAGCGCCAAACCGATCCGTACCATGCAGTGGAAAAGCGCCAATAGTGTGGGTGAATCTCCCTAGTGGGGGTCACAGGCAGCAGTAAAAATATAACAGTATTTTTAACCCCTCACCATTCCATCCAAAAGTAAAAAAGAAAGTTTTGGATGTAGATACACTTGAACGCTAAATCTTAGCCCATAAGTTTTTAAAGGTTTAAAGGTTTTAAAACTCTTGTTGAATCCCCTGGAGGACCCAGCTCACAAAACACTTGGTTCCTGTAAAATGTGTGCAGTTTTAATTCAAATTATATTTGTAGGTATGTGTGTGCTGGTTGTAGTTTCACCCTAGACTGAAGCCCAATTTATGGACATTCCTGAGGGGAATTCCTATTCTTTTATTCGCATAACTGTGGAGCTGTTTAACCTATAGCAGAGGGGGAATACAGAGAGAGCTGAAAAGTCCCATGGGCGGACGGAAATATATTATATTGCACAAACTTTTTGTGCCTCAGGTGAGCGTGCATTGCACACAGAGGTGCACAGCAGGTGAATGGATTGAGCACATTGAACACAATTATTTGTGATTGAAAAATTACTGCTCAAAGAGTCACAAATCTCTCATGAGATTGCAAAAAATAAGCACTGCATGTGTTGGAACTTTCACAAAAAAATGTTATCACATTTTTTTCACAATATTTCACTGTGTATTTTTTGGATGTTTGTTACTGAGGTGCAGATTAGGCACTTATATATGCTGTGTGGGGTTAGCTCGGTAGCGAGAGAGGGTGACCCCTTGGGGGGTTCGTTACACAGAGAGCTAGCCGAGGAGTAGTTGAAAACAACAGTCTATGGTTTATTCTTGCAATTTTCTTCACACAAGTGCAAGCATCAAAAACAGCATAATTCAAAACAAACATAAAATAAAATAAACCCTGGCCACTGTGGGCGTCTACCTTCACACACAGGAACCTACCTAGGGAGTCTGTCCCAACCTACTGCTGGGCAGACACTGCTGGTCATACAGCAGACAATCAATAGTCCATTTGTTTTCCTTTCACACAGAAAAAGTCCATGACCTCACCTTGAGAAGTCTTCAGCTGAATGCTCTCCTCAGCGCACATCACTTCAGGAGGCAGCAATCAGTAATCATCCTCTGGATAACTTATAGAGGCCTTAATTGCCTCATCCTGAACAGCTGAAGTCTTTTCAACGTCCTTACACCTTTCTGGCTACCTCTGCAGCCGACACCCTATAGTAATTGGTGAATTTTCTAAACCAGGTGGAAATGTATCTCCTGTCTGTGACAACACCCACAGATTTACCTGACTTCCTGTCACAATGCATAGTAGTAATATATGGTATTCCATTGATTGATTTCTGCATTGCTTAATATTGTAATGAATACCGGACCACTATCACATTCACATTAATATATTTTTCAAGTTTCTGAGTACTTGAACTAGGTGGGAGCAGCAATTCCCAATTTTTCACTTATTAGTGTGTATTTTATGTTGGTGATATTCACCTCACCATAGCAGCGCACCTATCCTTTCTCCATTCATACATGTGAAATTTCACCAGGAACATTAGAGTGAGAGCAATAATTCTAGCACTAAACCTCCTCTGTAACTATAAACTGGTAACCTGTGAACATTTTTACCAGGCACCGCTCATCACCTGGCCAATAACCTCCCTACAGTGAAGCATGGTGGTGGCAGCATCATGCTGTGGGGATGTTTTTCAGCGGCAGGAACTGGGAGACTAGTCAGGATCGAGGGAAAGATGAATGCAGCAATTTACAGTCTTCCTTGATGAAAACCTGCTCCAGGCGCTCTGGACCTCAGACTGGGGTGAAGGTTCATCTTTCAACAGGACTGTGACGGTATTCACCGTCACTGGAGATGAGGAGCAGATACTTAATGGTTTGAATTGCTTCAGATGGGACAGTAATATTTGTCAACCATATCTTCATGGGCTTGTCTGTGAGAGAGACAGTCATTGGCAGACTTCCCTATTGCTTGTGTATTGGGAGGGAATGTGTATTGCGCCTATCTCATTGCTAAATGTTAATGACCTTACATTGCTCTGTCTGCCTTAAGATACTGTAAGCTTATTATGGGATGTATATGTGTATGTGGATTGGCTGCAAAGGGGGAGGGATTGTCCAACAGTGTATATCTTTGTGTACACTGTATGGGAGTGTAAAACTCTGTTTTCATTGGATTGTGAATGACAGGGCCTGTTTTCAACAAGGTCCACCTGGGTGGTAACCTTGTGGGGGAAAACGGTATAAAAGTCTGTTTCTTGTTCAATAAAGTTGAGTTATACTTCACCCTCAATCTAGAGTCCTGTCTCTTATTGGGGGATTATGCTACAAGGGATTGCTATGTCCTTCATACTCCCTTGGATAATCACTAAGCTCTTGTAAGAGCTTGTGTAAGAACTTGTACCTGCTGCACTCTCTGGGGAAAGAGAGGTTTACCCACTGGAACCTGGAGCCTTGTCGTAGGTCCAGGGTGGGTAGGAGACGGCGAGACCCTAACCAAGCTGTGGCGGTTCGTGGGGTCTGACGTGGTTATAGTGTCTGGTGGAGTGCTTGGAGCCCTCGGGAAGCACTAGAAGCATCCGTCAACGGAGGTACACAGTCCAGGGTATACGGTTGATCCCTTACAAGGACAACAACCCTAAGCACACAGCCAAGATAACAAAGGAGTGGGTCTCTGGAGAGATCTGAAAATGGCTGTGCACTGACACTCCCTATCCAACCTGATGGAGTTTGAGAGGTTCTGAAAAGAAGAATGGGAGAAACTGCCCAAGCTTGTAGTATCATACTCAAAAAGACTTGAGGCTGTAATTGGTGCCAAAGGTGCTTTAACAAAATATTGAGCAAAGGCTGTTAATACTTATGTACATCAAATTTGTTTCATTTTTTATTTTTAATAAATTAGCAAAGATTTCAAACAAACTTCCTTCGCAATTGTTATTATGGGGTATTGTTTGTAGAATTTTGTGGAAAATAATGAATTTAATCCATTTTGGAACATTTAAAAATGTGGAAAAAGTAAAGCGCTGTGAATACTTTCTGTATAGTAGATCTATTTCTTTCTCTCTTTCTTGGGACCCCCTACCTCTGTGGTTCTGGCTCTCCTGTAGTCACATATAGTCTCTCTGCAGGCTGCAGCCAATGGTTGGTCGTGGTGTGGCCCCTCCTCCTTCCTTCTATTCAGCAGAGCGGCCAGCACAGTGGTGTGTTTGCAATCACTGTGTGCCACTCGGGGAATTGAGGCTAGATGGGAACTGCAGGGGAAGAAAAGCGATAACTGCAGCCCAGACCTGCAATCCGGGGACAAAACTGGGGACAGACTTGGTCCTCAATCCAGGGACGTCTGATCACCCTAGTTTAAATGACACTCAATTGGTACTAAGGGGCCCAAGTGTGCCAAGAAAATATTACACCACCAGCCTGAACTGTTGATACAAGGCAGGCTGGATCCATGCCAGTGTTAATTTTGGCAGCAAATTTCAATTCAGTTTTAGTCTTAGGACTAAAATGGCATTTTAGTTTTAGTCCCATTTTAGTCTTCTGCAAGTGTTTTAGTTTTAGTCGTATTTAGTCGACTAAAACTCCAGTACATTTTAGTCGACTAAAACGTCCTACATTTTAGTCGACTAAAACTCATTTTAGTCATTTATAATCGAATGGGTGTAGTTCAATTGGAATTTGTAATGCATTATTTAAGCATTTCTCTACAATCTCCAAACTCATTATATACTACTACTGGTCCTGGAGTGAAAAATTTGAATATGTTATTATTTATGGTGGTATTAAGCTTTCAGCATGCACCAGTGTTAATTTTGGCAGCAAATTTCGATTTAGTTTTAGTTATAGTGTTTTGACTAAAATGCCATTTTAGTTTTAGTCGTATTTTAGTCTTAAGACTAAAATGCCATTTTAGGTTTAGTCGTATTTTAGTCATCTGAATTGTTTTAGTTTTAGTCGTATTTTAGTCGGCTAAAATTGTGTAAATTTAGTCGACAAACACGTTTTAGTCGATTTTAGTCGACGAAATTAACACTGATCCATGCTTTCATGTTGTACTCCAAATTCTGACCCTACCATCTGAATGTCACAGCTGAAGTGGAGATTTATCAGACCAGGCAACATTTTTCCTATTTTCTTTTGTCCAACTTTGGTGTGCCTGTGCGAATTGTAGCCTCAGTTTCCTGTTCTTAGCTGACAGGAGTGGCACCCGTAAGCCCATCTGCTTCAAGGCTCGGTGTGTTTTGCATTCAGGGATGGTATTCTGCATACTATGGTTGTAATGAGTGGTTATTTAAGTTACTGTTGCCTTTCTATTATCTCTAAACAGTCTGCCTGTTCCTCTCTGACCTCTGACATAAACAAGGCATTTTCCTCCCCATAACTGCCGCTCACTGGATATTTTCTCTTTTTCGGACCATTCTCTGTAAACCCAAAAGATGGCTGTTTGTGAAAGTAGATCAGCAGTTTTTAAAATACTCAGACCAGCCCATCTGGCCCCAACAACCGTGCCAGGTTCAAAGTCACTTAAATCCCCTTTCTTCCCCATTCTGATGCTCAGTTTGAACTTCAGCAAGTCATCTTCACCATGTCTAGATGTCAAAATGCATTGAGTTGCTGCCATGTGATTGGCTGATTAGCAATTTGTGTTACCATGCAATTGAACCGGTGTACCTAATAAAGTGGCCGGTGAGTATATATAGAAGTACATTTTGAGGATGAGATGCCATAAGTTGCTGCAAGGACTGAGATCAGTGCCATCTTAAGAGCATTAAAGGACCCGGGGCAAATGACAGCTTCCAAGTTGGGCGGCTGGTGAACACACACACGGATGGGAGTCAGACTCGACTGTCCTGTGTGTGCCTGTTCCCGTGTGTAATGTTCCGGTACCTTTGGTACCCTAAATTACACTTTCCACAAGTGTATGCGCCCCACCATTTACTTTTGGAAAGGTGCGCATACACCTTTAAGACTGGAGCTGTCATCACTCAGCGCCGGACTAGATGGCTATTTAAGGCGTCGGTTCTCACTCACATGTGTTCGTTCAAACACCCTTACCTGGATACTAACCTTGCTTGAAGCTTCCATGCTTGCAAGCTTACCCCGCTGACGGAACCTCGCCGCGCTGATCCCTGTATCCCGCTACTGGATCATCCGCCTCTCCTGAACCACCCTTCGGCTGTATCGCTAATAGTGCTAAGTACCCCGCAGGGGAATTCTCTATAAACTTATACTAAGCTTACACTATCTAGCCCTGCATAGTAAGGACTGTTTATCACATCTGCATAACTAGATTGCTAGCTCTTGAGACTACTGCTACTTTTCTGCACTGGGTTGATCTCTTTTGTATGTCCACCTGCTATTCTGTCATCTGCTACCATACAACATTGCTAAACCTTCCTGCATCCATCTGCTACTGTCTCACCTTCAAGTGTCTATCACCTACCACCTCCACTCAACCTATCCCTCAACCTTCATCATTGTGTTACCACATACATAAAGTCATTCTAGGAACCAGCTTGCTAATTGTGTGTATTTACTGGCTGAAATAAGACCTTCCACACATGATGAGTCATTGAGGTTGGGAATGGTATCTCAGCATATCTCTTACATGGCTACTGACGTGGAACTATTTCTGCAGCTGAAAATCCACACCATATAAGAAACGCAGAAGCGTTACAGATTGAACGAACCAAAAAATGGATTCAGCAGAAATAACCACTCAGGTGACACAATTAAAACAGCAAGTATCTGCGTTAATACACGCACTTGCTGAATTAAAAGAAGACAATCAGGCTCTGTCGCAGCAGGTAATTAGACTGACACAACTTACCTCTGCTCAGTCCCCTGAACCCAAGATAAATCCCCCTTTGGTATTTACAGGCGATCGCAAAAAATTTCGCGAATTTAAAAACGCATGTGAGTTACTTTTTTTGCTAAAACCTCGTACCTACCTTACTGATCACATTAAGGTTTGTACTATTATTTCTTACCTATCAAGCGATCCTCGAGCCTGGGCAGATTCTCTTTTTGAGAAAAACGACCAGCTTCTCAACTCCTATGCCTTGTTCCTGGCAGAGCTCACTAGCCTATATGATGACCCCAATAGGCAGAGTACTGCTGATCTTCAGTTAAGATCCTTGAAACAAGGAAGGAGGCCTGTAGAAGACTTTGTCGCAGAGTTCAAGAGATGGACCCTTGATTCAGAATGGAATGATGCATCTCTGAAAACCCAATTTAGGCTTGGCCTATCAGAAGCCGTTAAGGACAAGCTCGCCCGAGCGGATCTGCCAAAAACCCTGGATGCATTAATACAACTCAGTATTACCATAGATAGAAGACTACGAGAAAGAAAGGCTGAAAAGATGGGAATGCCATTATCCGTTTCCTCTCGGAGTCTGGCCGTTCCTATGGAGGTAGGAACCATACGCCCACCGCTATCAACTATGGAAAAAGCCAAAAGACGAAATGAAAATCTCTGCTTGTACTGTGCATCCCCGGATCACAAGATAAACGTCTGTCCCCTAGTCAACAAAAAGAAGGGTGAGTGTTCACATGTCTCCCTAGGAGGATTGACAACTTCATTCACTAACCCCTACATTTCTGTTTTTTTGACATTACAGTGGGACCAGAACAGGATTACTACTAAGGCCATGATTGACACAGGATCTTGTGGAAATTATATGGATATATGTTTTGCTGCTTTAAATAAAATTCCTATTATTTCTAAACTCAAACCTGTCTCAGTAAGTCTTATTACCGGTGTTCCGTTATCCTCTGGTCCGATCACCGATCAGACACAAGCACTTCTAGTCACTATTAACGAGTCTCATAGGGAGACTTCTACCTTCGATTTAATACCATCACCCCACTTTCCCATTGTGTTGGGACTTCCCTGGTTGCACACACACCAACCAACCATAGATTGGAAGAAACGGTCCTTGACCTTCCCTTCTTGTTATTGCGAGGAAACGTGTAACCTCCCGTTTTCCGGGAAGATTCTGTCTGTGGTGACAGATGAGATTGCACCACTATGTTATCAGGATCTTTCTGAGGTTTTTCTTGAGAAAAATGCTCAATCATTACCTCCTCATCGAGACTATGATTGTAGCATTGATCTACTCCCAAATAGCAAATTGCCGTTCGGTCATGTTTATCCTCTTTCACAGGATGAACTTGCCCATCTCAAAACCTATTTGGATGAGAACTTGGAAAAAGGTTTTATTAGACCTTCCACTTCTTCCACAGCAGCAGGACACTTTTTTGTTCGCAATAAAGATTCAAGTCTCAGACCTATCATCGACTACAGGAAATTGAATGCTATCACAATAAAAGATCGCTATCCTCTACCGCTTATCCCTGAGCTCATTGAGCAGGTGCGTGGAGCTACCTATTTTTCAAAATTAGACCTGAAAGGAGCATACAATCTCATTCGAATCCGTGATGGACACGAGTGGAAGACTGCATTCAGAACTAGATACGGATTGTTCGAATATCTTGTGATGCCATTCGGCCTATGCAATGCCCCTGCAGTTTTCCAACAATTTATAAACGATATTTTTAAAGACTTACTAGATGTCTGTGTTGTGGTATATCTGGACGATATACTTATATATTCACGGACCCTGTCTGAACACATAAGACATGTAAGACTTGTATTATCGAGATTGCTTGCACATAATCTTTATGTGAAGCTGAAGAAATGCTTGTTCCATAAAGATGAGGTACTCTTTCTAGGCTACATCATATCCAAAACAGGAATTGAGATGGACATGAGTAAAATATCCTGCATTCAGGATTGGCCTACACCAACTACACGCAAGGCGCTACAGCGATTCCTGGGATTTTCAAATTTCTACAGGAAGTTCATAAAAAACTTTTCTGCTATTGTGAGACCCCTCACACAGCTCACTAGCATAAAAATACCATTTAAATGGTCAGAAGAAGCAAATAAGGCTTTCCACTTGTTAAAGACAAGGTTTACTTCCGCTCCCATATTACGCCATCCAGACCCATCCCTCCAATACATTCTGGAGGTAGATGCGTCAAACCTGGCAGTAGGAGCAATACTCTCCCAACGACCTACCCACACTTCACCACTTCATCCAGTCGCTTTTTTTTCTAAATCCCTGAGCAGTCCCGAGATAAATTACCCCGTGGGTGAAAAGGAACTGCTTGCTATAAAATTGGCTCTGGAGAATTGGCGACATTTACTCGAAGGCACCCAACTACCAATAATTATATACACGGACCATAAAAACCTCCAATATCTTCAGACTAGCAAAACTCTCTCGCATCGACAGGTACGATGGTCACTATTCTTTCTAAGGTTTAACTTCCTAGTGACCTACACACCTGCAGATAAGAACAAAAAGGCGGATGCACTATCACGACTAACTGAAGAAAACTACTTTGAAATCCCTTCCGTTCCTATAATACCTCACAAACGCATTATTGGAGTTGTCCATTCCTTAAAGGAAGAGGTTCTGCATGGTATAAGTTTGGATTCACCCCCACCACAACTAAATACTGATGCAGAAGGCTTCCTCTACTACAACGACAAACTTTACATACCACCTACCCTACGCACCAAGATCTTGGAATTATCGCATGATGTGCCTATGGCAGGACATATGGGTATGACAAAGACTTTCAATTTGATTTCTCGACAATTCCGGTGGCCTGACATGAAAACAACTATACAAAAATTCGTCTCTTCATGCAATGTCTGTGCCAGGTCCAAAATTGACACTACGAGACCATCCGGTCTACTATGCAGTCTACCAATACCCCAAACTCCATGGGAGGTTTTGTCATTGGACTTCATCGTAGAATTGCCTCCTTCCAAAGGATTTAATACCATCTTGGTGTCAGTGGACCATCTGACAAAGATGGCACATTTCATTGCTATTCGCAGACTACCTTCGTCCAAACAAACGGCAGAACTCCTGATGAAACATGTCTTCAGATTACATGGTATCCCAAAAACTCTTCTGTCTGACCGTGGATCCCAATTTATTTCTAAATTCTGGCAAGAACTATGTCACATACTACGGATTGAGCGGAAGCTCACTTCTCCTTACCATCCGCAGACCAACGGACAGACTGAAAGAGTCAACCAATGCATCGAGCAGTATTTACGTTGTTACACTTCTTACCAACAGGATGATTGGTTGGATCTTCTCCCCCTGGCAGAATTTGCCTACAACAACGCAACTCACAGTACAACCAAGCAGAGTCCGTTCTACTTGAACTATGGGTTCCATCCCTCTATTCTCCCTCCACGCATCCTTCCTTCAAATAACCCAGTAGCCTCAGACTATCTTACCCAAATAAAGGATTCTCTGGGTTTACTAAATACTACCATTGCACACGCTCACAGTCAACAAAAAAAGTACTATGATCTTCGTAGAAGACCTTCTCCACAGTATACTATCGGGGACCTCGTTTGGCTCTCAACAAAAAACTTGAGACTGAAGATCCCTAGCAAAAAGCTTGGACCTCTGTTCTTGGGACCTTTCCCAATCAAGAAACTTATTGGAAAAGCTGCAGTGCAGCTTACATTGCCAATGGACCTAAAAATCCATCCCATTTTCCATGTGTCGCTACTAAAACCCCATGTTCCGGACCAAGGAATAAGGCCTAATATTCCACCTCCCCCTCCTGTACAAGTTGAAGGTGGAGAAGAATACGAGATAAAAGAGATTCTGGATTCTCGTATCTACAGAAGAAGACTTCAGTACTTGGTTAGATGGAAGAACTATGGGCCCCAAGACGACACCTGGCTAAACACCTCTGACATACATGCCCCTAGATTAATCCGCAATTTTCATGCGAGATACCCAGACAAACCAGCTCCAGAGGCCTTCAGGAGCAGGCCTTAAGGGGGGGGGTATTGTAATGTTCCGGTACCTTTGGTACCCTAAATTACACTTTCCACAAGTGTATGCGCCCCACCATTTACTTTTGGAAAGGTGCGCATACACCTTTAAGACTGGAGCTGTCATCACTCAGCGCCGGACTAGATGGCTATTTAAGGCGTCGGTTCTCACTCACATGTGTTCGTTCAAACACCCTTACCTGGATACTAACCTTGCTTGAAGCTTCCATGCTTGCAAGCTTACCTCGCTGACGGAACCTCGCCGCGCTGATCCCTGTATCCCGCTACTGGATCATCCGCCTCTCCTGAACCACCCTTCGGCTGTATCGCTAATAGTGCTAAGTACCCCGCAGGGGAATTCTCTATAAACTTATACTAAGCTTACACTATCTAGCCCTGCATAGTAAGGACTGTTTATCACATCTGCATAACTAGATTGCTAGCTCTTGAGACTACTGCTACTTTTCTGCACTGGGTTGATCTCTTTTGTATGTCCACCTGCTATTCTGTCATCTGCTACCATACAACATTGCTAAACCTTCCTGCATCCATCTGCTACTGTCTCACCTTCAAGTGTCTATCACCTACCACCTCCACTCAACCTATCCCTCAACCTTCATCATTGTGTTACCACATACATAAAGTCATTCTAGGAACCAGCTTGCTAATTGTGTGTATTTACTGGCTGAAATAAGACCTTCCACACATGATGAGTCATTGAGGTTGGGAATGGTATCTCAGCATATCTCTTACATGGCTACTGACGTGGAACTATTTCTGCAGCTGAAAATCCACACCATATAAGAAACGCAGAAGCGTTACACCGTGGAGGCGGACAGGCATTCCTGCAGTTGTGGGCCCTCCATGGTCCAAGTGGCCTGACAGCAGTGCAGGGACGACAGGCTCTTGCCACCTTCTAAGTTTGGCGGTAGGATGCACACGGGAATCAGGACTAATGCTTGGCTGGGGCTGGGGCGCTGGACAGGTGGGGCTCCCCAGGCAACTGCCCAACATGCCCATTCGGTAAGATGGCCCTGACTGAGAGTGCTCCCATAGGGTCCCAGATTCACGGTCTGTCCCCTCTTTCTTCAACATTATTTTTGAGGTTACTACTACTGGGCCTAATACTGCTGGGTCAAGATTTTCCAGAAAGTTGTCCTCCAAATTTTGTATCCAACCCCCCCCCCCCCTCCAATTTCCGAACCCTCCTCTCTGCATCATTAAATGTGAGTACAAGATGCAGTGGTATTGATCCCTCGGGGGCGGATCCAGGATGCTCTGCACTCACAGGATATCTCCATTATTCTAGGTTAAATGATGCTCTGATCAGACTGAAAGGCTGAGCACATTCAGAAAGTGCGGCTGTCCGCATCATTAAATGTGAGTACAGGATGCATTGGCAATGATCCCTCGGGGGCGGGTCCAGGATGCTCTGCACTCACAGGATGTCCTCATTCTTTAAGGTTAAATGATTCTCTGATCAACCTGATAGGCTGAGCACATTCAGAAAGTGCTGCTGTCTGCATCATTAAATGTGAGTAGAGGATGCAGTGGTGTTGATCCCTCGGGGGCGGGTCCAGGATGCTCTGCACTCACAGGATGTCCTCATTCTTTTAGGTAAATTATGAACTTGAACGACTAAGCATTATCCAAAGATACTTTTTATTTTTTTAAATACCTACTGGGAGATAAATTTAAAAAAATGTTTTGCTAGAGTTGCAGTTTGAATTTAACAGCAAAACGTGCTCTAATGTCCTTTTTAGCAAAGTCAATGAATTTGCATCTGACTATGAATAAAAATTTCGCTGTTACTCTGAACTCCTGTAGCAGGCGGTAATTGTGCTTTATTTTCTTGTCATCTATCATCATTATTATTCAGCTTGAGAATTTCAATACAAGCTTCTTCAGACACTCTTCACTTCAACTGCAGGAAAACTTTACAGGAAAAACAAATAAACTATGCTAATAAATTCACATATAAAAGTATTAAAGTAGTAATCTAGTAATCTGGATGACAGCGGAGCACAGCTGCGGTTAGCTTGCCTGTACCTTAAATATTATTATGCAGATGGCTGATTTCTGTGCGCAGAGAAAAACGGTTTATTTGCACAGATTTGGATTGCAATTTTCTTCAACGTTTACAGAGGAGCCTTTATTTTTTTTTAACATAAAATGTAAAATAAAGAAAGAATCATCTATTTCCTCTCAAGCTTTGCAGATCATGTCATGTCTCTAAGTCACGGGTCTACAAACCTTTCAGTATGAGGGCCGCATTATATATTTTTGGGGGCTGGAAAAAAAATATCCGTTTGATAAATTAATAAACGCATTCAAAGGAATAACGTCACATCAGAGCCCCCCTTACATCAGAGACCTCATCAGAGTCCTGCCCTTACATCAGGGTCCCCATCAGAGATTTCTCTCCCTTACATCAGGATCCCCATCAGAATTTATCCTTACATCAGGGTCCCCATTAGTGTCTCTCCTTACATCAGGGTCCCCATCAGAGTTCCCCCCTTACATCAGGGTCTCATCAGAGTTTTCTCTTCCTTACATCAGGATCGCCATCAGAGTTTCTCCTTACATCAGGGTCCTTATCAGAGTTCCCCCCTACATCAGTGTCCCCATCAGAGTCTTCCCCCCTTACATCAGGATCCCCTTTAAAGTCTCTCCTTACATCGGGACCCCCATCAGAGTTCCCCCCTTACATCAGGGTCCTCATCACAGTTTTATCCCTCTTACATCAGGATCCCCATCAGAGTTTCTCCTTACATCAGGGTCCCCATTAGAGTCTCTCCTTACATTAGGGTCCCCATCAGAGTTTCTCCTACATCAGGGTCCCCATAAGAGTCTCTCCTGACATCAGGATCCCCATCAGAGTCTCTCCTTACATCAGGGTCCCAATCAGAGTTCCCCCCTTACATCAGGGTCCCATCAGAGTTTTCTCCTCCCTACATCAGGGTCCCCATAAGAGTCTCTCCTGACATCAGGATCCCCATCAGAGTCTATCCTTACATCCGTTTCCTCATCAGAGTCTCTCCTTAAATCAGGGTCCTCATCAGAGTTCCCCCCTTACATCAGGGTCCCATCAGAATCTTCTCCTCCCTACATCAGGATCCCCATCAGAGTCTATACTTACATCAGGGTCCCCATCAGAGTTTCTCCTTACATTAGGGTCCCCATTAGAATCTCTCCTTACATCAGGGTCCCCATCAGAGTCTCTCCTTACATCAGGGTCCCCATCAGAGTCTCTCCTTACATCAGGGTCTCCATCAGAGTTCCCCCCTTACATCAGGGTCCCATCAGAGTTTTCTCCTCCCTACATCAGGATCCCCACCAGAGTCTCTACTTACATCAGGGTCCCCATCAGAGTTTCTCCTTACATCAGGGTCCCCATTAGAGTCTCTCCTTACATCAGGGTCCCCATCAGAGTCTCTCCTTACATCAGGATCCCCATCAGAGTCTCTACTTACATCAGGGTCTCCATCAGAGTTTGCGAGATCTCGTGCATACTCAGTCACACTGGCAGAGACCTGTATGTACGTAGTATGTCTGCACATGTGTGGACTGTCATGGGTCTCTGCCAAGTCCCATAAATCTTCTTGAATGCACACTGCGTGTGTTTGTGTGTATATAATATATATATATATATATACAGTATATACACTGTCACAAATGTTTAGCGGTAACCGAAAGAGGAAAACATCAGTATTTGTATGACTGTATGGCACTATTCCAACTCACCGTGTTGCCTTAGGTCAAGGGTAGGCAACCTTTCAGAGATTGAGATCTGGATAACTTGGAGGAAATCTAAAAATGTGCGGGAGGATTGTCTGTCAAGTTTACGTTAAAAAAAAAAAACAAAACAAAAAAAAAAAAACGTTAGGCTCACAATAAAAAGTTTGCACGAAGAACACAAAGTTTGTCACAGTAGTGTCCTCTGTCCCCCTTCACATCACTCCCCCCCCCCCACAGTAGTATCTGTTGCCCTACTTCAAATCACTCACCCACATCAACCCCCACAGTGGTGTCCTTTGCCCCCCCTTTACATCATCCCCCCACAGTAATGTACTCTGCCTCCCTACAGTAGTATCCTCTGCCCCCCCCCCACACACACACACAATAGTGCCCCCACACATACACACACAGGAGAATCCGTTACCCCTCTGCCCCAATGCCATAGTGTCCTTTACCCTTCCATAGCAGTGCCCTCTGCCCCCCTTCAAATCACCCCCCCCCCCCACTGTAGTGTCCTCTGTCCCTCTGCCCCCCCCCCCACAGTAGTGTCCTGTGCCCCCCCAAAGCAGTGTCCTCTGCCGCCTTAACATCACCCCCTCAACTATAATGTCCTCTGCCACTCTGCCCCCCATAGCAGTGTCCTGTGCCCCCAAAGCAGTGTCCTCTGTCCTCCTACACATCACTACCCCTTAGCAGTGTCATGTGCGCCCCAAAGTGTCCTCTACTCCCTGAAATCAGTGTCCTCTTCTCCCTGAAAGCAGTGTCCTCTGCCCCCCAAAAGCAGTGTTCTCTGTCCCCCCTCCAACAGTGTCCTCTGTGACCTTCACATCACCCCCCCCCCCAATTTAGTATCTTTGCCCCTCTGCTCCCCCCCCCCCCCCCAATGCAATGACTTCTGTCCCACCTCCAACAGTGCCCTCTCTTCCCTTCACATCATCGTCCCCCACCACACACAAACACACAGCACTGTGTAGGTAGAACTCTCCTACCTGGCAGCGTGTGTACAACAGAGTGAAGAGCGGGAGGCAGCACAATACTGAATGGAGGGTGGGAGCGGAAAGTGCCGGAGTTATCTTTTCATATTAACAAGCTGGTGATTGGTTGCGAGGACCGCCTGGAATCCTCGCAACCAATCACCTGCTGGTTAACTCCAAAGGTTAACTGACGAAGCTCCTGCTGCTGCCCTTCGTCCAGTGCTGTGCTGCCTCCTGCTCTCTGTTCTCCTGTGAAGATGAGAGCGGCTGAGTCTGGGGGAAACTAGGCCTTGTTTGCAATTTACCCGTCGGCTGCCCGCAGTCGACGCAGTGCTGTATCTTGGCCTAGGCCAACAAGGCCCAGGCCTAGGGCGGCACTTTGCAGGGGGGGCAGCAAAAAAGCTGCACCCTGCACAAAAAAAAACAGCCTCCTCCCGGTTCACGCACGAAAAGGGTCTCCCCCGGCTTGCGCTACACTTTTAATATAGTGCCAGTCTTATGGGGTGAATTGGGGCAGAGGGCAGAGTCCAGGAGGCAAATCGGTCTGGCACCCCCATAAAGCGGTCAGTGATGAGGCTGCACTGATGGGCAGTAATGAGGCGGCACTGATAAGGCTGCACAGATGGGCACTGATGAGGCTGAACGTGTGGGAACTGATGAGGCTACGCTGATGGGCACTGATAGACTTGTGGTCTGTGGTTCACAGATGACAGGGCGGGTCGTAAACAGTAAAGGGCGTGGCCTTTACAGGAAGGGGTGGGTCATATGTAAATTAGGGGGTGCACAAGTTTAGTCAGGCCTAGGGCAGCACAAAACCTAAATACACCACTGGGTCGACGGGTAGATTGCATTTCACAGTTTGCGACCCCCGACTTGGATTCTGGCCCACACAAGTCTTATGGTACAAATCAGCCCAGCCTGGTGTATGAGTCTATAATGTAGCCTTCAGAAAACAGACACTCCAGCCTCTGGCCACCACAGAAGAAGTAAATAATTTGTGCTGTTGGAAAATAAATTTGTTCTCAGTTTAAAAAGAAAAAGTTTCCTTTTAATAGGAAGATTCTAGAAATTAAATAAAAGGTGATGCAAGATACCATTCATCACATGAAACAGCTAAGAAAAATGTTATCGTTAATGCTGATTGCCTTTAAAAAAAATAAGCCATTAAAAAAGTAGCATGTTTTTAAGAGTAGAATTAAATAGCATAAAATGAAAACGACTGTGAAAAGCGAAGGCTCCACTGAGAATTTATATGGCTTTATTGCTTATCCTGCAATGATATATTTTTTTCTTTAATGTTACGGTATTATCCTTGATGACATATTTAGAAGGTAGTTGAAATATTAAATGGCCTCTTAAGGTATCATCCATATTCATTATTTCTCAGCACTTAAGTGTGCCTATTTATCATGCTCATGTATCACACACCGCAATTTAACGGGCCTGATTATACCAATGAAGCTTCCACAGAGGAGTATTTGGTTGGCGCACAGCTGGGTGGCAATCATTAGCTCCTGTTATGGTTGGATTTAATGAATGACCATGTCTGTGTGACTTGAGTATAGTTTAAGCAGGACACGTAATCTTGATGGTTTTCTAATAAGGTCCTTCATTCTGCATCTATATTAATGTGGAAATCCAGGCAAAAATATTGTGGGGAAGGGTTTGAACCTCCTGTAGGCTGTTTGCTGGAGTTGCAGTGAGAATACTAGTCCAGTAATCCCAAAATTGACATTTTCTAAAAAATAAAAAAAAAAGAGGGTGGTAGAGAGCCATTTTACCTGTAGAGTAGAAGATGTCCAATACTTCTGTATTCTCATAGACTCCTATCCCTTTGTATGGTGAATCACGATTTGGAAAACTCTTTAGGAACCTTTGATTGGTCAGTTCTGACTGTGTAGCACCGTGGAATTTGTATTCAGGTTGATCTATAATTTGCAGCAAATTTTGGCACTGACCCAAGGCACCCTACACAGCCTTTGACCCTGGTTAGAGGCTCACAGCAGCCAATTAGTTGAGGGAGCTCCAACCCCTAGCCCCTTACTATAACAGAGGGTTCTGAGAGCCACCATACTGTCATTGTGTTGGAACTGGTTACAGGGATAGGACAGGAAGAACTAATTTATTATCGACCTATATGTATAGGCAAACACCAAACTGGTAGGGAGTAAAGAATTACGTTGTATTGAAAGGGACTAAAGTAATTGGCAATACATACATATAGGAACAAGTAGAGTGTAAGTCAAACACAATTCTCTGTAGGCAATGAGTTACGATACTGTAGCATTTTAGGAAATGGATCTATATGGTTAGATTAAGCTATACCTGGGAATATTCAAGTCAGTATTAGGCAATGGCACAGATAACAATAACACAAAGGTAATCAGTGCGGTAACAACCGCTATACTATACTGCTTAGAGCTCACTCTATATGAAAAACTATGCTAAGACCCAGACCTTCCTACAGAGGTACCCATTTCTATGAGCAGCATGTGAAGTCCTTGTAGAGCAACTATCTGAGGAGACAGTCATTTGCCTAGTTCTCAGCTGGATAGTGTTGGGGCCCAGTCTTTAAGGTGGTTCACATAAGTACAGTCCTAGTAAAGTATGCATGCAATGGCAAAGCCTGCTAGTTGGATATCCAGTCCCTATCTGCTCAGTCTCCACCAGCAGCAAGAAGTCAATGGCAGTAATGCCCTTTCACCAGTCCCAGCGATACAGCCACTTTAGTTCCACTGTCCAGAGATTGGTCTGCTTTTGTATTCACCCAGCATGACTCATGTCTTCAGGAGGTTCTCTCTTCCACTCTCTAGCTCCGGCCACAGGCATCACAGCTCAAACAGGCCTAAAAACAAAGAAACAGGGAGGCATTTAAAAAATAGAGCTGTAGCCCTTAGGTGTGTGTGGCACTGCTGTAGGGATCACTAGCAGGAGGAAGAAGATACTGATTCCCCTATATAGATGTTTAGTTATGAGTAGAGGGATCACAATGAGGAGGAAGGAGGTCCTGGTTCCTCTATATAGATCTTCATATCACTAGATAGATCACCAGCAGGAGGAAGGAGGTCCTGATTCCTCTATATAAATCTTTAGTTATCATCACTAGAGAGGGGAAAAAGGAGATTCTGATTCCACTATATACATTCGATTTTTAGACCACAAAGATCAAAACACGGGGTGGTAGGTAGGGATGATCGAACTTTTGAAAAGTTCGGTTCGACCAGAACACCCGAATTTCCCGAAAGTTTGGTTCGGATTCCAGAACCCCATTGAAATCAATAGGATTCGAACTTCGGGAATCAAAAAACACCATTTTGAAGCCCTAAAACCCAATAAATGCTCCTAAAAAGTGCCTAGGGTTCTGGGTCATGCCCCAGGGACTATGAATCAGGCAAAAAAAGTTCTTAGAAATTGTCGTTTTTGATAGAGAGCCAATTATTGAAAAAATTATTGAAAAAAAAAATGAGATTTCTTTGGATTTAGTGTCTGGGGGGTCTAAAAAGTGTAACATAGAAACATAGAATGTGTCGGCAGATAAGAACCATTTGGCCCATCTAGTCTGCCCAACCAATATATCTGAATCCTATGAATAGTCCCTGGCCCTATCTTATATAAAGGATAGCCTTATGCCTATCCCATGCATGCTTAAACTCCTTCACTGTATTTGCAGCTACCACTTCTGCAGGAAGGTTATTCCATGCATCCACTACTCTCTCAGTAAAGTAATACTTCCTCATATTACTTTTAAACCTTTGCCCCTCTAGTTTAAAACGGTGTCCTCTTGTGGAAGTTTTTCTTCTTTTAAATATGCTCTCCTCCTTTACCGAGTTGATTCCCTTTATGTATTTAAAAGTTTCTATCATATCCCCTCTGTCTCTTCTTTCTTCCAAGCTATACATGTTAAGGTCCTTTAACCTTTCCTGGTAAGTTTTTTCCTGCAATCCATGTACTAGTTTAGTAGCTCTTCTCTGAACTCTCTATGTATCTATATCCTTATGCACGATATGGCCATATGGTGGGACCAAACCCCCATTTTTATTTATGGACTCTCTTCAGATTTGGTAGTAATTTCTTTTGCATTTGCGCGCTATTCTTTTTTAATATACATGTCTTTTGGTTCATAGCTGCAGCAGCTTTGGAAATATATGGGTATGCTCCCCCAAATTTTTTTGCCTGTTTATTATGTATTCGGTCTGACCAGACTATCGAGGTTGAGCAGCCCTCCCCACCCCCCACACACACCTGTACTCAATCAGTGTCCACCATCAAGTGGATATAGGAGGAGTCCCCTGTAGTGCATTTGCACATCTTTCCCAGCAAGGAGTATTATCTCCAAGGGTTAGAAAGGCTGGATTCATCTCTTTTTCATGGATAGTGTAGGACCCACTGATAATGGGGTACTTTGACGCAGTAGTGGGCTTGAGCACGATATGGCCATATGGTGGGACCAAACCCCCATTTTTATTTATGGACTCTCTTCAGATTTGGTAGTAATTTCTTTTGCATTTGCGCGCTATTCTTTTTTAATATCTATATCCTTCTGGAGATATGGCCTCCAGTACTGCGCACAATACTCCAAGTGAGGTCTCACCAGTGTTCTGTACAGCGGCATAAGCACTTCTCTCTTTCTACTGCTTATACCTTTCCCTACCTGTGAAGTTTCAGCTCTGTAGCATGTCCAGAACCAGAAAAAAAACAGATTATTTTTCTTAGAATTTCAGTAGCGCAGGGATGGTGTTACCCTCCTTTCACACCTGGGCGTTTTTGTTTCAGGCGTTTTTCAGGCATTTTTCAGGCGTTTTTTGAAGGCGTTTGGAGGCAGGCATGACATCTGAACTTCTGTATAGGGGTATATATATATATATATATATATATATATATATATATATATATATATACATATATATGTGTGTATATATATATATATATATATATATATATATATATATATATAATGTGTGTGTGTGTGTATATATACATATACATATATATATATACACATATATATATATATATATATATATATATATATATATATATATATATATATATATATATATACCCCTAGCCCAAAATCTGCATAGTGGGGTCACCCTGACATGGTAGAGTCAGCTTAAGTCACCCTGACATGGCAGAGTGGGGTCACCCTGGCATGGCAGAGTCAGGTCACCCTAAACTACGGTCACCCCGACACTTGAAAGTATCCCTACAAAAACTAGATTATTGAATCTAACTATAGTGGTGTATAGTACCCTAACTACACTGCATATCCCTTTCCTCACACTAAAAGAACAGCTCCATACAGCAGAAGATAATTGCAAAATGACACTGGAGCTTTACAAGCAGCAGGAGAAACACAAATGCTTCCACTCTCTTCAAAAGCCTCTGTATTACAGTGCTAGAGGTTAGGCGGGGCTATGTTATATACTGGGGGTCGTATTCACGCACATGATTGGCCTCTGGTCCCCGTAGTCACTCCAATCACGTTCCTAGCAGACTCCTGCCCCACTCATTGGCTTTTACTGACGTTTCTGGTCCAATCACGGGCTTTTAAAGCCCAATTCCTGTCCCCTTGCATTTTGGGCAGTTCTGATGACCATTTCAGAATTCGGCCGAATTTCGAACACCCAATGTTCGGGTCGAATCAATGGTCGACCCGAACCGTTCCATCATCCCTAGTGGTAGGGAGAAAATTCTCCCATCCATAAAAATGAACTTTGAGGGATGTAGAGTTATCATAATAAAGATGAGTATACCATGAAGAAATTTACATAAAACGATACATTTTATTAGTAATACAAATAGATAAAAAATCTCTAGGAAATCGGGCAATGGGAACCATCGATCGCATTAGATGGTTCAATGAGCCCTGGGAATTGTTATTGGGCAGTTCACTATGATGTGGTGGTTTTTATTAGATTTTTTATCTATTTCTATTACTAATAAAATGTATTGTTTTATGTAAATTTCTTCATGGTATGCTCATCTTTGTTATGATAACTCAACATCCTTCAAAGTCCATTTTTATGGGTGAGAGAATTTTCTCCCTACCCCCCCGTGTTTTGTTCTTTGTGGTCAATTACAGCATGTGGATGTAGATGTTATCTCTGTAACTGCTACAATTTATGTACACTAGATTTTTAGACCTCATTTGAAATACTATGTCATGTTCTGGGGGCCTCATTTACAAAAAAAATATGGATACGATCGATTGCAGAGACAGGCAACAAAAATTGCAAAAGGTCTGGACAATAAAACATATCAGAAGAGACTTCGGGAACTTAAAGTGAAACTGAAACTACACGGCATCTGCAGCACCACAGACCAAAAATGCAATTTAATGAATTTATAATATTCATAAAAAACTCAAATCCATCCATGTTTATGCTTTATTTTGCTGAAAAAGCACTTTGAAAAACACCCCCTAGCATTTCTGGCCATGGCCATCTTGAGTAGATGATTCATGTAGCATTTACTTCCTGGAACCCATCTGCCCTTAGCTCAGGCATGCAATCAGGAGGGTGTGCTTAGCTGAGAAAACCCCTTCTACATTCCTAAAGACTCTTGGGATGTATGACATAATTTGCCTAGCCCTGGAAACCAGGAAAAAATTGAAGAAATTAAAAAAAAGTGTAAGTCAAGTAAATATGATATACTTCCTTATCTACAGTGCTGTGAAAAAATATTTGCCCCATCTTGATTTTTTATTTTTTTTACATATTTGCCACTTAAATGATTCAGATCATCAAACAAATTTTAATATTACACACAGATAACCCGAGTAAATACAAAATGCAGTTCCTAAATGATGATTTCATTTATTTAGGGAAAAAAGCTGTCCAAATCTGCCTGGCCCTATGTGAAAATGTAAAAATGGCATCCATGGGAGAATTTACAAAGCAAAAGCCACTGCTGACCAAAAAGAACACAAAGGCTTGTTTCACATTTGCCAAAAAACACCTTGATTATCCCCAAGACTTTTGGGCAAATATTCTGTGGACTACTGGGACAAAAGTTGGACTTTTTGAAAGGTGTGAGTCCCGTTACATCTGGTGTAAAACTAACACAGCATTTCATAAAAAAAAACCTCATACCAACAGTCAGACACGGTGGTGGTAGTGCGATGGTCCTTGATGACTTGCCATATTTGATGAAACCAGGAATTCTGCTCTCTACCAGAAGATCCTGAAGGAGAATGTCCGGCCAACAGTTGTGACCTCAAGCTCAAGCGCACTTGGGTTATGCAGCAGGATAATGATCCAAAACACACCAGCAAGTCCAACTCTGAATGACTAGAATTAGGTTTAGGTAGTATCTATAAAAAGTGGGGGTGACCAGCGCTATGGAGTGTATGAGAAATGTGAAGGTATAAAAGGTGCAGGTATAAAGCTGCCGCCAACCAACCCCTCTGGGAGGGGTCAGGATAATGTATAAAGTGCAAAGAAGGTTGGTAAAGGCGCTAACCTGATTTTCGTGTATATTGCACAAGATCCCGTGTAAAAAATAAATAGTGATTGTCTCAACCAATAAATAAACCGACTTATAATAGAGTCATAAAGTGCAAGTGCCAACAATCAGGATCTGTGTATTGGGCTTAATAGTACCTGCCCAAGAGAGTGCTCAAAAGCTAAATGTGCAAAACATCACATACAGGTGCGTTAAATTTCTTAAATGGTGCATAAATAAATAAATGAATAAATAGAAAGTGCGGGTATTTTCATGAGTAAATCAATAAATAAATAGAAAGTGCGGGTATTTATTAAAATAAAAATAGTATAAACAGGTAAAAATTATTATTGTCCATAAAACTTCCAAAACACTGTAGTGCCCAAAAAGGTGGTGCTGGTGCGAGACTAAATAGTGAAAGGCTGAAGCCGTGAGAAAAAGGTTGTGCCTATAAAAGGACACTAGGTGTCGCACTCACCCCTTTAAAAAGCACACTGTAAGGCAAGCTGTATGTTCGGATATACCAGAATGGGGACGAGCATGTAGTCTTAGGCTGGGCAAGCCTCTGAGGATCCTCCCAACGTGGGTCTGATCTAGGTGCTCAAAGACAGAGAAATCCCCATGGTGTGGTATATTTCAATAGAGTACAAGCAAGGGTAGGTAGACTCACGCTTTCGGGTGATCGGGTTCAGTTTCGGGTGCAGACGCCGGACGCTAAAAATTCTTCCGCGTTCCACGGCTCCCCACTGTAAAAACCGGAAGTGACGTTGACGTACAAACTCCGCCCAACTCTGAATGACTAAAAAAATATAGAATTAGGTTTAGGTAGTAGTCTAGTCAAAGCCCAGACTTAAATCCGATTGAGATGCTGTGGCATGACCCTAAACAGGCCATTCATGCTAGAAAATCCTCCAATGAAATAATTCTACAAAGAAGAGTATGCCAAAATCTCTCTACAGCTTTCTGAAAGACTCAATGATAGATATCACAAATGCTTGATTGCACGTATTGCCACCAAGGGTGGTACAACCAGGCATTAGGTTTAGGAGGCAATTACTTTTCACATAGGGCTAGGCAAGTTTGGACAGCTTTTTTCCCTTTAATAAATGAAATCATAATTTAAAAACTGCATTTTGTATTTACTCCAGTTATCTTTGTGTAAATGTTAACATTTGTTTGATGATCTGAATCATTTAAGTGTGACAAATATGCAAAAAATAAAAAATCGGGAAGGGGGCAAATACTTTTTTACACTTTTTTAGCACTGTATTTTTTTCTAATGCTAGCAGCATAAGGATTAAAAATAGTCAGTGCTGACAGAGAGAGTAAAGAATATGCACCGTCTGAAGGAAAGAAGATTAAAAGGAAACATGACTGAAACATTTAAAATACATTTTAGAGTGTGAATAAGGTTCAAGAGGGCAATATATTCAATATAAAGCTAAGATCAAGAACATGACCTCAAACTAGCGAGGAATGTTCAAAACTAATCTTAAAAAGTGAAAGAGTAGTTGATGTTTGGAATAGACTTTTAGCAGAGGTAGTGAATCAGTCAACAGTTAGTGGATTCAAACATGCTTGAGAAAAACATGAACTCAGGCAAAAAAGTTGGTTGGACTTGATGGACCCATTGTTTTTTTTTTTTCCTGCTGTCACTCATCTAAGTTTCTATGAAATGTTTTTTAAAAACAAAAAAAATCAGCATCAGCACCAACAACAGAGAAAAGGATCTTGTCTTTTTCTTTATTCTAAAGAAATTAGAACACTAGTTCTCTAGATAGAGGAGATAGTAGACTTACCCTTATGGTGGCCTTCTCTTCATTCTAGAACAGGGATCCTCAAACTAGGGCCCTCCAGCTGTTTGTTGCAGACAAGTGCAGGTTGGAAGGGAAGGAACTTTCTGGAGGAGAAGACCAAAACCCGATCCTATAGCTGGACCGAATGACTTCATGGATCCACTTGTCCTGTACCAGGGAGGTCCACAGATCCGGAAACCAGCAAAGACGTCCCCCCACTCCAGATACAGGTGAGGGCGTCCCTTCATGCAGAGGAAGCCTTGTACGCAGGTCTGGAAGAGCTCGTTCTTGGCTTGCCACACCAGGTCCTCTTGGAACCTCCGGTGGAGGCCCTGAAAGGCTTTGATCCCTTGTCTTGAGACCCTAAATCAGGGATCCTCAAACTACGGCCCTCCAGCTGTTGCAGGACTTCACATCCCATGAGGCATTGTAAAACTCTGACATTCACGGACATCACTAGGCATGATGGGAATTGTAGTTCCTGAACAACTGGAGGGCCATAGTTTGAAGATCCCTGTTCTAGAACATTAGCTGGGACATTCACTTTGGAATTCAACTCTTCTAGGAGTGTCAGATCTTTAGGCTCCGTTCACATATTGGTATCCTGGATTGCAGGCAGAATTGCTGCAATTCTGCGTGCGATCCCGAATCACAGCAAATTGCGGGATGCCTGTGCCATTTTTGTCACTTTCAATGGCACCCCAAACACGGTGCGATTTTGCCGCAATTGTTGCCCGACGAATCACAGTAAAGTCACACAAACAGAATCGCGGGACGCCTGTCACCCAAAAGAAGTACAAGAACTTATTTTGGGCGACAGGTGTCCCGCGATTCTGTTTGCACAATTTTACTCTGATTCGCCAGGAGACAATCGCAGCAAAATGGCGCTGCGTTTGGGGTGCCTTTGGAAGTGACAGGAATCGCACGGCCATTCCGCGATTTGCCGTGATTCGGGATCGAGGGCAGAATTGCAGCGATTCTGCCCGCGAACCGGGACGACATTATGGTAATGGAGCCTTAGACCCCGTTCACACTGGGGCGACCTGTCAGACGACCTGTTTGCCTGACAGGTCGCCGTAGGTCGCCTGCCATAGAGAAGCTGTGGACCCCTTCTAATAGGAGCGACACAAGTTGCTCCGACTTAGAAAAAGGGTCCGGAGCTTCTTTGGGGCGACCTGGAGCGACCTGCATTGACTTCAATGATATGAAGTCTGTGCTGGCCACTCCGAGGTCACGGTGTGAGCTGCGCACCGCGACCTGTGAGGTCGCCCCGGCAAGTAGCATCGCCCCAGTGTGAACGGGGTCTTAGAGTTGGAGATCGCGCTGGACTGATTGGATCAAACGCTGATTGTGGGAAGGTCATGACATAGGTGGATAGGAAGAATTCCCTTCCAAAGATTTGTGCCCAACTTGAAATGAAGTAGTAGTGAGCCCTATTGGTGGCCTGGGCTGCTGCTTCAGGGTACGGCCTTACGGTCGATTCTGCATGTAAGCTTGGAAAGTCGATAGAAAGAAGCACCTGGTTTTCTGTAAATGTGAGTTTGAAAGTGGGTTCAAAGACATTTATTGAAGGTAGCAACAAGTAAAAGCCAAAGTGTTTCTGGGGGCACAGAGACTCCCCCTTCCTCAGTGCTGTTTCTGTATGATAATGGATGGGGAGGGATCACAATCAGGTGTGCCTGTAGGACAAGGATCTTTGTCTTTTTTTCTGTCCTGAACAGGGAGTGTCAGATGTCTGTATTCCCCAATACGTGATCTGGTTCTACCCAACACTCCTAGAACTGGTAAATGCCAAAGAGTCTTATGGAGGCTGCAGCACTGGAACTGAGAAGAGTCAGGAGGCATGGGACACCTGAGAAGTACAGTATATTCCCATTGCTATTGCAGGAAGCTGACGTGATTTCTTTAGAGACCTGACAGTGTTGCTTTAGGTAAGCCTAAAGTAATGTAATGCCATTAGAATAGATAGGCAGTTTCAAGTGTTTTTTTTTAAATGGTAAACTGTACTAAAACCAGACATTAAACATCTTCATTTCAGGGATCTTTTAGGACCACTTTAAAACCGCTTTTTAATTAGGAAAAATGCAGTCATGAAATATTCATACAATGAAAAAGTAAAACATCCCTAGAAACGGACTTGTTTAATAAAAACATCAGACTGCACTAATTAATTTATGGCTTGCTGGGGGAGGGAGAATGGATTTATTTAATTTCCTGATGCCCAATATACTGTATTTTAGTCTGAATATAAATGATGCTAATTACTGGTTAGGATAAAAGATTCACCGTTCCATCATTCGGTTAATTAGTATCAGCGCTGTATATTGGGTGAAATGTTATGGAGCCCTTTGAAAGGGCATTAGGAAATCTGTACAATAGCTGGGAGTTATTATAGAAAGATTATTTGTTTTATGAAATATCACAAAGGAATGTCTTTCAATGATGGCTTGTGCTTTGATGAAAAAGAAATGTCATAGATGAAGGCACGGAAGAACGGAAAAAATGTGGCTTCAGAGAGATGGAACAAAAGGAAGATCCAATTAGAAGGTCTTGCTGGCCCATGAGTTCCTCCTATGCCCAGTAGGTAACCTATAGAGAAAAAAAATGAAAAGATTTCCCTGATGTAAATTGTGGAGCAAAGCTTCCAATTATAGTGGGTTTTAGGTTCTTAAAGGTCCACCAAACCCATTGCATGCATTTTAAAGTTACGATTCAGTACATAAATTTGGTCGTCGGTTAAGTTAAATTAAAATCCACTGCCCTTCTGCTTAGCCCTCCATCATTGAGCCAATCACTGGATTTTATTTAAAAAAAAAGAAAAGAAAAAAAAAAAAAACTAAACCTAAAGCCATGTTTACTGTCATGAAATTGTGCCCGGGTCCTGAGTCTGTAGTGTATGATGGTTTTTCTTGCGACGCCCACATTGCTTTCTATTAACCACTTAAGCCCCGGAGAATTTGGCTGCTAAAAGACCAGGGGGTATTTTGCGATTCGGCACTGCGTGATTTTAACAGACAATTGCGCGGTCGTGCGACGCTATACCCAAACAAATTTGATGTCCTTTATTTTCCCACAAACAGAGCTTTCTTTTGGTGTTATTTGATCACCTGTGCGATTTTTTGATCATGCGCTATAAACAAAAAAAGAGCGTCAATTTTGCAAAAATAACAATATTTTTCACATTTTTTTATATGAAATTCCCCCCAAAAAAATGTAAAAATCAAAATTTTTTAACATTTTTGGCCAATTTGTTTTATGCTACATATGTTTGGTAAAAAAAATTGCAAAAAGCGTATTTTGATTGGTTTGCGCAAAAGTTATCGCATTTACTAACAAAGGGAAAGATTTTTGTCATTTTTTTTTTAACGCGTAATGGCGGCGATCTTTTTTGCGGTACTGCGACATTGCGGCGGACAGATCGAACCCTTGACTGACATTTTTGACACTTTTGGGGTTACCAGTGACATTTCTACAGTAATCAGTGCTATATATATATATGCACTGTTACTGTAAAATTACACTGGCAGTGAAGGGGTTAACTTTTTTTTTGAGAGGGAGGGGCTATGTGTGTCCCTAGGGGCGTGATTCTAACTGTGATTGGCTGTGGTTTCAGATGTATGAACAGTGATCAACGGTTCTACATAGTAGAACTGTATGATCATCATTCATACACCGGGGAGAATGACAGGCGGCTAGTGTTTACACTAGCCGCCTGACTTTCTCCCTCTCCCCCGACGATCGCTGAGTGACCGGCGGACATTGGGTTCGCCGGTCACACGCGCGGCGGGGTCCGTGACCACTCGGGAGCGGGAGCTCGCTCCCTAGACCCTCACAGGCTAGCGACGTAGACCTACGTCACTCTGCCTGTGAGGGGCTGACCTCCGCAGTAAACAGTCGTGCGGCGGTCGGCAAGTGGTTAATGTGGACACTGCCCATTGGTTTTTGCATGTCCTCACCGACATTGTAAGTAGGATTTAACATAGAAATGTATCTTTTTTTTGGCGCCCAACATGGGGCTTGAACCCACGATCCTGAGATTAAGAGTTTCATGCTCTACCAACTGAGCTAGCCGAGCTTGAAATTTATCTTTTGGTTTAGCACAGGGGTCCCCGTCTTTTCAGTATGAGGGTCATACTGTATATATTACAAATATCCATTGGCCATAAATAAACAGTCTTACAAAAAACAAAAACTTACCAAATTGTGGTGGCAAGGGACTTTATAGGGCATATACATAATGGCACCATACACAAAAATGAATTACATAGATAATTTCAAGTTTATTACACAAATAAAAACACATATGAACGCCATGTCCCACCTTGCCGGCGAACATCATGGCTGTAGATTTTGACCCATGAGCACTAACATCTATGAAGATTTTTTTTTTTGGCCCCCAATTTCATTTTTTTTAAGAAGGGGACTCCACTCTGAGAATGTGCTGTGATCGAATTTTCAAAGCGCACTGAGTTTATTGTGGAATGAGTTTTGATACCATGCAGGTCATCTAGATTACTGCTTTGTTTTTTGGCATGACATTCATATGTGTTTTTAATATTTGTATAATAAACTTGATATTTAAACTGAAATTAGTTTATGTGTATGGTGCCATTACATACACTATATTACCAAAAGTATTGGGACGCCTGCCTTTCCATGCACATTAACTTTATTGGCATCCCAGTCTCAGTCCGTAGGGTTCAATATTGAGTTGGCCCACCCATTGCAGCTATAACAGCTTCAACTCTTCTGGGAAGGCTGTCCACAAGGTCTAGAAGTGTGTCTATGGGAAAGTTTGACCATTCTTCCAAAAGCGCATTTATGAGTTCAGGCACTGATATAGGACAAGAAGGACTGGCTCTAGGTCATTGAGGTCAGGACTCTGCAGGCCAGTCAAGTTCCTCCATCCCAAACTTGCTCATCCATGTCTTTATGGACATTGCTTTGTGCACTGGTGTGCAGTCATGTTGGAAAAGGAAGGACAATCTCCAAACTGTTTCTAAAAAGTTGGGAGCATGAAATTGTCTATATTGTCTTCACTGGAACTAAGGGGCCAAGCCCAACCCCTGAAAAACAACCCCACACCATAATCCTCCCTCCACCAAATTACTTGGACCAGTGCATAAAACAAGGTCCATAAAGACATGGATGAGCGAGTTTGGGGTGAAGGAACTTATTTGGCCTGCACAGAGTCCTGGCCTCAACCTGATAGAACACCTTTGGGATGAATTAGAGCGCAGACTGCGAGCCAGGATTTCTCATCCACATCAACCTCACAAACGCGCTTCTGGAAGAATAGTCAAACATTCCCATAGACACACTCCTAAACCTTGTGGACAGCCTTCCCAGAAGAGTTAAAGCTGTTATAGCTGTAAAGAGTGGGCCAACTCAATATTGCGACTGGGATAACATTAAAGTTTATGTGCGTGTAAAGGCAGGCATCCCAATACTGTAGGTAATTTAGTGTATATACAGTAACTCACCCTAGCTCCACCGCACTGTGGGAAAATAAAGAGCTAAGTGTCGGTGCTCAGGCTGAACGTCCAAACCAAATGTTATATGAATAAAGCCGGCATACGAAAAGTCTTCTTCCAAGTAAAATGCTTTATTCCAACATGGATAGCGGTGACAACATGACAGAAGCTGATGCGTTTCGGCTTTACGCCTTCCTCATAGCATGTACATGTACAATAAAATAAAACTCCGAGTCGCATGCGGTGTCTGTCATCGCATTAGTGTGGACTGGCATTTAATGTTTGTTTTCCTATGGGACACCTTCCTTGATCCTTGACCGACTTGAACACACCACCCCTCCCCTGGTGTTATGTATTGTTGTTAATTGCAATTAAGTATGCACCGCCCCTAGTTTTAGGAGCAGTTTTCACATTATATAAGTTTGTAGTTTGTAAATTTTATTGTACATGTACATGCTATGAGGAAGGTGTAAAGCCGAAACGCATCAGCATTTGTCATGTTGTCACCGCTATCCATGTTGGAATAAAGCATTTTACTTGGAAGAAGACTTTTCGTGTGCCGGCTTTATTCATATTAAATTTAGTGTATATGCCCTTTAAAATCCCTCGATACTACAATTTGGTTTCTTTATTCAAAATACTATTATGTTCAAAATATTATTTTATAAAAATAATGATTAAAAATTGAAATATATATATATATATATATATATATATATATATATACACAAAGCTATATATACACAATACAATATAATATAATAATATAATATATATAAAATATATATAAATATAAAATATTGTAAAGCTACAATAGGCAGTCGTTAACACTAAACATACATTTAGAGTCGGTTCACACTGGGGCGACACGACTCTGTACTACTTCGGGGGCGACTTGTGCATTCCCATGCACCACAACTTCGGAGCGACTTGCATGGACTTCACATAATGGAAGTCTATGCAAGTCGCTCCGAGGTCGCCCCAAAGTAGTACAGGACCCTTTTTCTAAGTCAGAGCGACTTGTGTCGCTCCTATTAGAACGGGTCCTGTAGCGGTCAATGGACCGCGAGGGAGCGCGACTTGTCAGGCTGACAAGTCGCGCTAGTGGGGATCGGCTCTAAATGGTGTATTAATGATTACAGATTTGCATTAATTAATGTCTTTTGTATCTGCCCGGAGTTGAACTTTACCACCAGTGTTCAATGGCCCCATGTCTCCGTCCAGCTCTGAGTGAGAGGAGTGAGAGCGCCAGGACAGCTCCGATATAAGCAGTGCTCAGGACTTCTCCGTAGGCGCACTGTATAAAAAGCAAGGGCCATTTTTTACATTTTTACCAATTGCAAAACAGACCTTCAGGGCTTTATCCGTAGAATTTGTAGCGAGGCTCATTTAAATCACAGAAGAAAAAAAAAATCAAGCAGTTTACCTAACACCATAGCCCTACACTTAGATTAACATTTGGGGAAAAGCTTTTAATTAACAGGGCTAAATTAAATGAATTTACATACTTTCATATTTGTACAGCGATATGTAAATGTGGGCGATGAGATATAAAATTCAGTATGACAGTAATTTAATTAAAATGAAAAGAAGCATTAGATGCATAGTGATTAGATGATTTCTCCAGAAATACGGTATAATTATCTAATAAGGGTCCCTGCGCCTCTGGATAATAAAGTGAATCAATATTTGCATAGTGTATAGATTGATAGACTCCTCCATTGAAGCAGTACATGAAGGGCTGTGAAGGGCCCAATGCACTTTACAGGCGGCTCTTTGACTTAAAGTAGAACTATAGGCCAAACTTTTTTTTGATTTTGGATAGAGGGAGGGTTAGAACGTAAGATTTTTTATTTCCCCTTCTGTGTCCCATTAACCACTTCCCGACCACCTGCTGCCTTTTAACTGCGACAGGTTGGCTCTCCTGCGCAAACCGACGTAGACCTACGTCAGCAAGGGCAAACCGACGTAGACCTACGTCAGTCGCGCGCGGGAAGCCAGGAGGCGAGTACGCGCCGGCGCGCTCCCGCCCCCACTCGGCAGCGGGGAAGCCGACGCACGGGTCAGGCGGCTCCGATTGCTGCCTGACACCCGCGATCGCTCCCCGCTGAGAGAGAAGGACGGTCGGCTGTTGTAAACACAGCCGACCGTTCTTCTCCCTGAAATGATCACAGAGCTCATGTGATCCTTCTATATGGGATCACAGGTCTCCATGGTCATTTCACAAGCCAAGCCCCCCCCCCCCACAGTTAGAATCACTCCCATAGGCTCACATTTAACCCCTTGATCACCCACAGGGTTAACCCCTTCCCTGCCAGTGTCATTATTACAGTAACAGTGCATATTTTTAGCCCTGATTACTGTAGTAATGTCACTGGTCCCCCCAAAAGTGTCAAAAATGTCAGTTAGGGCAGTGGTTCCCAAAGTGGGGGTCGCGGAGTGGGGAGCGGGGGGTCGCGAGATGATTTACAGAAACTTTTTTTTATTATTTTTAATGCGAGTTAATGCGAGACACGGCAGGCAAAAACATTGTTTTTTTTTTTTACTGGTCAATTTTGAGATTTTTGGATATTTGTCTTCAATAACATGTCTTCTTTCAGACTGTGGTGAAAAAAAAAGTCTGAAATACACATTTAGGTCTTTATTTTATTACACTTTGTCTGTTTGCGTCTGTAGATTTTGCATAAATAGGAAATAGAAACCCTTTATTATAAAAAAAAATAGGTGGCTCTTAACGTTTTTCTGGCATAGCGGTGCACGGCAAATATTTAATGCATTCAATGAAAATATTCAATGGTATTCAGTGCAAAACAAAAATGAAAAATACAATTAGCCAATAAAATAAACAAATTATTGTGGCATTAATTAGCCCATAAACAATATTTATTGTAAAGCCTAAACGAATTTGTTTAAAGAAAGAGGCCGCTCACTCTAACGTTAACCAGATAAATGTTAGCTTTTATGAAGCGCATATCCAAGTGTTTGTGCGGAGTGGAGCGCGCACTATATGACATGGATAGAGGCGCCGCTGCCATCACTCGCATTTTCCTATCAACAGTGGAAACAACTTAAAATACTTCATTTCTGGTCGGCAGCTTGTTCGTATTCTGTCTGTAAGCATTTCACAGTTATGGATGTATTTGTTTTTGTCCATAATTTGTTAATAAAATAGCCTGGCTTAGAGATTGTGTTCCTTTTTGTTTTAGCTCTGTCAGTATGTAACCAAATCGCAAATCTTACATACGAGGGGGAGGGGGAGGGGTCGGGGTCGCGGGTCGTCAGCAATCTAATATTGGGGGTCGCGGTCTGAAAAGTTTGGGAACCCCTGAGTTAGGGGTCCGATCTGTCCGCCGCAATGTCGCAGTCCCACAAAGTCCTGCAGATCACCGCCATTACTAGTAAAAAAAAAACAATAAAAATGACATAAATCTTTCCCGTAGTTAGTAGACGTAATAACTTTTGCGCAAACCAATCAAAATACGCTTATTGCAATTTTTTTTACCAAAAATATGTAGCAGAAAACAAATTGGCCTAAAATGTTACAAAATTTTGATTTTTAAATTTTGGTTTTGAGAATGTCATATAGCAGAATGTGAAGAATTTGAATAACGGGGGCACAGACAGCAATAAAAGCTGCCAAACGTTCTAATCCGTTTGTACTCTATCCAAAACTAAAAAAAAAAAAAAAAAGTTTTGCCTTTAGTTATACTTAAAGGGTTAGTCCACCCAATACTAATATTTCAGTATTTAGTATAAAGTGGAAAGTTAAAAGAGAACTACAGTCCATCACCACCCCTTCCCCTTCCTGAAGCCCCCATCTGTTTTTTCTTTAAACCCGTGCCTGCTCTGTACGGGTCAACTTCTGTTTTTTGTCTAGGACAGGGATCTCCAAACTACGGCCTTCAAGCTGTTGCGAAACTACTCGTCCAGGGCCGGTGCAAGAACTTTTGACTCCCTAGGCGAAACCTTATTTTGCCGCCCCCCCCCCCCCCATTGGCTCCACCCCTGACTCCACTCTCTTCACCCTGCCCATGAATATGGTAGAGGTGGCGGGGATGGAGATATTTGCAGGCAGCACCATTCCACCTATTTCTTCAGCTTTAGGCGGCAGAGGTGGGAGGGAGAGGAGGAGGGGGGAAGAGGAGGAGGGGGGATGAAGAGGAGGAGGGGTGAAGAGGAGTAGGGGGGAGGAGGAGGGAGGAGGAAGGGGGGATGAGGAAGGGGGGGAGGAGGGGGGGGGAGATGAGGAGGATGGGGGGGAGAGGATGAGGAGGAGGAGGGGGGGAAGAGGAGGAGGAGGAGAAGAGGAGGAGGAGGGGGAAAGAGAAGGAGGAGGGGGAAAGAGAAGGAGGAGGGGGAAAGAGGAGGGGGAGGAGGGGGGAGAGGAGGAGGATGGGGGAAGAGGGGGGGAGAGGAGGAGGATGGGGGGGAGAGGAGGAGGATGGGGGGGAGAGGATGAGGAGGAGGGGGGAAGAGGAGGAGGAAGAGGAGGAGGGGGAGGAGGAGGGGGAGAAGGAGGGGGGAGAAGAGGAGAAGGAGGAGGGGGGAAGAGGAGGAGGAGGGGGGAGAAGAGGAGAAGGGGGGAAGAAGAGGAGGAGGGGGAGGTGGAGGAGGGGGGAAGAGGAGGAGGAGGGGGGAGGAGGAGGGGGGAGGTGAAGGAGGGGGGAAAGGAGGAGGAGGAGGGGGGAGAGGAGGAGGAGGGGGGGAGAGGAGGGCTGAGAGAGAGAGAAAGGGGAGTGAGGTGGGTGATGAGAGAGACCCCTAGCCTTGTCCCTATCTGCAGTCCCTCCTGTGTTACATTGTCCCAGTCTCTGTCTGCAGATGTGCAGGCCAGGTCTGTGTATGATGATGGACGGTACCTTCCGTTCCATGCCATGATGCCAGTCTGGCTGTTTGATCTTCTTTGATCCGTCCAGTTCCACTGGCTCCCGCAGCAGCCTGCGCCTTCCCCATGTCCTCTGTTACAGCTCTGTGCCCCCAATCAGCCTGTCCTCCGGGTCTGGGCCTCAGGTTAGAGCGAAGAGGAAGTTGGAGCCGTCCATGCTCTGGAAGCACGGGGTACGCTGCGCCCGCTGCTTCTCACCTCTTTAGGGGGTGGGTCAGGGGGGCGAGGTCAGGGAGGAGGCGGCCGCCGTGTAGCTCTTCTCTCAAGTACCGGGCTCTGACCTATCTGCCCTTGGCTGGCCCCTCACTGATCACCGCTGTGTAGCGATGAATGCCCAGCCACCTACACCCCAAGAGTGCTGCTGATTGCTGCTGCGCCACCACAGACAGGGCCGATCGTAGACAGCCAGGTAGAGGAAGAGACACACTGAGAAGCTCCAGGCGCCCTCTCCTCCCAGTGGAGAGTAGGTAAGCCAGCGGCCGTGGTTGTGCCCTAGGCGGCTGCCTAGTTTGCCTAGCGGTAGCGCCGGCCCTGTACACGTCCCATTAGGCATTGTAAAACGCTGACATTCACAGACATGACTGGGCATGATGGGAATTGTAGTTCCTGAACAACTGGAGGGCCTTAGTTTGGAGACCCCTGGTCTAGGAGATTATAGAAGGGAGAGATTCTTACCTGATCCTCCCAGTGAATCATTCAGGATGAGCAAATCAAGGCCTCTATAATTTGTCCAGAGAAAGTCTATTGAGGGCTGCCTCCTGAAGCTGTGTGAGCTGGGGATAGGAGAGCAGTCAGAGGTATGCCTCCTGGAGCGATGTGCGCTGAGGAGGGTAAAAAAAACTGAAGACTTCTCAAGATGGGACCCGCATGTTTGTGAAGATCTCCAGGAGATACATCTGGGAGTCTATTAAGGACCCCTCTGGCTGATAGCAAATTGCTGGTATTTCCTTGAAGGGTGAGTGCGACCCCTAGTGGACTAATTGGAATGCAGGCACTCGATTCCTCATCACAAGCACTTTGCTCACTTGTATTTTGCACACGTTTGTATTCTCTTACCCAATATTTATTGATTTTTAATCACTATATCTATCACCTTGTAATAAATATCCTTCACTAGCACTTTGTGGTTTTTAACCTACCCGGCCATAATTTATCCGCACGGCCTTTTATTGATAATACACTTTGCACTGGCACTTATTCTTTGTACTAAAGTTTGGACACATCATAGTCCCATTTTAGAAGGTAGCGCCGATTCCAACCACCTCCCCCCATCTCCTCTTTATCCTGACCCCTAATCTTTAGGGGTTTGGTTGGTGGCTGCTTCCTATTGCCTCAAACAAACTTCTCTGGAATAATCCATAGCGCTGGTCTCCCCCCTCTTTTTATTTCAAAAATTATTTCAAGCTGAGGTTTACATTGCTTATAGTTTGCCTTCCCTATCCTTCTAGAACCTCACTCCCTATCAAACTCGCTAATTACATAATTTAACCACTTGCCGACTGCTCACAGTATATTTACTGCGGCAGTCAGCCCCTTACAGGCAGAGTGACGTAGATCTACGTCGCTAGCCTGTGAGGGTCTAGGGATCAAGCGCGCGCCCCCAGAGGCGCGCTCCCGCGTGGTCACGGACCCCCCCGCGCGTGTGACCGGCGGACCTGATGTCCGCCGGTCACTCTGCGATCGTCGCTGCAGAGGGAGAAAGTCAGGCGGCTAGTGTAAACACGCCGCCTGTCATTCTCCCCTGTGTAGAAACAGTGATTATACGGTTCTACTATGTAGGACCGTTGATCACTGTTTCTACAGCTCAAGCCACAGCCAATCACAGTTAGAATCACGCCCCTAGGGACACACACAGCCCCTCCCTCTCAAATAAAGTTAACCCCTTCACTACCAGTGTCATTTTGCAGTAACAGTGCATATGTATAGCACTGATTACTGCAGTAATGTCACTGGTAACCCCAAAAGTGTCTAAAATGTCAGTCAAGGGTCCGATCTGTCTGCCGCAATGTCGCAGTACCGCAAAAAAACGCAGATCGCCGCCATTACGCGTTAAAAAAAAAAACAACAAAAATGACAAAAATCTTTCCCTTTGTTAGTAAACGCGATAACTTTTGCGCAAACCAATCAAAATACACTTTTTGAGATTTTTTTTAAGAAACATATGTAGCATTAAACAAATTGACCGAAAATGTTAAAAAATTTTGATTTTTACATTTTTTTGGGGGGGGGGAATTTCATATTAAAAAATGTGAAAAATATTGCTATTTTTGCAAAATTGACGCTCTTTTTTTGTTTATAGTGCATGATCAAAAAATCAAAGAAATACCACCAAAAGAAAGCTCTCTTTGTGGGAAAAAAAGAACGTCAAATTAGTTTAGGTACAGCGTCGCACGACCGCACAATTGTGCGTTAAATTCACGCAGTGCCGAATCGCAAAATAGGCCCTGGTCAGGAAGGGGGTAAAATCTTCCGGGGCTTAAGTGGTTAATAAAACCTTTCCAGTTTCATTACATATCTTATTTTAGACCAAGTAGAGGTCATCACTGGGTCTCTGTGCTTCTTTATGGCATGCCTCAGTTCTTCTCTCAAGTGCCCCCGGCCCTGGTGGAAGCAGTGAAATGACTCTTGGGAAAAGTCATGCAAATATCAAAATTGCCGGAAGGTTGGATGACAATGTGGAGGAGTGGGTGTTCCAACGCAGAAAGCTCTAGGTAATGCCTGCATATGATGCTGAACCTCCATTGTTAAAAAAAAAACCCGGAAATCCAAAGAATGAAAAGGGTGGACTAAGAACTAAATGATATTGGATGTCCTATATCATAGAGAATGAGATGGGCTTCATTTCACTTATTGCAGACAGATAAGTAATGTGCAATGTGATTTTATGGGTGATGAGCTAATTTACTGTACACCTCGAGGTATGAAAGGAGTCCAGCTTATAGATCTAAAGTACCAACACTAAAAACACAATGTTCAAGTCCAGAGAACACAGAGGCACCTTGCGAGGAATGTACATTCATCATTGCCGCAATGGAATTTCCCCTTTGTACATTTCACATGCAACCCGCTGGGAAAGGATTGGACGTCTAAGCTGGAAATTCCCCTCAATTATCTGTCCATATTTTTAATGAATCAGAGTCTCTCTGACAGTTCAGTCCCCCCACATAGTCCCATTTGATGAATGTGGCTTCCATCCTATCCTTATCTGCAAAGCCTCTGGAATGATAACAGAAAACCTAATTCGCAGAGCAGTGACGGGAATCCAAGTCACACCGCTATCCATGACTGGGTTCAATTGAATCTAATTATTATTTTATGCTGCTCTTCACTAGTTCTATTACACAAAACTCCGGGCCTATATATAAAATTACCATTTCACTGTGTATTCCTTTAACCACCTCCAGTCTGGACCGATTCTGATGTTTCTCACATTTAAAAACCAGCATTTGTTTTTAGGAAAATTACTTAGAACTTTATAAAGTTTTGACAATGACTGGTGACCGCCTGGCTATACCGCCTTTGTCTAATATATTTTCTGACTCATGGTATCCCCTATATCCTTGATATCCCCCCGTATGTATTATCCGTTGACCCAATCACCAATTGTTCCTAATTTTGGCTAATTACCAATATTGAAAAACGCCTATGCAGGTGTATATCATAAAATTAGAATATCGTCAATATCAATACCATTTATTTTAGTAATTCAATTCAAAAAGTGAAACTCATATATACTGAACAAAATTATAAACGCGACGCTTGTATTTGCCCCCATTTTTCATGGGCTGAACTGATCTAAGAAAACCGAGATTCATCCACGAAGAGAACACCTCTCCAAAGTGCCAGACGCCATATAATGTGAAAAAAATAAGTTGCGCTAAATGAAAACGTCTTCTTGGACAAAACGTCGTTAGGTCACGGCGTGTTGACGTCGTCTACAGAAGCGTCCCAGTAGTGCGGATGTGCCCAGCCGTCCGGCCGGCGGCTTTTCCTCCTTACATGTGAGTTTTATACTTTGTTTACCTATTAAAGTGTTATGGTTTTACACTATTGGCGCCTTTCTTTTATTTGGGACCTGGCACATTGTCCATTTGGCAGATTGGCGATCTGATTGGATCCTATTATCTTGAGATTTCTGGCTACATTCATGCAAATGTCTATTGAGAGTTCATCCGGCGTTTAACCCTTGGCATCCTGAAAAGTGTGTCTCATTCTTGGTCTGGTAAGGGACTTAAGATACTGGTGGTGGCTGCCTGATCTTTCTGAGGATATCCATTTACTTTGTCTTACCCTCTGTTTGGTAAGGGTCTCTTATATCGGTGGTGGATTCCTATCACATATACCCTTTTCCCTGGCACTTAATCTAGGAGAGTCTCTCTCAAAGGTGACTCTTAGCTATTCCTGGTGTGATTAAGCTCTGGTCAGCATCTTCATAATAGGTGGTGGATACACTCTCCCTTTTTTAAGCTGGTGCACTCCCTCGTGTCAATACATTGTTTGTGGGATTTTATGCTATGGCGTCCTTTTCTTTCCACATGTGACTCCATGCCATTTAATCTCGGGAGCATCTCAGGGATATCTACAATCAAGGCTATTGGATTTATCCCCTGTTTTTATACACTTCAATCTGGTAAGCGCATTTCCAAAGGGAATTTGGACTTTATGGTGTTGATTCACTATTTTCACCTCAATTTTGGAATTAACAAGAGACTATTTGAATATTTCACTATTTATTATCTAGACTTCTGTTTTAATTTATTTTTGGACATTTATTTGTTCCCATTTTCATTTAGCTTGACGTATTATTTTCACAGTTTTCTAGGGTGTGGTCACACTTGAAGTTGCTGCTATATATACTTGTTTCACTTTTAGCACGGTTATTATTTTTTGTTTTATGCCATAGAATGTGAGCATTTGCCCACTCAAGTCGGTTATGACAACGAACTGCAGTCAGGTCAAGACCCCAATGAAGAGGAGGAGCATGCAGATGAGCTTCCCTGAGACGGTTTCTGACAGTTTGTGCAGAAATTCTTTTGTTATGCAAACCGATTGTTGCAGCAGCTGTCCGGGTGGCTGGTCTCAGACGATCTTGGAGGTGAAGATGCTGGACGTGGAGGTCCTGGGCTGGTGTAGACAGCAGAACACAAGTGAACTGTATAGGAGGAGTGGCGGGGCAGCACACAGAGGAACCAATCTCCTCCATTTTCCTCCTGCAGCTACAGGAGGAAAAAGGAGGACAGTGATTTCTCTACATGCTACCCCCGCTGTCCCTCCTATCCAGGTGTACAGGGGAGCCGCACAGGCCCCTGGAGCATGGGGCCCGGTTGCAATTGCAACCCCTGCAGCTCCTGTAGTTACGTGCCTGGCCTCACCAGCAAACAACCTCTCCGCACCTCCCTGCTATATACATATCTGTACTGAATAAATGCGTCAGTAATCAGTCTGGTCCTCCTGCAGCTGCAATTCCTATTTCTAATCCACGATTTGCAGACCACATATATTGTGTTAGGTTCTTCTCAGGAAAGGAAAAGGTTAAAAGGGATTCCTCACCGCTCGTACAGACGGTCATGGTTGTGTGGTTTTCTCCATCTCAGCAATAATTGCCAAGGGCAACCCCCTGCGATGGAACTGCCGCGATCAGCAGACACTCAGATTCCTCCTGACTCCAGTGTTTTAGAAATAAAATTCATTAGATCCGAAATCCATCTTCCTCCCATTCTCTGGCCCGGGGGGGGGGGGGTGTACGTTGCCTAACAGCTGGCAGCAGAGATGTCTCATGGTTTTTCTGTACATTAAGCAGATACCCACACATACATGTTCCAGCATCATGATGTAAATATATAGTGCAAAGCAAAACAATCGTAATCGCATTAGTGGTATCAATCATACAATCATTGTGATTAGTGTAGGAGCAGGCATGAAACATTTATCACAGCTAAAATTAAAATTGGCAAACAGTGCCACGTTGCAATTAAAAAAATAAATAAATAAATTGTAAACAATAATATCTGAAAAAGAACAAAAAGTCCACAAATCAGGGCTAGATCTAGCCTGTCTGATGTGGAGGTGCAGTAAAAAAATGTGGGAGATCAGCAGGGAAAAGTATAGGGGATCAGCAGGGCAGAGGATTCGATCAGCAGTTTGTAGGCCAGTGTACCAGGACTATTAGTTTTCAGCACAGCATACAGGGGTCAGCTGGGTAGTGTACAGTGGGTCAGAAGGGGAGTGCACAGGAATTGGTAAGGCAGTGTACTGGAAAACAGTAGAGTAGAGGACAGGGGTTACTGTGGCATGGCAGAGGAAAGGGGTCACTGTGGCAGGGCAGAGCAAAGGGGTCACTGTGGCAGGGCAGAGAACAGGGGTCACCCCTGGCAGGGCAGAGAATAGGGGTCACCCCTGGCAGGAGAGAGGACAGGGGTCACTGCTGGCAGGAAAGAGAATAGGGGTCACCGCTGGAAGGAGAGAGACAGGGGTCACCACTGGAAGCAGATGGGGCAAGAGTCAGCACTGGAAGGATGCTAAGACCTGCTGCCAGTGCCACACTTACTAGTATTGGCGGCCGCCAGTTGTATTAAGTGTGGCCGGTGTTCTGTCCAAACGTCAGGCCAGTCATCGGCCACCGGCCAGTAGTATCATATATTGGCAGCAGAGCGGACGCTTTATGGGGGCGCCAGACCGATTTGCCTCCAAGGCCCTGCCACCTGGCCAAGTCTGGCCTATAAGACTGGGGCTACACTAAAAGTGTAGCGCAAGCGGTGGGGACTCTTTTCGTGCAGGAGCCAGGAGGAGGCTTATTTTTTTCAGGCAGGGGCGGCTTTTTTTTGTCGCCCCCCCCCCCCCCCTGCAAAGTGCCACCCTAGGCCTGGACCTTGTTGGCCTAGGCCAAGATACAGCATCGCTCATGTGCTTGTACAATAATTAAATATATAAAAAATGGTGCGCTAATCAAAGTATTAATGGTATATAAATAAATATATATGTGGATATACTGTGCAAATTTAGCTCAATAATGTGTAAACGGTAAATATGAATATATATAAGATCAATTGATCTTTAAATTAAGAATTAATTTAGAGATCAATTGATTCTATATATATTCATATTCACCCTTTGCACATTATTGGTTAAATTTGCACAGCATATCCACATATATATTTATTTTTATACCATTTATACTTTGATTAGCGCACCATTTTTTATATATATATTTTTTCAGGACACATCAGCTAGACATCCAGCTGAGAAGAAGATCAGAACCGCTTCCAGTTCTCGCAGCTTTCGTTAATGTCACGCCATAGCGCAACAGCCAACTTATTTTTATTATTTTAAGCAGCCGCTAATGCATTTGCTCCCTGTCATTTGCATACAGACCAAAACTATTTAAATCACATTATTGGAATCCCGAATATTTTACAGTCTAAATATTGTTGGCAGGAGCACAAGAAACATCTGCGGATAGCGAAGGAACTTTATATAGTAAATACGGCTAATGCCAGAGGACAGCGCTTCATCCTGTTATAAGCTAGAAATGGATTATTACAGAATCAGATCATGACAGCATGGACGGCAGCGTGATACAACAGCGCCATCTAGCAGTAGGAGGCGGATGTGTATGAGACAACTAAATCTGATCAGTCGCAGCAGTATAGGAGCGCGTTCATGGGCTGCACTGATCAACGCAAGTGAATGTAGAAAATAATTCCCTATATGTCTTGTCCATACAATAAAATATGTTAGGCATCATACCGCAGGGGAAATGTATTTGTTGTACGCAGGGCTTTTTTTCAGCGGGAACACGGGGGAACGCATTTCCGGCACCTTCAGTACTGAATGGTATTATATTTAATGGCAAGGGGTGCTGGGGCGTGCAGGAGGGTCTATTGATACTGGCTGCTGGAGGATCTATTGTTGCTGGAGGGGATATATTTATGCATGGTTGTTTATTGTTTCTTGAGAGGTCAATTGTTGCTGGTTTGCTGGAGGGGGGCTTATGATGCTGGGGAGTCAATTGTTTCTGGATATGACCTGCTGTTGAGGAAGAGGTCTATTGATGCTGGTTGCTTTAAGATCTGTGGTTGCTGGGGAGGGTCTATTTCTGGTGGCTGAAAGGGATCTATTTTACTGATTTTCTTGCTATCATCACCAAATTCCATACAAATTACTTAGCACCACAAAATTATACCTGGCTCTGTATTCTCTAAAGGGGGCGGCACTGAGAGGTAGGGGTTAGGGGGTGGTTGAATCAAGAAACGGTGTTCGGAGGTGGGAAGGGGCAGAGACAAGAATTGACCCAGAAAGGAGGAGTTCCTGCACCTATTCTCAAAAAAAAAAAGCCCTGGTTGTACGATTGGAACTGTATTGTAATGTACTGTGTTTATGCAAAGCGTTGCAGTGCAGGGTGGAATGTACCCCAATTAGGTATTTTGTTTTTTACCTATTTTATATAAAATAAAGTATATTTTTAAGAAAAAGTGCGTTAATGTGCGCTGTGTAAAAATTCAGCATGTCTGCATTTTTTTTATAAAACGCATCTCAGTGCACAAGGTTTACAAAGAAGGTGCATAGAGTTGAATAAAGTTTTTTGTGTAGCACCCTCCTAGGTAGGTGCTAGGAAGAAGCATATGTGTCCCTGTCTGCATATCAGGAGGGCCTGATCATTTAGTTAGGCTGTTATGTGCTTCCAAGGGTGTCTGTTGAGTCTGGGGAGTCTCCCCACTGTGTCCAATGAGGACTCTTATTGGACAGTGGAGGAAACCTGACCAATAGCACACCAGGGCTCCATCTCAGGGGGCAGAATCTGCCGCAAAGCATCCTGGGATAGGGTATAAGTCTGAAGGGAGCACATGACGCATTGTCTTTGGCGGGAAGCAGAGTCCCAGGAGAAGGGTGACGGCTGTCTCTCCTCCTGTCAGCGCAAGTGAGAGTGTCCTGGGCGGTCGGCCTAGAGGACGAAGGTCGAGCTGAGCTGCAGAGAAGGGATCCAGAGTGCTGTGGACCGAGTGGAGCTGCTGGGCAGAAGTTTCGGAGAAAACAGTATCGTGAGTACTTAAAACTGCCCAGGTGTCTGCCTAGGAAAGGGGACCACTCCAGAAGGTCAAGGGGATCCAGGAGCCAGCTAACCTGTGGAGAAGGTGTAGAGAAAGGGGGTGCCAGTGTTTAAGCCCTGAAGATAAGTGAGAGAAAGAGGGTGCCAGGTGGGCCCTGAAGTGTTTAGCACCACAGCAGCAACACAAGTAGCTACCTCTGCAAGGAGTGCTTAAGGGAGATAAAGAAAGGGCTTCTTTATGTTAGAGAGCAGTCCAAGGTCAATTTGTAGTTAACAGGCAGCAAGCCAGCGTTAACCAGCGTCAACCGGCGTTGACCTGCATCTAGCCAGCGTCAAGTCAGCGCCAAAAAGCATTTTCAGCTGTCCCTAACAAATTGTGCAGAGTTGAGCCAAAGGAGTATCCCACTCATTCCCTTCTCCCATCCAAGTTCTCAATAAATACAAAAAACCCAAAGTTACTGGACTGGTCATTGTCTCAGTGCTCACACTTGGAGGAATATGCACAGGGGTACTTTTGTTGCACCCGGTGGCCCAGGGGGGCCCATATCGGGACCCATATCCAGCAAAACGGCTCGGAATCCTGCTACATTTGTAACAAAAAAAAGGAAAAGGTTTGTAACTCATGACTCATAACCTCCAGGACTCTTTCCAAAGTGGCGGGGACGTCACCCCCCTCCTGCTGCTCGCCGGTTCACCCAAAAAAATGACCCAACGGTGCGGCTGGCTGCTCCCATAGACGATCAAAGAGTAGCTACTCTTTGATCGACTCTATGGCCTTGGAGGACCATAGTGACGTCATGACGTCACGTCTGGTCTAGGCTGGAAGTTTTTTTTTCTTTTTTTTTTTAAAGGAAAAGAACAAATTATTATTATTATTATTATCATTATTATTATTTTTTTTTGCACCTTTTGCTTGTAATAGGTTAAGGAGAGATTTGGGGTCTTTTAGATCCCAGATCTCTCCATAAAGAGGATCGGTCATCCTTACTTCTATTAAAAAGGGATGTTTTCATTACTTGTACTAGGAATAAAGGTGACCAAAAAAAAAAAAGTAAAGTAAAATAAATAAAAATAAAAAATTAGGCACCCCCATCCCTCTGTGTTAGAGCACAGAAGCATACGCATATGTAAGACGCACATGCACATGTAGATGGTATTCGCACCACACATGTGAGGTATCACCGCAAACGTTAGAGCGAGAGCAATAATTCTGGCACTAGACCTCCTCTATAACTCTAAACAGGTAACCTGTAATGACATTTAAATTGTTGCCTATGGAGATTTTTTGGTACCGTAGTTTATCGCTATTCCACGAGAGTGCGCAATTTTAAAGTGTGCAATGTTAGGTACCTATTTACTCGGTGTAACATCATCATTCACATTATACAAAAAATTGAGGTAAATATTGTGTTTTTTTTTTTTTTTATATTCATTAGAATATATATATTTTTTTAAAAATTGCATTTGCAAAACTGCTGCCCAAATACCGTCTGACATAAAAATCAACGATCACTATTTTATTCACTAGGGTCTCTGCTAAAACAAACGTATAATGTTTCAGGTTTAAAGTAATTTATTAGCAAAAAATACTGATTTAAATTTTTAAACAAAAAGTGCCAGAAAATGCCTGGTTGGCAGGTGTTTAATATTTGCATAACTCCTCCCTCCTCTCCTCAAAGGTTTTATTTAAAAATAATAATTAACATATTGATGGGGTGGAGAAAAGAGGAACTAGGGAAGCTAAAATATAAGAGGATTGAAGTTCACCTTTACCGTGTCCTTTACCATATATAACTCAACTGAAATCTATTGTTTTGAAAAATATATAACACACACATGTACATACCTCCTTACTTTCTGAGATGGAAACGAGAGACACCTATTAGCAAAAGTAGTTAGACATAGGACACACCCCTGCCACGCCCCCCCCCCTTAAAGGAGAATTGTACATAAAAATTAATTGTTAAAGGGTAACTCCACTTTCGTTGGGGAAAAAAAATAACAAATAAAAAAAAATAATAATACAGCCTATACAATTGCAACACAAGTCATATTGTAATTGAATATTATTAAAAAATACCTTTCCTTTTCAATCTGAAGCCGCTGCAATTTTCTGTAAAATGCAATATGGCCACCTGGAGCTGTTCTGTACACAGAATGTATACTGACCACACCCCCAGAAACATAATTTCCTGCTTGTGTGATTCGCTCACCAAGTCAGATTTCTGGCATCCCATGCAACAAAAATTTCATTTTTGGTGAGATACTCCCAATAGGAACATGTCTAAAGGGATGCAGGCCCAGCAGATTTCCTCAGTAGTGCTCTGCAGCTGCCACAGCTGATAGATAATTATGAAACCACTCCCATTAGACTCACTTAGCACAGAGGCACAGAGGAACAAACAATGATTTCTTTAGAATAACAAAAGGTAGGAATCTGCAACATAGTTTGTTAAAATCCCTGCAATGTACAGAGATCACCCAGAGGGGAATGTCTTTTTCCTTGGAAAAGAGGAGTTACACTTTAAACCCACAAGTGCTTTTGTTACCACTACTATTCTTTTATATTGGCTTTTGGAATTTACAAATGCAGCAATTTAGAAATTATATGAAAGGTTTAGCACTGGGAAACACTTTTTGATAGATAAATAGAGCATTTTATGTACAGCTATATATATCAGACCAGGATGATGGACAAATGAGGATTTTGGAGGGACAGAGGGACAGTCCCTCCAAATCAGGGACAGTCGTTCCAAATCAGGGACAGTCGTTCCAAATCAGGGACAGTCCCTCCAAATCAGGGACAGTCGTTCCAAATCAGGGACAGTCGTTCGAAATCAGGGACAGTTGGAAGCTATGCATGTACAGTATGTAACTGCCTTTTAAAAAAGTTAATTCTGGATAGGAAGGTTTCTAGAGCTTGCAATCCTTTATGGTAGGCTGACTTTTTCATCCTGAGAATATAATGTACTTGACCTAGTTATCCTGACAAGAGCTGCCTGTATTTTCCATTCCGGCAGCACAATGCTTGATGATGTCAGAGTCCAGGGAAAATTTTGGTGTAAAAGCTTTGTTCTTGCTCGATCTCTCTGTCCACAAATTAAGTTTTCTCAGTGCTATTCGTTCTGAGCAGTTTTAATTTACTCGGTGTCACCTAATCTCTGGGAGGTTGCACAGTGGGTAACAGTCTTAATTCAAAACCGGGAGGATGTGCCGGGGAAGATGAATTTGTGAAAAAACAAAAAACAAAGATTCAATGGAGTTTGTTCCTGGAAATGGTATAATAAAAAAATATTGTTTATAAAGGTGGAAACTGGGAGTTTGCTGGAGTTTCTTTAACCTTCCTGGCGGTATGATTATGTCAGGAATTATGTACCAAAAGCGGTACAATTTTTTTGCATGGAAATTTGGCGTTATGTATTATAGATGATAGAAATAGTAATAAAAATAGGGCTATCTACAGCGCTTGCTAAAATATATAAAACATAAATCTGTGCAATATTGATTCATAAATTCACAATAAAGTGCAACTGTGCAAACAACTTGTGCTAATTAATCATCCAATATCATCAATTCATGTGTGAATTTAATAAAAAAAAATTATAACATGAGATTTTATGAATAAAAATCCATCTTGTGTATAAAAATGATCAAAATATAAATATGTGAAAAATTAAATGAAATATCCGTGACAGTTCCTTTTCTTAGGAGATGTGCAAGTGCTCTTTCAAAAATATAATATAAATGGTGACTGGTAAAGTGCAGGTGCTTGAAGCCTTCTTCCCGTGCAGTAAATTTATAAGATAACTTACCAAATGGAGTGGGTCTCACATATCTTATAATATTGAGACCAATCAAGCTTAATGGTAAGTTCCCTTTAAAATCCTCCTCTGCCGCTGGCGGTTTTTCCTCCTCACCGTTCCATAAAGCAGCTCAGGTTGTTATAAATGGAAAAGAAGATAAACTCCAGATGTGATATTGTAAATTCAAGGTTTATTCCCAAAATAGCAAAGTTTAACAGCAATTCAGCAAGTTCCAGCAAGGATCTACTATGCTGATGTCCGTGACATTCAATACGACCATGCAGAGTGGCTGGCGGAGGTAAATCCAGCTTGCGTTCCAATGGTAAGTCACGTGAGTCACGCTGTGCGGTCCACGTGCTGACGCGTTTCGTCACATCCGGTGACGTTCTCAAAGCCTATTTTTAGGACTATTTCTATCATTTCTACCATTTTATACTACTGCTGCTGCTACATTTTATAATTTGATATCATTTTTATATAATTTTACACAATCTTTCACTAAATTATATATTTATATCCAACAAAATTAACTCCTAGGCGCGGGGAGTACTCTTTTTTTCGGAAAAGGGTACTTGTTTTCGTTATGTATTATAGGCCTACAATTCTTAGTAATTACTGACTTAAACCGATAGTAGCATAAAAAATCCACCCCGAGTCACGCTCGGGGATACCGCTAAGGGGGTTAATGTAAAAAAACTAATATGGGCCCTCTAGTTCCTCCTGTTTTGAATTGTATTGTAACTGTATTGTCTTCCCTCACATTGTAAAGCGCTGCACAAACTGTTGGCACTATAGAAATCCTATATAATAAGAATAAGAATATGGCTGAAAGTTGTAGAACCCGTCCATCACACCTGTATGAGCTATTTGGACATCCCATTCCAAAACCATGGCCATTACCATGGAGCTGGTCCCCGTTTGTGTCTCTATGGTTATTCACTCTTCTGGGAAGGCTTTCCACAAAATTTTGGGGCATGCCAATGGGAATTTGTGCTCATTCAACCAAAAGAACATTTCAAGGCCAGTTACTGATAATGGGTGAGTAGACCTCGCACACAATTCAGTAGGGTTGAGGTCAAGGCTCTGTGCAGGACACTTCTGGAGGTCCTCCACACTAAACTCATCACACCACGGCTTGAGCTAAGGGCAGATGGACTCTAGGAAGAAAATGCTACATGAATCATCTGCCCTTACTGAAGATGGCCACGGCCAGAAATGCTAAGGGGGTGTTTTTCAACATGATTTCTCAGCAAAATAAAGCATGGAGACATGGATGGATGGCGTTTGAAAATTAAAAATGAATTAAACAGCCTTTTTTGGTTTGTGGTGCTCAAAAGCAGTGAACTTCTGCTTTAAGCTGGCCATACATTGTACAATTTCCTTTAGATTCAACTTCAAATGCACAGTATAGTGCAAGGGCCTGCCTGATTGCATACAAATTGCAAGTGTTTAGGTTTGGCCTCATATTATATGGTTTTGGTAAATCTAAAGGAAAATTGTACAAGAAAATTGTATAATGAATGGCCAGTGAGTATCCCATGCCCTATCTCTTCTCCTGTTCAAAGTTCTTCAAGCAATAAATATAAAAAAGATGTCCCCTAGGCTGAGTTATTGGAGCCAGAGTGAATGGACTGGTTCTTGTGGTGGAGGGCAGTCTCTGTACTATTAGGGAAGAACCAGCTAACCTATGGGGGTATTACTACACATAGGACTTTATAGAGAGCTTAGAATATCTGGCAATGTGCAATAAAGGGACATTTTTTTTTTTAAGTGCACAGTATATAATATAAAAATACATATATAATATATAAATACAATTTACCACCCAGGCCTTGAGATCTTTAACCACTTCCCGACCACCCGCCGCCGTTTTACAGCGGCAGGGTGGCTCTCCTGCGCAAACCGGCGTAGATCTACATCAGTCACGCGCGGGAAGCTAGGGGGCAAGCGCGCGCGGGCGTGCTCCCGCCCCCACTCGGCAGTGGGGAAGCCGATGCGCGGGTCAGGCGGCTCCGATTGGCGTCTGACACCCGCGATCGCTCCTTCTCCCTGGGATGACCAGCCGACCGTCCTTAACCCTGGGATGATCACAGAGCTCATGTGATCCTGCTATATAGGATCACATATCTCTATGGTCATCTCAGAAGCCACTCCCCCCCCCACAGTTAGAATCACTCCCCTAGGGTCACATTTAACCCCTTGATCACCTATACTGTTAATCCCTTGCCTGCCAGTGTCATTATTACAGTAACAGTGCATATTTGTAGCACTGATTACTGTAGTAATGTCACTGGTCCCCCCATAAGTGTCAAAAATGTCAGTTAGGGGACCGATCTGTCCGCCGTGTCGCAGTCCCGCAAAAAATCGCAGATCACCGCCATTACTAGTAAAAAAACAATAAAAATTACATAAATCTTTCCCGTAGTTAGATGACGCCGCCCTCCCCCCCCAAAAAAGAGATTAAAAAAAGTGCATTTTCAGCCCACTAGTTGGGCCGGACCTAGTGGTGGGTATGGGGGGGGGGGTTTGACCCCACGTGAGCCGAATAGAGGCGCCGATTGGCGGCTTTCTGGGGGAGTGTCGGGGCGCAGAGCAATGTGCCCTGACACTCCCCACTTTACTGGACTCCTGGCTGTGATTGGTCCAGACTCCAGCCTGGACCAATCACAGGAGGACATCCCGGGATGGATCCAGCCGGAGCCGCCCGAAGCAGTCTCGCACCGGCCGCCGAGGCGCCGACTCGAAAGAAGCTGAGCCGACGGTGACCTGTCCTCTGACGCGAGGTGACCACCTGACCGGAGGATCGGAATGTTCATTGCCGCAACGGTAAAAGAAGGCACCGGGACCGGCTGTACTAGCGCTGGAAAGTGGCAATGGATGGAGCCATGGAGCATGGTGCTGGATGGTAGAGTGCTGCGGGAGGTGCATGCACCTCCCGCAGCACTCTACCATCCAGAACCATCCTCCATACATTGGCACTTGACAGCTCACTAGCCCAGTACAGTACTGTCTGCTTTGAAGGGGGCACGCACGCTGGTCTCTGCATTGAAAGGGGGCATGTATGCTGGTCACTACATTGAGGGGCGTGTATACTGGTCACTGCATTGAAAGGGGGCATTTATACTTGTCACTTCATTGAAAGGGGTCTGTACGCTTGTCACTGCATTGAAAGGGGGCCTGTACGCTTGTCACTGCATTGATAGAGGGCCTCTACGCTTGTCACTACATTGAAAGGGGGCCTGTATACTGGTCACTACATTGAAAGGGCATGTATGCTGGTCACTACATTGAAAGGGCGTGTATGCTGGTCACTACATTGAAAGGGGCATGTATACTGGTCACTACATTGAAAGGGCATGTATGCTGGTCACTACATTGAAAGGGCATGTATGCTTGTCACTGCATTGAAAGGGGGCCTGTATACTGGTCACTACATTGAAAGGGGGCATGTACGCTTGTCACTACATTGAAAGGGGGCATGTACGCTGGCCACTACATTGAAAGGGGGCATGTACGCTGGTCAATACATTGAAAGGGGGCATGTACGCTGGTCACTACATTGAAAGGGGGCATGTACGCTGGTCACTACACTGAAAGGGGGCATGTACGCTGGTCACTGCATTGAAAGGGGGCCTGTACTGTGGGATTAGTGCTAGGGGGCATGTACTGTGGGGTTTATTGCTAGGGGGTCTGTACTGTGGGGTTTGTGCTAGGGGGTCTGTACTGTGGGATTAGTGCTAGGGGGCCTGTACTGTGGGGTTTGTGCTAGGGGGTCTGTACTGTGGGGTTTGTGCTAGGGGGCCTGTACTGTGGGATTAGTGCTAGGGGGTCTGTACTGTGGGATTAGTGCTAGGGGGTCTGTACTGTGGGGTTTGTGCTAGGGGGTCTGTACTGTGGGGTTTGTGCTAGGGGGTCTATACTGTGGGATAAGTGCTAGGGGGTCTGTACTGTTGGGTTTGTGCTAGGGGGTCTGTACTGTGGGCTTTGTGCTAGGGGGTCTGTACTGTGGGATTAGTGCTAGGGGGTCTGTACTGTGGGGATTGTGCTAGGGGGCCTGTACTGTGGGGTTTGTGCCAGGGGGCTGTACTGTGGGGTTTGTGCTAGGGGGTCTGTACTGTGGGGTTTGTGCTAGGGGGCCTGTACTGTGGGGTTTCTGCTAGAGGGCCTGTATTGTGGGGTTTGTGCTAGGGGGTCTGTACTGTGGGGTTTGTGCTAGGGGGTCTGTACTGTGGGGTTTGTGCTAGGGGGCCTGTACTGTGGGGTTTGTGCTAGGGGGTCTGTACTGTGGGGTTTGTGTTAGGGGGCCTGTACTGTGGGGTTTGTGCTAGAGGGCCTGTACTGTGGGATTAGTGCTAGGGGGTCTGTACTGTGGGGTTTGTGCTAGGGGGTCTGTACTGTGGGGTTTGTGCTAGGGGGCCTGTACTGTGGGGTTTGTGCTAGGGGGTCTGTACTGTAGGGTTTGTGCTAGGGAGTCTGTACTGTGGGGTTTGTGCTAGGGGGTCTGTACTGTGGGGTTTGTGCTAGGGGGTCTGTACTGTGGGATTAGTGCTAGGGGGTCTGTACTGTGGGGTTTGTGCTAGGGGGTCTGTACTGTGGGGTTTTTGCTAGGGGGTCTGTACTGTGGGATTAGTGCTAGGGGGTCTGTACTGTGGGGTTTGTGCTAGGGGGTCTGTACTGTGGGGTTTGTGCTAGGGGGCCTGTACTGTGGGGTTTGTGCTAGAGGGCCTGTACTGTGGGTTTTTTTGCTAGGGGGTCTGTACTGTGGGTTTTGTGCTAGGGGTCTGTACTGTGGGATTAGTGCTAGGGGGTCTGTACTGTGGGGTCTGTGCTAGGGGGTCTGTACTGTGGAGTTTGTGCTAGGGGGTCTGTACTGTGGGGTTTTTGCCAGGGGGCCTGTACTGTGGGGTTTGTGCTAGGGGGTCTGTACTGTGGGGTTTGTGCTAGGGGGTCTGTACTGTGGGGTTTGTGCTAGGGGGTTTGTACTGTGGGATTAGTGCTAGGGGGTCTGTACTGTGGGGTTTGTGCTAGGGGGCCTGTACTGTGGGGTTTGTGCTAGGGGGCCTGTACTGTGGGGTTTGTGCTAGCGGGTCTGTACTGTGGGATTAGTGCTAGGGGGTCTGTACTGTGGGATTAGTGCTAGGGGGTCTGTACTGTGGGATTAGTGCTAGGGGGTCTGTACTGTGGGGTTTGTGCTAGGGGCCTGTACTGTGGGGTTTGTGCTAGGGGGTCTTTACTGTGGGGTTTTTGCTAGGGGGCCTGTACTGTGTGATTAGTGCTAGGGGGCTGTACTGTGGGGTTTGTGCTAGGGGGTCTGTACTGTGGGGTTTGTGCTAGGGGGTCTGTACTGTGGGGTTTGTGCCACTCTCAGTCAGTGTATCCCATAATAGGGTGTCTCTCACAGTATATCCCATAATAGGGCCCCTGCACCCTATTATGGGATATACTAGTACTGATGGACCCCTTAATATGTCATATATTGGGAGAATTTGTTCACGCAAGCAAAATACAAGGGATAAGCAAAATACAGAGGACAAAATGGGTGGAGTCTATAAGGGGTGGGGCTTCATATAAATGGGAGGGGTCAAAATAGAAGGGCGGGGTCTTGCGCCCCCCATCTTAAAACTTCACCAGCCGCCACTGATATGAAGTACAGTAAAACCTTGGATTGCGATCATAATTCGTTCCCGAAACATGCTTTTAATCCAAAGCACTCAGATCAAAGCGAATTTCCCCATAAGAAATAATGGAACCTCGGATGATTTGTTCCACAACCATTTATTCATAAATCCTTCAGTTTATAGTCCATATAAAAAGATTATAGCAATGTGATAGGTTGGGTAATTATAAAATGTCCATCCACAAATGGCGCCTCCACGAGGGGATAGGAAGCAGAATCCAGCAGGAGCTACAGAGTATAAAAGAGAAGAGAGGCGCCTCAAAGTGTAGCAATATGGTTACATTTAATGAAGGTTCAACATTTAGCGACTCATATGGTTAATGAATAAATGAGGCACATCTAAGTATGCAGGCATCCGGGTAAAGCTGACCACATAGAACGTCCTCCTCACCGCTGGCTCTCACCGCTGTCAGTCTGCAATCATGACCGGGAAGACTACCCTGCAGTAGAGCGATCTGAAAGCGAGGCTTGAAACACTTGTGGAGCGCAGCGTGGAAGGGATGACGTCAATGGCGGTGCAGAGGACGGTCTATGTGGACAGCTTTACCCCAGATGCCTGCATACTTAGATATGCCTGTTTTAATCATCAACCATGTGAGTTGCTAAATGTTGTACCTTTATTAAATGTAACCATATTACTACACTTAGAGAGGCCTCTCTTGTCTTTTATACTCAGTGTGACGTGAGGCTACTTGTATATCAAGACATTGCTTGTTTATCAAGTCAAAGTTTATACAAAAATGTTGCTGGTCTTGCAAAACGTTTTCAAACCAAGTGTGTCTGGGTTCCCAGGATGCACCTGTTTCTCTTCCTTAGACTGAAGAATGATGAGAACTTTTGTTAAAGGTGAACAGTTTCTAGATTCTGCAAAAATAGTACATTTACCACTGGCTCTATCTTGTGGTCAAATCTGATAATGCAGGTGGAGCACCCTCATCCTAAGCAGGGTTGTTGTCAGGAAGGTCCCGCCAGAAGACAAGTTGGCAACCGCAGGCAAGGTCCTGCCCCTCGAATTTCCCAAGAAAGAAGTGCACTTAGCTAACGCCAACGCGTTAGCGCAGGCTAATTGGCTAATTGGCAAACGTGAAAGCGCCAGCATGTGAATTTGAGTGCGCATGCGCATGCTAATGTGCGCTGCGCACCTGATGACAGTTTAGGCATCAAAAGGGCTATTTAAAGCGGAGTTCCACCCAAAAGTGGAACTTCCGCTTTAAGTAGTCCTAACCCCCTGACATGACACATTTGGCATGTCATTTTTTTTGGGGGGGGGGGAGCGGGTACCTAGTTTTAAAATGTACCCGCTCCCACTTCCGATCGGAGCGCCACAGCGCCCTGAGCGGAAGTTATTCTCTCCCCCTCCCTACCTGCAATCTTCTGGGACACGTCAGAAGTCCCAGAAGATTGCCGGCCAATCAAGATGCGCAGCGCAACTCGCGCATGCGCAGTGCGTACCCAGCTGTGAAGACTGGACCGGGGACCGGGGGACAGGTGAGTGTGTGTTTATTAAAAGTCAGCAGCTACACTTTTTGTAGCTGCTGACTTTTAATAAACACAGAAAAGGCTGGAACTCCGCTTTAAGCTGGATTTACTCCCAGGATCAGTGCTGTCTCGTCTACAGCATTCCGTGCCAGTCCAGCTTCCTGTTATCTGTGTTGTTCCTGAAATCTTGACCCGGCTTGCCTCTGATTACTCCAGTTCTCTGCCTGCACCGACCCCAGCCTGTTCTTTGACCATTCTCCAGTCTCTCCACTTGTACCTGATCTGACCTCTCTGTGTATGACCCGGCTTGTCTGACTCTGCTTCCCTTCCAGTATTCCCCCGAGGCTCCCCAGTTGCTGCATTGGTCCAACTACTCCCAGGACACCTGCCTCCTTCTGAAACTCTACGCTACCAGCAGTCCTGCAGCCTGCATGTCCACCGGTACTTGTGCGACTCTGCGCCTTCTGTTTACTCTATCAGGGGCTCTGAGTCAGAGGTGTAAGAGAGGCCTTCCTCTGCACATTCAGGCTCTACATACCAAGTACGTGACAGTTGCTAGTAAATGTAGTCATGTTAGGTGGTAGCTAGCCTGATTTGTAGTCTTTGTGGTCATTGGGTTTCCCTCCTAATCCTGGTTTGGCTGCATTTCTCCCTTCTGTCAGTAGGTGGCACTGTTACCTTTGGCAATAGTGTGATGAATTACAGTGAGTCAGGTTATGATAGCTGAGCATGCTGGGAGAAGCTATTTATTTGGAGGAAGTCAGGTGATCTTTGTCCTTTCTGGGGTGGGTGTGTGAGGAACAGCAGCTGTTGGGTAGGCCTGAAGCCTGAGGCCTAGCCATGTGCTCAGGGCTCTGTGAGGGAGAGCTTGCACACTGCCTGGAAGCATGAAGGAAAGGATGGAGACCTGAGATAAAGTACCAGAGGTGTTGGAGAGCCTGGGAAAGTGTCAAGATGGAATCATCCACAGAATTCCTGCACCTTCCGTGAGTTACATACAGTTGCCATAGGAGACTGGACCTAGGAGAGAGGTGTTGAGTACCAGGTCAGTCCATATCTTAACCACTTGCCAACTGCCCGTTTTACTGCGGCGGGCTGGCTGCGCGAAACAACGTAGTACTACATCGGTCATGGGGGGCAAGCGCGAGCCACCGGCGGCACGCTCCTGCCCTCACTAGGCTGCAGGGATGCTGATGCACAGGGCCGGTGGCCGTCATCGCTCCCCGCTGAGAAAGAAGGACGGTCAGCTGTTGTAAACACTGCCAACCGTTCTTCTCTCTGAAATGATCACAGAGCTCCTGTGATCCTTCTATATAGGATCACAGATCTCTGTGATCATTTCACAAGCCCTTCTCCCCCCCCCCCCCCCACAGTTAGAAACACTCCCCTAGGCTCACACTTAACCTTTTGATCACCCCTAGGTTAACCCCTTCCCTGCCAGTGTAATTATTACAGTAACAGTGCATATTTTTAGCACTGATTACTGTAGTAATGTCACTGGAACCCCCAAAAGTGTCAAAAATGTCAGTTAGGGGTCCGATCTGTCCGCCCCAATGTCGCAGTCCCACTAAAAGTCGCAGATCGTCACCATTACTAGTAAAAATATAAAAATAAAAATGACATAAATCTTTTCCCTAGTTTGTAGATGTGATAACTTTTGCGTAAACCAATCAAAATATGATTTTTGTGATATTTTTTTTTTCCCCAAAAAATATGTAGCAGAATACAAATTGGCCTAAAATTATGAAAAAATGTGATTTTAATTTAAATTTTTTTTTTATTATTGGGAATGTTACATAGCAGAATGTGAAAAATATTGTTTTTTTTTTTTTGTTTTTTTCAGAAATGTCTCTGTTTTTTTGCAAAGGTGATCAAATACCACCAAAAGAAAGCCCTATTTGTGGGAGAAAATAGGACATAAATTTTATTTAGGTACAGTGTGGCATGACCGCGCAATTTTCCGTTAAAGTAACGCAGTGCCGAATCGCAAAAAATGGCCTGGTCATTAAGGGGGCAAATCCTTCCGGGCCAGAACTGGTTAAAAGCTCTGTACTGCTGTCTGCCTATTCTACATAGAATCTGACAATTTGCTGTTTTTGACTAAGGTAGTCCTGGGCCCCTCTCCCTCTTAACCATTTTTGTTCCTGTTGTGAGAAATAAACTTCTCTTTGTTCAAGCATAAAAGTAATTGGCGCCCATCTTTCTATCTTGTACACCCCCCCCCCCCACCATGCCTGGTAATCTGCACCCTGAGGAGGAATGTTGGCCCTCCCTGTCTCTGGGGGTCACCCTCACCACCAGGCCTCTGAAGGGTCTAGGGAGCTAGCGCGCCGTGGGAGGCACGCTCCCGCTCCCGCGCGGTCACGGACCCCCCTGCGCGTGTGACCGGCGGACCCGATGTCCGCCGGTCACTCTGCGATCGTCGGGGGAGAGGGAGAAAGTCAGGCGGCTTGTGTAAACAAGCCACCTGTCATTCTCCCCTGTGTATGAAGGATGATCATACGGTTCTACTATGTAGAACCGTTGATCACTGTTCATACATCTGAAGCCACAGCCAATCACAGTAGAAAGCACGCCCCTAGGGACACACATAGCCCCTCCCTTTCAAAAAAAGTTAACCCCTTCACTACCAGTGTATTTTTACAGTAACAGTGCATATGTATAGCACTGATTACTGTAGAAATGTCACTGGTAACCCCAAAAGTGTCAAAAATGTCAGTCAAGGGTCCGATCTGTCCGCCGCAATGTCGCAGTACCGCAAAAAAAATCGCAGATCGCCGCCATTACGCGTTAAAAAAAAAACAACAAAAATGACAAAAATCTTTCCGTTTGTTAGTAAACGTGATAACTTTTGCGCAAACCAATCAAAATACGCTTTTTGCGTTTTTTTTTTTACCAAACATCTGTAGCATAAAACAAATTGGCCGAAAATGTTAAAAAATTTTGATTTTTACATTTTTTTTTTTTGGGAATTTCATATAAAAAAATGTGAAAAATATTGCTATTTGTGCAAAATTTACGCTCTTTTTTTGTTTATAGCGCATGATCAAAAAATCGCACAGGTGATCAAATACCACCAAAAGAAAGCTCTGTTTGAGGGAAAAAAAGGACGCCAAATTTGTTTAGATACAGCGTCGCACGACCGCGCAATTGTCTGTTAAAGTCACGCAGTGCCGAATCGCAAAATACCCCCTGGTCAGGAAGGGAGTAAAATCTTCTGGGGCTTAAGAGGTTAAGGCCGTTGGGAGAAAGCAACGTCGCTCCGGTCCTCCAAGGCCATAGAGTTGAGTGGGGGCCATCTTGCCCTCACTCAACTTCCTGCCTGAGACATGGATGGACCGGATCGATTTGCATGCTACCGATGGCCTCTGTAAGCAGGAAAGATGACCGGGAAGTGGCAGGAGAGGGGTGGCCCTCCTGCTCGAAATCACCAACCAGTAGGTGATTTCGTGCACTGGGTCTGGGACACGCACGCGAAACCCTATGTTTTCCGGCACCCCGCAATCGTTCTTAGGAGAGGCAGAACCCTGGTCTGCCTACGTACAGTATGTAAACAAGGAAAGTATTGGTAATGTAGCCTTCCCAGGAGGCATCAGTGAGGCACTGGCTATATCACAAACCTGTAAGTTTCCAAAAAACTATTTAAAAGTACCAAAACTTAAGGATGTTTAGGGATGCGCTTGCAGAGATGAAGGCAACCTGGATTTTTGTGTTGGATGAAGGTCCACCTTAATTAACCGTTTAGGGACCTCCCCACATACATATACTGCGGCAGGGTGGCCCTTAAGCGCAAAATCACGTACCTGTACGTGATTCCTTTTTCCTGGTCTGGGGCGCACACACGCGCGCAGCTGGAGACCCATGGATTGGACACAGCGGAAGCCAATCTGCGGGTGTGGCAGGCCCGGCGATGGTTTGGAGAGAGGCAGAATGGCAGTCTGCCAATGTAAACAAGGCAGATCGCCATTCTGCTAGTAAGGAAGACAGAGATCATGCAGGAACACGGATCTCTGTCTTCCTACAGTGCAACCATCCCCCACACAGTAAGAAAGCACTCCCAGGGAACACATTTAACCATTTGATCGCCCCTGATCTTAACCCCTTCCCTGCCAGTGTCATTAGTACAGTGACAATGCATTTTTATAGCATTGATCACTGTATTGGTGTCACTAGTCCCCAATAAAGTGTCACTTGGTGTCAGATTTGTCCGTAGCAATGTCGCAGCCCCGCTAAAATAACTGATCACCGCCAAATACTGGTAAAAACAATAAAAAAAAATGTAAAATAAAAATTCAACCTCATCTATACACAAATTCCATCAGTTGTGGAGTGCATGGACCTACGTGACTCCCTCAACTTCTTGACATTCCATTTATTGTTATCATCAAATGTTCTTGCTATTTCATTAGCTATAAGACGGTGACGACTTTGTTATAGGCTGATGGTTTATTGTAGAACCTGCCTATGTGTCCCTTATATTATATTATGGACCATGTTTTCTTCTTGTACTGTTTATCAAACCTTCAATACAAATGTATTGTTGAAAAAAAATAAAAAGGAAAAAGAAAATTAAAAAAAAATATCCCATAGTTTTTAAACGCTATAACCTTTGGGCTAACTAATCAATATATGCTTGTTGAGATTTTTTTTTACCAAAAATATATAGCAGAATACATATTGGTCTAAATTGATGAAGAAATTTGATTTTTTTACATTTTTTTCTATTGGGTATGTTTTATAGCTTAAAGTAAAAAATATTGTTTTTTTTTGTTTTTAAATAGTGGGTCTTTTTTTTTTTTTTTAATAGAGCAATAAAAAAAAAACGCAGAGGTGATCAAATACCACCAAAAGAAAGTTCTTTTTGTAGGTAAAAAAAGGACATCAATTTTATTTGGGTACAGTGTCGCACAAACGCACAATTGTCAATTAAAATAACGCAGTGCCGTATCGCAAAAAATGGCCTGGTCATTAACCGCTTTACCTCCAGTCACATTGCTGCTACTGCAGCAATGTGGCTCGTTCCCGTCCAGCGACGTAGACCTACATCGCTGGACTCCTCCCCCTGTAGGCGGCGCTTGCGCGCCGCCGGAGGCGCGCTCCCGCTGTTTTCAGTCACAGCGGGAGTCGGGCCAGGGGAGGAGCAGCGGTGATTGCCGCCGCTCTTCCCCGATCGTCGGGGAATCGAGTCTGGAGATCCGCCCGCTTGTGTAAACAGAGCGGGCAGATCTCCTAAGTGACAGGGAGTGACAGATCGGAGTGTTCAGCATAGCTGAACATGCGATCTGTCCTTGTGTCACATAGTCACCTCCCCCCACACGTCAGTAAGCACCAGGCATACATTAACCCCTCCCTCTCCAATAAAATTAACCCCTTCCCTGCCAGTGTCATTTTTACAGTAACTGCATATGTATAGCACTGATTACTTCAGTAATGTCACTGGTACCCCCAAAAGTGTCAAAAATGTCAGTCAAGGGTCCGATCTGTCCGCCGCAATGTCGCAGTCCCGTAAAAAAAATCGCAGATCGCCGTCATTACGCGTTAAAAAAAAAACACCAAAAATGACAGAAATCTTTCCCTTAGTTAGTAAACGCAATAACTTTTGGGCAAACCAATCAAAATACGCTTATCGTGATTTTTTTTTACCAAACATAGGTAGCAGAAAACAAATTGGCCAAAAATTTAAAAAAAATTTGATTTTTACATTTTTTTGGGGGGAATTTCATATAAAAAAATGTTAAAAATATTGTTATTTTTTCAAAATAAACGCTCTTTTTTTGTTTATAGCGCAAAAAGTAAAAAGCGCACAGGTGATCAAATACCACCAAAAAAAAAAGCTGTTTGTGGGAAAAAAAGGACCTAAATTTTGTTTGGGTACGGCGTCACACGACCGCGCAATTGTTAGTTAAAGTCGCACAGCGCCGAATCGCAAAAAGTGGCCTGGACGTAAGACAGCAAAATCCTCCGGTGGTAAAGTAGTTAAGGGGGCAAATCCTTCTGTGGCTGAAGAGGTTAATTCAGGCTTTGTGAATGGAAACATGTAACAAATATAAAGTAGGTGTTATCCCAATTTGGAAATACAATGTAAGGTCTTTTTTTTTTTTTTTTGATGGAGTTGTGATTGACCATCTTTATCTGTATTTTTGCCTCCAGTCTTCGTTGTGATTCTGAGAGCGCGCTTCTCCACACATACCCCGCGTCCTCATGCATTGCCATTTAGCTGCCGGGAAATCTTGGACGCTGTTCAGTTTTAAATGCTCCAAACAAGACTACCAGCAGCATTCTCACAAAGGAAACATTTCAGCCTGACTGCCTTCCCAAATGTAATTAGATAATATTCATAAAGTGGATGAGAAGGATTTGTGGGAAAATGAAGAGGACGCATTGCGCACCATGTAAAAGAGCAAAACCAGACAGAAACCTGTCAGTTTTATTAGAATTATTTAGAATTTTAAATCATATTCAACCACTTCTGGAACGGAAGATTTTCCCCCTTAATGACCAGGTTATTTTTTGCGATTCAGCACTGCGTTGTTTTAACTAAGAATTGTGCGGTCGTGTGACGCTGTACCCAAATACAATTGATGTGCTTTTTTCCCCATAAATAGAGCTTTTTTTTTTGGTGGCATTTGATCACCTCTGCGTTTTTTTCGATTTTGCGCTATAAACAAAAAAATAGCAACAATTTTGAAAAAAAAAACACAATATTTTTTACTATCTGCTGTAAAACATTCCCAATAAAATTTTTTAAAAATCTATTTTTTTTATCAGTTTAGGCCAATTTGTATTCTACTACATATTTTTTGTAAAAAAAAATCCCAAAAAGCGTATTTCAATTGGTTTGCCCAAAAGTTATAGTGTTTACAAACTACGGGATAGATTTTTGGACTTATTATTTATTTATTTTTTTTATCAGTAATGATGGTGCTCAGCGATTTTTATCTGGACTGCGACATTGCGGCGGACAGATCAGACCCCTAACTGACATTTTTGACATTTTTTGGGGAACAGTGACATTAATACAGTAATCAGTGCTAAATAATATGCACTGTTACTATATAAATGACACTGGCAGGGAAGAGGTTAACACTGGGGGGTGATCAAGGGGTTAAATGTGTTCCCTTTTGTACTTACTGACTGTGTGGGTGGATGGGTTGGACAGAGGCAGAGAGAGATCTGTGATTCAGCTTAGCTGTGACACACAATCTTTCCCTGCCTCTCTGACAGAAGAGCCGCCTGCTTTGTTTACATAGGCAGACGGCTCTTCTGTCATTGTAGCCGAAAATCGTGGGAGGCCGGCGACGATCGAGCCTGCTCCTCCCGCGGCCTGGCTCCCGCTGTGTCCAATCACAAAACCGCATGCACATAATCATGTAGATCTACATGCCGCAGTAAATCTGTATGGGGCGGTCGGCAAGTGGTTAATTTGACACAATTGTAGGTTTTTAAACACATGATTACATAGGTATCAAATTAATATTACAATTGAAATTTTTGCTAACAAGGGACGTAACATAGACAGGCTAATTCTAAGCAGGACCCGAAATAATGCAATGTCATTCTAGCTGAAGATTGTGGGAGGCCGGCAGCGATGAAGCCCGTTCCTACTGCGGTCTTGCTCCTGCTGTGTCTAATCACAGTGGGAACATGGCTCTGGCGGCACGTACACTCCGCCAAAACCGCATGCACATAATCGCGTAGATCTACGTGATTATGCGCAGTCGAGCCGCCGTGCCACATTAAATCTGCGTGCTGTGGTTGGCAAGTGGTTAAAGTAGAACTAGAGCCAAATCTTTTTTTCTCTTTTTGGATAGAGTAAGGGAGGGTTATAACCCTTGAAACGTTTATTTTTGCCATCTGTGTCCCATTGGGGAGATTTACCTTCACTATCCTGTCTCATAGCCAAACAGGAAGTGAGAGGAAATCTCTGGCAATAAAGATAATCTCTTGGGGGACCCCCAGGTCACCAGAACTAGTGTCCCCATTGGAGGATTTCCTCTGTATTACTTTTCTGGGGACAACCCAATATTTGGGATTTTCTTTTTCTTTCGCTTTCAATGATAATGGTAAACAGGACAAATAGAGAGGATGAATATCCCTAATGGGGGCACAGACAGAAATAAAAACTGACAGAGGTTCCAATTACTCTCCCCTTTATTCAAAATGAAGAAAAATGTTTTGACTTTAGTTATACTTTAAGTGACAGTTACAAGGGTTGGGGCAATCCATATCACATTTACAGGGGTGCCTACATTGATCAGCTTAAATTGTATGTTACCTTTTTTCAAAAACAACCTATTGCTTTAACTCAAGGGTCTCCAAACTACAGCCTGGCGGCCATATCTGGCCCACTAAGAGATTTTAGTGTCACTCTAACTCCTCCATAGAAGACTGACAACAGCTATGCAGTCTTTATTGAAAAAGCAATACACTTAGCAATAAAGACTTGCCAGATTCTTTTCTTCTGTCTCCCTGCTCTGTTCCCTCTTTAGATGGGATACCCGCGCAGCTATATTTGAAAAAAAATGTTATCAGCATCTGTCCCGCCAATGACAACCTAGCACATGTGCCATAGGGGGCATTGTTTGTTATTGATCTATTACAATGTGCTCCAGGTCTCGTACAATGCTTGCACCCATCATCTGCATGTGCTGTACGAGATCCGGCATAGTTTGTGTGACAGACCCAACCAGGACAGGGGCTTTTGGAGAGTGCAGGGTAGCCTCTTGCCTACTGACTATGGGCCCTGAATTTTGAGAGGGTTCACTTCTTTGGGAGGTGTGTGCCTGGGGGACCTTTGGAGTCCTTTTGTTTTGGATTGGGGTCCATATCTCCCCAAAACACAACGACTCTGGGAACCTAAACCTGGATACAGATTTGGGGCCTTTATGCCCAAAGCAGCAATGACTGCTTAACCCCCCCCCCCCCCCCCACCCCCTAGACTCAGAGCAGATGCTAACAAAATCAGCTCAAATGTGATAAATTTCCATTTTTAATAGGGTCACCTATTGTTTCTGTCTGTCTGCTATTCCTCTTGAAGACGTGACTAGCTTTGTGTCCACTTTACCTTGTAACCAAACTATTGTGGGATGTTTATATATTTATGGTAATAAGATTACTGTTTATGTAAGTTGGTAATTAGATAGTACTGATATTACTGTTTACAGTTTGCATTGTTTAGGATAATGTGATCAAGTTCTTGATTTTGTATGGTATATATTCTATTTAAGTTTACAATAAAGTGAGTCCCAGTTTGCACCTAAACTAGTGCCGTCTGGTTCTTGGGTGCAATTCTCAGCTATATTAAACTGGTTCCAGAGTGGGGGAAGCTGTATCTTGGCAGAAGTATCCAAGTGTGGTGCCAGGCAGTTCCTCACAGTTTGTAATAAAATGCAACAGCAAACCGCGGCATGTCTCCCACTGTGCAAAATCAGGTGATATTTGCCTGGAAAGTATTGGTAACGTAGCCTTACCAGGGGGCATCTGTGAGGCTCTGGCTATATCACCAGTGCCTCTACAGGAGGTGGAGACACAAAAAACTCTTTAAATGTACCAAAACTTAAGGATGCGCTTGCAGAGATGTATGCAATTTTGATTTTTGTGTTGTAAAGGGATGAAGGTCCTCTTTAACTAACCTTTTAACCACTTGCCGACTGCCGCACGACTATTTACGTTGGCAGTCAGCCCTTCAAAGGCAGAGCGACGTAGTGCTACGTCGCTAGCCTGTGAGGGTCTAGGGAGCGAGCGCGCGCCCCCGGAGATGCGCTCCCGCTCCCGCGTGGTCACGGACCCCCCACGCGTGTGACCGGCGGACCCGATGTTGGTGCAGAGGGAGAAAGGCAGGTGGCTGATGTAAACAAGCCGCCTGTCATTGTCCCCTGTGTAGAAACAGTGATCATACGGTTCTACTATGTAGGACCGTTGATCACTGTTCCTACACCTCAAGCCACAGCCAATCACAGTTAGAATCACGCCCCTAGGGACACACATAACCCCTCCCTCTCAAAAAAATTAACCCCTTCACTGCCAGTGTAATCTTACAGTAACAGTGCATATGTATAGCACTGATTGCTGTTGAAATGTCACTGGTAACCCCAAAAGTGTCAAAAATGTCAGTCAAGGGTCCGATCTGTCCGCCCCAATGTCGCAGTACCGCAAAAAAAAATCGCAGATCGCTGCCATTACGCGTTAAAAAAAAAAAAACAACAAAAATGACAAAAATCTTTCCCTTTGTTAGTAAATGCGATAACTTTTGCACAAACCAATCAAAATACGCTTTTTGCGATTTTATTTACCAAACATATGTAGCATAAAACAAATTGGCCGAAAATGTTAATTTTGATTTTTTACATTTTTTTGGGGGAATATCATATAAAAAAATGTGAAAAATATTGTTATTTTTGCAAAATTGAAGCTCTTCTTTTGTTTATAGTGCATGATCAAAAAATCGCACAGGTGATCAAATACCACCAAAAGAAAGCTCTGTTTGTGGGAAAAAAAGGACGTCAATTTCGTTTGGGTACAGCGTCGCACGATCGCGCAATTGTCCGTTAAATTCACGCAGTGCCGAATCGCAAAATAGGCCCTGGTCAGGAAGGGGGTAAAATCTTCCGGGGCGTAAGTGGTTAAGGACCGCCCCACGTACATATACTGCGGCAGGGTGGCCATTAAGCGCAAAATCACGTACCTGTGCATGATTTCTTCTTCCTAGTCTGGGGTGCGAACGCTGCCGGAGAACAGCGGGAGCCAGTCAGCGGGTTCGGCGGACCCAATGTCTGCCGGGAATCCAGCCATGGTTCGGAGAGAGGCAGAACGGCGGTCTGCCTATGTAAACAAGGCAGATTGCCGTTCTGCTAAGCAGGAAAAGGGATCTGTCTTCCTACATTGCAACCATACCCCATACAAGAAAGCACTCCCAAGGAGAACATTTAACCCTTTGATCGCCCCTGATGTTAACCCCTTCCCTGCCAGTGTCATTAGTACAGTGACAGTGCATTTTTTTTAGCACTGATCATTGTATTGGTGTCACAGGTCCCCAAAAAGTGTCACTTAGTGCCAGATTTGTCTGCCGCAATGTCGCAGTCCCGCTAAAAATCGCTGATCGTGGCCATTACTAGTAAAAAAAAATAAAAAAAAAAATAAGTCCATAAATCTATCCCCTGGTTTGTAGACGCTACAACTTTTGTGCAAACCAAATAATATACGCTTTTTGGGATTTTTTTTACTGAAAACATGTAGCAGAATACATATTGGCCTACATTGATGAAGAAATTTTATTTTTTTATGTCATTAATTGGGAATGTTTTATAGCAGAAAGCAAAAAATATTGTTTTTTTTTTTTCAAAATTGTTACTCTTTTTTTGTGTTTATAGCGCAAAAAATAAAAACCGCAGAGATGATTAAATATTACCAAAAGAAAGCTCTATTTGTGGTAAAAAAAGAACATCAATTTTATTTGGGTACAGCGTCGCACAACCGCGCAATTGTCAGTTAAAATAACGCAGTGCCGTATTGCAAAAAAATGGCCTGGGGTAAAACCTTCCAGGGCTAAGGTGGTAAAAAAAATGAATTACCCAAGTATGTGAAAGGGAAATCTCTGTTTATTATCATCTTTGGTATTCAAAGTGAACACAACTACAATTTCTTGAGTGACGATTCTCAACTGCTCAGGTAAATCAGCCTCCTAGAATTGTATTGTGTGAAGTAAGCCCAACCATTGTGTGGCACTACCAAAGAGAAAGCAGAGCTTGCCTATGTAATAGAGGAATACGGCTGCCCCGTGTACACATTTATTATAACCTGGAACATTAACACATTCTGATAAGATGATGTACCTCAAGCTTATCTCTTTGACATGCTTATCTAATCGGCATTAAAAAAAAATGATACATTGCCTTTAAATGCCGCTTTCTTTCTCCTGCTTTTAGGATAATCCATTAAGCATTTCAAATCATTTACCATTAACTTCTGCTGGATAGAACATTAGAGAACATTGCTGTATGCGATTCCAGATTTAGCTTGTGTTTAGATCCCTGTAGATAAGACATCTTCAGAGGTCAGGTGTCAGCTTCCATGGTAAATGAGAAAGAAAATCAATTTGTTAGAAAAACTGAGAGCTTAGCCTTTGGCTAACTCTAAATATGACTGAACATATTTTTATTGGATTGCACTGGTTCACATATATGCGGTGCGGCACATCGCAGGTGATTCGCACAGGAATCACACCACATTTCTGTGCAAATCACATACGATTTCTGTGCGGTGTGATTTGAGACATTCATTTGTATGGCTCAAATGGCATCGCATCCACACAAAAAAGGTGCAGGACCCTTTTTTTTCCTGCACTGGAATGAGATCGCATGGGTGTTTACACTTATGGGATCTGATTCTGTCACTGCATTTCGCGAACCGTTTTGGGGTGTCGTTAACTTAACATTGACACCCACTGTGGTTGGCACTGCATATATGTGAACTGAGCTGAAAACATCATGTACATATAGACATGTGCATGACAAAAAAATGTGTTTTGTTTTGTTTAGTTTCATTAATCTAGTTATTTTGTTTAGTTAAATTCAGTTGATTAGTTCAATTCGTATTTGGAATACGTTTTATGTCTGTAGCATCCTGCTAGGTAAGTGCTAGAAGTGAAAGTATATTTTTTGGGTCTTTCTGCTTACCAGAGAGATTTCGAGGTAAATTTATATTGCTTTCTGCCTACCAGAGAGCAGGATCCATTGGTAGATTCTGCTCATGCTACTCAGATGCAGCTCAGCTGGTCTGAAAATGCTTCACACTGGTCCAATGGGTAGGCATATTGGACAGTGGGAGGAAATCTGACAAGTGAGGGCACAGGCAGTGTTACAGCAGCTTTAATTTGCAGAGGAAAGTGCTCAGGTGCACGCTGGGATACTGTATAAATGCCAAGGGCACATGTGCTCAGGGTCTTTTAGCTGGAGAGCGGGGTCCCGGAGGGAGGGGGGCTGCCCCTCCTCTGTAGAAGCTGACATGCGGCCTCAGGTGGTCGACCTGAGGGCCTGAGAGTCAGAGATAAGCTGAACCCAGAGGTCCTGCAGAGCTGACCGGAAGGGAGACACTAGAAAGTATCTGATTCTACTGACAGTGAGTACAGATCTGTGTCGTGAAGCCTTTCCTGAGAGGGCCATCCCTTCTGCTAGAAGATTCAGTGAACAGGTGTCAGTTAAGGGGATGCTATAGAGAGTCCTGAAGATAATGTAGTTGCATCAAGTCTACTGCTAGAGAGAGCAAGAGGACTTAATTCTTCCATACAGGGGTTGGATGTAGCATCTTCCTAGGTAGCTGCTAGAGAGAAAGTATAGTTTTGAGTCCTCTTCAGGGAGTGTGTCCGGCACTAAGCTCACAGCAGCTGATTCCTACATTATCAATTTAACACATGTGGTTCTCTTTGTTTCCAGCCTCCTATAATACAGGCAATAAGGTGGTAGGGTTAAGAGCTGGTTCACATACAGGTGACCCGACTTGCCGGGGCGAACTGTGAAGTCGCGGTGCACATCGCGCACCGCGACCTCGGAGAGACATGCACGGACTTCATATCATTGAAGTCAATGAAGGTCGCTCCAGGTCGCCCCAAAGTAGTACAGGACCCTTTTTCTAAGTCGGAGCGACTTGTGTTGCTCCTATTAGAACGGGTCCTGTGCTAATCTATGGCAGGCGACTTGTCAGGCGACCAAGTCGCCTGACAAGTCGCCCCAGTGTGAACCAGCTCTCAATTGTATGCATTTTTTATTGTTAGATTTGTACATAAACCACTATACAAATTCATATCTTGTAAACCTTTCATTAAACAAATATTTAGTTTTGTCTATCATGCTCTTTGTGTAAGAACGCCAGTTTCATGTTTCAAAAAGACAACTTTTTCCTGGCAATGTTATAATTTCTCTTTTCTTGCACTGTTGTTAGTTTCAGCGAGATAACACAAGTCCTTATTTTCCATCTGGCATTATTTTCCTGGTGTCATAACATAATAAATTATAACAATACCCTGCAATACTTATTCAGAGATGTCGCGTAAATACTTGGTTTTCTTCAGCTTACCACTGTACTTACAAAGAAAAGGAACACATTATTTCACAATCCAAACATTCTGCTTTGGATTCCAAGCATAAAAAAATAATCAAAAACAATAATTCTGTATATGAAAGAACAGAAAAATCATCAGCTAGATCAAAAACTATAAAACAGCTGGCTGCAGGTGCTACCTATCCTACCAGGGTGTGTGGACTTGGCATGATGGATCTGTTATATTTTAATTGCATTCGTTACTCTCACATCATTGACCGCACATCAAATTATTATCAGACCTTTAGATTTCATCTTTTGTAGAAAATTCCCATGTATCTGTTAGATATAACCTTTTGGGGCTAAACAAAGTACAGGCAGACAGTCTGTTGTTTCACTGAATGCTGCTGCTTCTTTCGGAGCAGGAACTATTCTTTTTATTACTCTTTTGAGGCATAGACAAAACATGAACTCACAAATGTAACACTGCCATCTAGTGGTCATACAATGTAATAGGCACACAGCAATGACATACAGTGGTTGTTGCTGATTAAATACAAACCTTGTATGCTAACACCCCCACTCAACAACTACTATCTATGTCAATCCCATTTCTGATCTAAGATCCACAAATCTGGTTCTAGCTAGTGGCTTTGTCAAAGCATCAGCAATCATTTTTTCTGACTCACAATACACAAGTACAATCACTTTCTGATCAACTAAGTCATGAATGTAATGATGTCTGACATCGATGTGCTTGGTTCTTCCATTAATTTTCTCACTTGTTGCAAGCTTAATGCAAGCCTGATTATCCTCAAATAAGACGGTAGGTTCTGATGTTGCTTCTCCGAGATCCTTGAGTAATTGCTGTAACCACACAACTTCTTGACTGGCATAAGCTGCAGATATGTATTCAGCTTCTGTAGAGGACAATGCCACTGACATCTGTTTCTTGCTGGACCATGATATAGGACTGTCTCCCAATTTTAATAAGTAACCACTTGTGGATTTGCGTGTGCTGTGATCACCTGCCCAATCGGAGTCCACATATCCCACGAGGTTTAAACCACCACTTGCTGATAGTTTCAAATTTAAGTCTTTTGTCTGTTTCAGATATCTCATAACTCTTTTGATCGCATTCCAGTCTCTCTGACGTGGTTTATCAACTCGCCTGCAAAGAAGAGTCATGCTGGCTGCAATGTCTGAACGTGTAGTGGTTGCAATGTAGAGAAGTGCCCCCACTGCTTGTCTGTATTGTTCATTGGATGTGAGAAGGTCATCTTCTCCTTCTAACTTTGGATAGACTGTATCCATAGGTGTGCTTGCTCCTTTCGCCTCTGTCATGTTGAATTGCTGAAGAATAGATTCAATTTTTGCACTCTGATTCAACAGGAAACTTCCATCTTTCTCACGCTGGATGTCAATTCCAAGATAATATGTCACTTCACCTAGGTCTTTAGTTTCAAAGTGCTTGTTGAGTACTGTTAACTTTGCAATTTCATTGTCGTTTTTGTGAGCAATGATCAGGTCATCTACATAAATTAGCAGATACATCCACTCAGTGTCTACTTGTTTAGCATATAGGCATGGATCAGCTTTGCTTCTTGTAAATCCTTCATTTAGTAGAACTTGATTAATCTTCAGATTCCATGCTCGAGCTGATTGTTTAAGGCCATAAAGAGATTTATTCAACTTGCAGACAAGATGCTCTTGTCCCTTTTTCAAATATCCTTCTGGCTGTGACATGTAAATTTCTTCTTCAATATCACCATTAAGAAAAGCTGTCTTAATATCGTGATGTTTCACAATCATTGTACGCATGGCAGCCACTGTCATTAGTGTTCTGAAAGTACTTTGTTTAGCAACTGGAGCAAAAGTAGCATCATAGTCCTCACCGAACTTCTGTGAGTAACCTTTAGCAACCAGCCTTGCCTTGTACCGACAGACTTTCCCTTCAGAATTACATTTGGTTTTAAAAACCCATTTGCATCCTATGGCATGTTTACCTTGAGGTAGCTCTGAAAGTGTCCATGTCTGGAGATCTTTGAGTGATGTCATTTCTTCATCAGCGGCTTTATACCATACTTGTTTCTCATGCATTGGCAGTTTCTGCATCTCTTTCCATGAACCTGGTTCAGTTTGAACAGCTCTGCGAGCTATGTAAGATAAACGTTCAGCTGGAACACCTTTATTGATTCTGGTTGATTTTCTGACTGAAGGTATTTCTGGTTCAGTTTCAGGTTTTGATTCTTCTGCAGTTATTTCTATTTCTGTATCACTTTCCTTATTTTCTTGAGTGACTGATGTTGATTCTTTCTCAGTTTGAAAAGTTTGAGTCTGTTGTTCAAACTTTGAGCACACAGAACTTTCATCAATAATCACACTTCTGCTGACTGTTACTTTGTTCCTGTCTTGATGTAAAATCCTGTATCCTTTTTGAGATTCACTGTACCCCACAAGCACACCTTCTTTTGCACATGCATCCCATTTTGTACGTTTTTCTTTTGGAATGTGTACATAGGCTTTACTTCCAAAAATTCTGATGTGTCTTAAATCTGGTTTCCTTTTGTTCCACAGTTCATATGGAGTTTTTGTTGTTGCTTTTCCCGGCAAACGATTTTGAAGATAACATGCAGTTGTGATAGATTCTCCCCAGTATGTAGTTGGCATATCAGCATCAAATAGCATGCTCCTCCCACTTTCACACAGTGTGCGGTTCATTCTCTCTGCAACTCCATTTTGCTCTGGGTTATATGGAACTGTTGTCTGGAACATAATTCCATGCTTCCTGAGAATGGCTTGTGTTTTACCACTTGTATATTCTGAGCCATTATCTGTTCGTAGTACTCTGGGCATTCCGCCAAAAATATTATTTACTTGAGCGAGATACTCTTCTAATTTCTCTGGCACTTTATCTTTATTGTGAAGTAGAAATACTGTAGTATACCTGGAGTAATCATCAATGAAGGTCAGGAAGTATTTTTTCTTTCCTGGAGTCATAGTTTTCATTGGACCACAAAGATCTGAATGTATTAAGTCCAGAGGTTTTTGGGATTTGCTGTTGGTCTGCTTGGAAAAAGGTGTCCTTGCCATTTTTCCTTTAATACAGCTGGTACAAATCATTATGTGATCACATGGATTAATCTTAATACCACTTGCATAGTTATTCTCAACTATTTTCTTTATTGTATCAGAATTTCTGTGCCCCAATCGTCTGTGCCAAGTGTGGATGCAGTTTGAATGTTTATCCTCTTTGGCTATTTTAACCATTTCACTGCAGTTCAGCTGATACAGTTCATCTATGATTTTAGCCTTTGCAAGCAAGCAATCCCCTTTTGTTATGATTAGGGTTGAGCGGACACCTAGATGTCCGTGTTCGACGGGTTAGGCCGAACTTTAAAAAAAAGTCCGGGTCCGTGTCCCGGACTCTTACCGAACTTTTCCCGGACACCGAACCCCATTGAAGTCAATGGGGACCCGAACTTTAAGGCACTAAAATGGCTCTAAAACACCAAAGGAAAGGGCTAGAGTGCTGCAAATGGCAGCAAAACGTAATTAAGAGCATGGCAAGTGCTCTGCAAACAAATGTGGATAGGGAAATAACTTAAAACAACAAAAAAAAACAGAAAAATAAAACAATGTTCTTCTTCATCTCTGAAGGACGAGGCCCATATGGAGTAGGAGGGAGGTTGAGGTGGTGGTGGATGTGGCGGTGACATAGGCATGCGCACAGGGTGTGCCGGGTGTGCCTGGGCACACCCTAATCACCTAGGGCACATAGCATTGCCAGTGAGGAGATGGGAAAGATCTCCCTCGGACCTGCTCTGCTCTATTTCTCTTTGCCTACAGGTACATGGCCCCGATACATTACTCTCCCTGCTGGCAAACACATGCATGTGTATTTCAACTTTGGGGTGCACACCTTAATGCAATAGGCTGCGCACACCTATGGGCGGTGTAGGTGGAAGCGGCGGTGGAGGAGGACCAGGGCCGGATTAAGAGCATCATGGGCTTGATGCTGAGGATTTTGAAGGGCCTTAAGGGCCGTGCCTTGCCATGCACCCAGAGGAGGAAGGGTGCAGCCATGCATGCCTAATTCAACATGGGATGCTGTCTCTGAAGCCCATAAACACATCCATGCATCGGCAACTGTCCCTCCTTGTCCGTCCTTCGCGCTGTGTGGGGAGGTTCTGAGGGTGCTGCCTGGGGAAGCGAGCATAGAAGCCAGACTTCTGTGTTTACAAGTGACAGAAGAGCGGTAACAGTGAATATGGCCAACCCGGGGCCTATATAAAAGGTAGGGGCCTGGAGCTGGAGCTCCAATAGCCCCTACGTTAATCTGGCCCTGAGGAGGAGGACGAGGTAGCCAACACTGCTTCTTTTCACAAATTTTAAATGAGGGTACACCCCAAAAGAGTGAGAAAGAGCAAAAATGGAACAATGGGTGGGTAAGGTCGGTATCCATTGCTATTCTGCATAAGGTACGGAAAAGTCCCATGGGATCCATGCCTGGTTCATTTTAATGAACGTGAGCTTGTCCACATTGTCTCTGGACAGGCGGCTGCGCTTGTCTGTTATAACGCCCCCAGCCGTGCTAAATACCCGATCAGATAATACACTGGCTGCAGGGCACGCCAGCACCTCCAAGGCGTAAAGGGCAAGCTCAGGCCATGTGCCCAATTTGGAGACCCAGAAGTTGAAGGGGGCAGACCCCTCATTCACTACATGTAGGCGTGTGCACACATACTGCTCCACCATGTTGGTAAAATGCTGCCTCCTGCTAAGACGTTCCATCTGAGCTGCTGGTGCTGCTGTTTGTTGTGGCGTGCTGACAAAGCTTTTCCACATTTCGGCCATGCTAACCCTGCCTTCTGAGGTGCTGGCGGTGCCCTGGTTGCGTTGGCGACCTCCTCCTCCTCCTCCTCTGCCTTGTGCTTCCACTGCGGCCCCGCTGTCAGATGGGAATGCCAGCAGCATGGCGTCTACCAGCGTGCGCTTGTACTCGCGCATCTTGCGATCGCGCTCCAGTGAGTGAATTAAGGACGGTACGTTGTCCTTGTAACGGGGATCCAGCAGCGTGGCCACCCAGTAATCAGCACAAGTTAGAATGTGGGCAACTCGGCGGTCGTTGTGGAGACACTGCAGCATGTAATCGCTCATGTGTGCCAGGCTGCCCAGAGGCAACGAAAGGCTGTCCTCTGTGGGAGGTGTATCGTCCGTGTCCTCTGTATCCCCCCAGCCACGCACCAGTGATGGCCATGAGCTGGCCTGGGTGCCACCCTGCTGTGAACATGGTTCCATCTCCTCCTCCAGCTCCTCCTCCTCCTCATCCTCCTCATCCTCCAGAACTGTGCCCCTGCTGGACAATTGTGTCCCTGGCGTTTGTGTGTGCAGGAACCCACCCTCGGAGCCCCTTGCGAATGACTGCCCTGAAAGCCTTGGAAATGTTACCTCTTCATCCTCCTCCTCCTCCTCATCCTGTGCCACATCCTCTTCCATCATCGCCCGAATTGTTTTTTCAAGGAGGCATAGAAGTGGGATAGTTAAGCTGAGAACGGCGTCATTGCCACTGGCCATGTTGGTGGAGTACTCAAAACAGCGCAACAAGGCACACAGGTCTCGTATGGAGGCCCAGTTATTGGTGGTGAAGTGGTGCTGTTCCGCAGAGCGACTCACGCGTGCGTGCTGCAGCTGAAACTCCACTATGGCCTGCTGCTGCTCGCACAGTCTTTCCAGCATGTGCAAGGTGGAGTTCCACCTTGTGGGCACGTCACATATGAGGCGGTGAGCGGGAAGGCCGAAGTTACGCTGCAGCGCTGCCAGGCGAGCAACAGCAGGGTGAGAACGCCGAAAGTGCGCACAAACGGCCCGCACTTTCTGCAGCAGCTCTGACATATCGGGGTAGTTTTTAAGGAACCTCTGCACCACCAAATTCAGCACATGCGCCAGGCAAGGGATGTGCGTCAAACCGGCTAGGCCCAGAGCTGCTATGAGATTTCGCCCGTTATCGCACACCACCAGGCCGGGCTTGAGGCTCGCTGGCAGCAACCACTCATTTGTCTGCTGTTCCATGCTCCTCCACAACTCCTGCGCGGTGTGTGGTTTGTCCCCCAAACAGGCAAGTTGTAAAACTGCCTGCTGTCGTTTACCCCTGGCCGTGCTGAAGTTGGTGGTGAAGGTGTTACGCTGTCCGGATGAGGAGGCGGTAGAGGATGAGGAAGCGGAGTAGGAGGAGTTAGGAACAGGAGGCAAACTGAAGCGCCCTGCAATCCTCGGTGGTGGAAGGACATGCGCCAAATTGCTATCCGCCTCAGGCCCATCCGCCACTGCATTTACCCAGTGTGCCGTTAGGGAGATATAACGCCCCTGACCGTGCTTACTGGTCCACGTATCGGTAGTTAGGTGGACCTTGGCACAGATGGCGTTGCGCAGTGCACACCTGATTTTTTCCCCCACTTGGTTGTGCAGGGAAGGGATGGCTTGCCTGGAAAAGTAGTGGCGGCTGGGCACGACGTACTGTGGGACAGCCACCGACATAAGGTTTTTAAAACTGTGCGTCTCCACCAGACGGAATGACAGCATTTCAAAGGCCAATAATTTTGAAATGCTGGCATTCAGGGCCAGGGATCGCGGGTGGGTAGGGGGGTACTTCCTCTTCCTCTCAAGTGTTTGGGAGATGGAAAGCTGAACGCTTCCACGGGACATTGTGGAGATGGTTGTTGGTGACCCAGGTGGTGGTGTTGCTGACAGATCGTCTGTTTGCGGGGTGGCAGGTGCCGGTATCACTACAGATGTGGCTGGAGCGGCCGAGACTGCAGCAGAAGAGGAAGCAGGATGAGCCAGAGACGTTTCTTGGTTTTGAAGGTGTGTACTCCACTGCAGCTCGTGCTTTGCACTTAGATGCCTGATCATGCAGGTTGTGCTCAGGTTGAGAAGGTTTATGCCTCGCTTCAAGCTCTGATTGCACAGGGTGCAAACCACTCGTGTCCTGTCATCAGCACATTTTCTAAAGAACTTCCACGCTAGAGAACTCCTTTGAGCTGACTTTGGTGCGCTCGTTCCCTTGCTGCGTTGGGCAGTAGCGGGCGTAGTGTCTAGGGCACGGCCGCTCCGCTTCTGCACCCTGCTCCCTCTTCTGCTGTGCTGGTGGCTCTGTGCGACCACCGCCTCTTCCTCCAAACTACTCAGGTCACCTGCATGACGTTCATTCCATGTGGGGTCGAGGACCTCATTGTCCTCCACATCATCTTCCACCCAGTCTTCACCCCTGCCCTCCTTGTTGGTCTCCACAATGCTGAACGCCGAAGCAGTTGGCACCTGCGTTTCGTCATCATCGGAGACGTGCTGCGATGATCCTTGCATGTACTCATCTTGAGAAATAAGTGGTTGGGCATCGCTGCACTCAATCTCTTCCACTTCTGGGGCAGGGCTAGGTGGATGGCCCTGGGAAACCCTGCTGACAGAGTCATCAAAAAGAAGAAGAGACTGCTGTATGGCTTGGGGCTCAGACTGCTTGCCTGATTTGCAAGGGGGTGAGGTGAAAGACGGTTGGACATCGGCTGCAGGTGCCAACTGTGACCTTTCTGCAGTAGACTGGGTGGGAGACAATGTGAAGGAACTGGAGGCACTGTCAGCAGCAAACCAATCTACTATCGCCTCCACTTGTTCTGGCCTCATCACTTCTAGGGGCGTATGATGCCCTACCAAATACTGATGCAGGTTCTGTCGCCTACTCACACTTGAGGAAGGTGTTTCACTTGTGCGTGTAGCTGGCACAGATCGACCACGTCCTCTCCTTGCAACAGGAGCTCTACCAGCAGCACCACGACCCAGGCCACGGCCCTTATTTGACGGTCTCCTCATATTTCTGTAATTTAAGATCTTGCCCTAGAAAGGTTTTTATTGAATAGCGGAATAGGAAATATGATCCAAAAAAGTGTATGTATCTCACACGTACACCACCACACTAGGCCCCAATTACTATTGTTTGTACCCCTAAAAGGATGGTTGAGGAGTAGGAGGAGGAGTATGGAACAGGCAGCACCCTCAAATCTTCAGAAGTATGAGATGAACCCCAAAAACTTGGAAAGGTGGATCTCACACGTACCGACACAGACTATCACGCAATTTAATTGATCCCCAAAGGTTTTAATTGAATAGCGGAATAGAAAATATGATCAAAAAGAAAGTGTATGTATCTCACACGTACACCACCACACTAGGCCCCAATTACTATTGTTTGTACCCCTAAAAGGATGGTTGAGAAGTAGGAGGAGGAGTATGGAACAGGCAGCACCCTCAAATCTTCAGAAGTATGAGATGAACCCCAAAAACTTGGAAAGGTGGATCTCACACGTACCGACACAGACTATCACGCAATTTAATTGATCCCCAAAGGTTTTAATTGAATAGCGGAATAGAAAATATGATCAAAAAGAAAATGTATGTATCTCACACGTACACCACCACACTAGGCCCCAATTACTATTGTTTGTACCCCTAAAAGGATGGTTGAGGAGTAGGAGGAGGAGTATGGAACAGGCAGCACCCTCAAATCTTCAGAAGTATGAGATGAACCCCAAAAACTTGGAAAGGTGGATCTCACACGTACCGACACAGACTATCACGCAATTTAATTGATCCCCAAAGGTTTTAATTGAATAGCGGAATAGAAAATATGATCAAAAAGAAAGTGTATGTATCTCACACGTACACCACCACACTAGGCCCCAATTACTATTGTTTGTACCCCTAAAAGGATGGTTGAGGAGTAGGAGGAGGAGTATGGAACAGGCAGCACCCTCAAATCTTCAGAAGTATGAGATGAACCCCAAAAACTTGGAAAGGTGGATCTCACACGTACCGACACAGACTATCACGCAATTTAATTGATCCCCAAAGGTTTTAACCGGTTGCCGACCGCCGCACGACTATATACTGCGGCGGTCAGCCCCGGCCAGGCAGAGTGACGTATCGGTACGTCACTCGCCTGTCACTGACTTGCGAGCCTATCGCGGGCGGGCGCGCGCCCGCCGAGGCGCGCGCCCGCCGCGGCTCGTTCACAGGCAAGTCAGTGCGTGTGACCGGCGGACTCGATGTCCGCCAGTCACACTGCGATCGCTCCTGTGAAGGGAGAAAGACAGAGCAGCTTGTGTAAACAAGCTGCCTGTCAGTTCTCCCTGTGTAAAAGTGAAGATCTGTCCGTTCTACTATGTAGAACGGTGGATCTTTGCTTTTACACCAATAGGAATGTCCCTACACAGTTAGAAGCACGCCCCTAGGACACACTTAACCCCTCCCTGTCCAATAAAGTTAACCCCTTCCCTGCCAGTGTCATTTTTGCAGTAACAGTGCATATGTATAGCACTGATTACTGCAGTAATGTCACTGGTAACCCCAAAAGTGTCAAAAATGTCAGTCAAGGGTCCGATCTGTCCGCCGCAATGTCGCAGTACCGAAAAAAAATCGCAGATCGCCGCCATTACGCGTTAAAAAAAAAAACACCAAAAATGACAAAAATCTTTCCCTTGGTTAGTAAACGCGATAACTTTTGCGCAAACCAATCAAAATACGCTTTTTGCGATTTTTTTTACCAAACATAGGTAGCATAAAACAAATTGGCCGAAAAATGTTAAAAAATTTTGATTTTTACTTTTTTTTTTGGGGAATTTCATATAAAAAAATGTGAAAAATATTGTTATTTTTGCAAAATTTACGCTCTTTTTTTGTTTATAGCGCGTGATCAAAAAATCGCACAGGTGATCAAATACCACCAAAAGAAAGCTCTGTTTGTGGGAAAAAAAGGACGTCAAATTTGTTTAGGTACAGCGTCGCATGACCGCGCAATTGTCCGTTAAAGTCACGCAGTAAAAAATCGCAAAAAAACCCCTGGTCCTTTAGCAGCCAAATCCTCCGGGGCTTAAGTGGTTAATTGAATAGCGGAATAGTAAATATGATCAAAAAGAAAGTGTATGTATCTCACACGTACACCACCACACTAGGCCCCAATTACTATTGTTTGTACCCCTAAAAGGATGGTTGAGGAGTAGGAGGAGGAGTATGGAACAGGAAGCACCCTCAAATCTTCAGAAGTATGAGATGAACCCCAAAAACTTGGAAAGGTGGAACTCACACGTACCGACACAGACTATCACGCAATTTAATTGATCCCCAAAGGTTTTAATTGAATAGCGGAATAGAAAATATGATCAAAAAGAAAGTGTATGTATCTCACACGTACACCACCACACTAGGTCCCAATTACTATTGTTTGTACCCCTAAAAGGATGGTTGAGGAGTAGGAGGAGGAGTATGGAACAGGCAGCACCCTCAAATCTTCAGAAGTATGAGATGAACACCAAAAACTTGGAAAGGTGGATCTCACACGTACCGACACAGACTATCACGCAATTTAATTGATCCCCAAAGGTTTTAATTGAATAGCGGAATAGAAAATATGATCAAAAAGAAAGTGTATGTATCTCACACGTACACCACCACACTAGGCCCCAATTACTATTGTTTGTACCCCTAAAAGGATGGTTGAGCAGTAGGAGGAGGAGTATGGAACAGGCAGCACCCTCAAATCTTCAAAAGTATGAGATGAACCCCAAAAACTTGGAAAGGTGGATCTCACAAGTACCGACACAGACTATCACACAATTTAATTGATCCCCAAAGGTTTTAATTGAATAGCGGAATAGAAAATATGATCAAAAAGAAAGTGTATGTATCTCACACGTACACCACCACACTAGGCCCCAATTACTATTGTTTGTACCCCTAAAAGGATGGTTGAGCAGTAGGAGGAGGAGTATGGAACAGGCAGCACCCTCAAATCTTCAGAAGTATGAGATGAACCCCAAAAACTTGGAAAGGTGGATCTCACACGTACCGACACAGACTATCACGCAATTTAATTGATCCCCAAAGGTTTTAATTGAATAGCGGAATAGAAAATATGATCAAAAAGAAAGTGTATGTATCTCACACGTACACCACCACACTAGGCCCCAATTACTATTGTTTGTACCCCTAAAAGGATGGTTGAGCAGTAGGAGGAGGAGTATGGAACAGGCAGCACCCTCAAATCTTCAGAAGTATGAGATTGTGTTCACTGTACCCCACAAAGATTGTGTTCACTGCACCCCACAAAGATTGTGTTCACTGCACCTCAAAAATGATTTTGTTCACTGCACCCCACAAAGATTGTGTTCACTGCACCCTAAAAGGATTTTGTTCACTGCACCCCAAAAAGATTGTGTTCACTGTACCCCCCAAAGATTGTGTTCACTGCACCCCACAAAGATTCTGTTCCCTGTACCCCACAAAGATTGTGTTCACTGCACCCCACAAAGGATTTTGTTCACTGCACCCCAAAAAGATTGTGTTCACTGCACCCCAAAAAGGATGTTGTTCACTGCACCCCAAAAAGGATTTTGTTCACTGCACCCCAAAAAGATTGTGTTCACTGCACCCCACAAAGATTGTGTTCACTGCACCCCACAAAGGATTTTGTTAACTGCACCCCAAAAAGATTGTGTTCACTGTACCCCCAAAGATTGTGTTCACTGCACCCCACAAAGGATTTTGTTCACTGCACCCCAAAAAGATTGTGTTCACTGTACCCCCCAAAGATTGTGTTCACTGCACCCCCCAAAGATTCTGTTCACTGTACCCCACAAAGATTGTGTTCACTGCACCCCACAAAGGATTTTGTTCACTGCACCCCAAAAAGATTGTGTTCACTGCACCCCAAAAAGGATTTTGTTCACTGCACCCCAAAAAGGATTTTGTTCACTGCACCCCAAAAAGATTGTGTTCACTGCACCCACAAAGATTGTGTTCACTGCACCCCAAAAAGATTGTGTTCACTGTACCCCCCAAAGATTGTGTTCACTGCACCCCACAAAGGATTTTGTTCACTGCACCCCAAAAAGATTGTTTTCACTGTACCCCCCAAAGATTGTGTTCACTGCACCCCACAAAGATTCTGTTCACTGTACCCCACAAAGATTGTGTTCACTGCACCCCACAAAGGATTTTGTTCACTGCACCCCAAAAAGATTGTGTTCACTGCACCCCAAAAAGGATTTTGTTCACTGCACCCCAAAAAGGATGTTGTTCACTGCACCCCAAAAAGGATTTTGTTCACTGCACCCCAAAAAGATTGTGTTCACTGCACCCCACAAAGATTGTGTTCACTGCACCCCACAAAGGGTTTTGTTCACTGCAACCCAAAAAGATTGTGTTCACTGCACCCCAAAAAGGATTTTGTTCACTGCACCCCAAAAAGGATGTTGTTCACTGCACCCCAAAAAGGATGTTGTTCACTCCACCCCAAAAAGATTGTGTTCACTGCACCCCAAAAAGGATTTTGTTCACTGCACCCCAAAAAGATTGTGTTCACTGCACCCCACAAAGATTGTGTTCACTGCACCCCAAAAAGGATGTTGTTCACTGCACCCCAAAAAGATTGTGTTCACTGCACCCCACAAAGATTGTGTTCACTGCACCCCACAAAGGATTTTGTTCACTGCACCCCAAAAAGATTGTGTTCACTGCACCCCAAAAAGGATGTTGTTCACTGCACCCCAAAAAGGATTTTGTTCACTGCACCCCAAAAAGATTTTGTTCACTGCACCCCAAAAAGGACGTTGTTCACTGCACCCCAAAAAGATTGTGTTCACTGCAGCCCAAAAAGATTGTGTTCACTGCACCCCAAAAAGGATTTTGTTCACTGCACCCCAAAAAGATTTTGTTCACTGCACCCCAAAAAGGACGTTGTTCACTGCACCCCAAAAAGATTGTGTTCACTGCAGCCCAAAAAGATTGTGTTCACTGCAGCTCACACACAGAAAAATGGATGTGGATCACTGACACCTGCCTATCTCCTATCCCACACCACACAGCAATATCGATTGTAGTTTGTAGAACAGTTTCCCTAAAATTCAGCAGCAGCCTCTCCCTAACAGGATTGAGAAGAGATCGTAGATCAGGATTGAGTGCAGACCCCACCCCCCACACAGCAATATCGATTGTAGTTTGTAGAAGACACTGACCCTATAATTCAGCAGACTCTATCCCTAAAATGCCTACAACGCCCTGCCTAAACACTCCGACCTGTCCCTCAATTCTATCCGGACACAAATGTTTTTTTCCTGCCTGTCTTTCCCTAATCAGCAGCCAGCACGTTGATGTGTGCTCTGTCCCTGATCTAAGCAGCAGAATGAAGACGCTGCGGCTGCCTGGAACTTATAAAGACTTGGTCACATGCTTCAGACGGCCAATCACAGCTACTGAGACATTTGCAGGCATGGCTGGGATGGCTTAAGGCACACCAGTTAAACGATTGTTGATTGGCTGTTGAAAGCCCGCCATGAAAAGAGCGCCAAAGCATGCAAAACCCGGAAATAAAACGACCGAACACGGATTTTTACCCGAACATACAGTAAAGTGTCCGTGTCCGTGTTCGGGTACAAAAAATCCAATTATTCGGTACGAACACGAATAATACAGTCCGTGTTCGCTCAACACTAGTTATGATACAACTGTCACCCAATGTGACTACATTGCCTTGGTTAGTGAGTTTCTTTACTGACAAAAGGTTGCTTTCAAGATCTGGCACATACAGAACATTCCTCATATGGATCTTTTTAGTGATATCTGGAGAGATAGGACAGTATAGAAAGCCATCTCCTATTCCCACTGATTTCATAAATTGTCCATTAGCTGTAGTTATCCCTTCTGTTTTGCTTTCATCAAGCTGAGTGAAGAAACTTCGGTCATTTGTCATGTGACTTGTAGCACCTGAGTCCACACACCATGCTTGCACAGAGGTGACACCATTTTTGGATCCGAATGCATACTCTCTTTCTATGACATTCTTATCTTGTTGTAATGCACTTTGTTTTTGCATTCTAGCTTTCCAGATTCTACAATCTGCTTTTAGGTGTCCTGGTTTCTTGCACACAAAGCATTCCCGCTTTTCTAGCTGCACGTTACTGTGTTTATTTTTGAATTTTGTCTTTAAAGCTGTCTCTGAACACACACTCACATTACTCATGCTTTCAGTTTTGCGCTTGTATTCATCCACAAGCTTGCCTTTAACATATTCCAGTGTCAGATCATCATCTGGACGTGCATCTAGTGCTGTGACAAGTGTCTCATAACTTTCAGGAAGTCCACTTAATAACAGCGCTGCAACATGGAAATCTTTTATCTCTTCTCCAATCCCTCTCAGTCTCTCCACCATCTCTAAGGTCTGTCTTATATAGTCCTGCATGTCCTGGTCTTTCTGTAGCTTAGTTTGATAGAGCTTTCTGATTAAATACAGTTTATTGCTGAGATTAACTCTTTCATGTGCTTTCTGTAACTCTTCCCACATGTCTTTAGCAGTCTGACAGTTACATATATGTATGATTTGATCATCATCTATGCACAGGGAGATTGTGCTCTGTGCTTTCTGATCTCTGTCTAACCACTCCTCTGTGGGCTGTGCAGGTCTTGATTCATTTATACATTTCCACGTACCTTCTCTTATAAGCAGCATTTTCATCTTGAATTTCCAAGATTGGTAGTTCTGATTTGTCAGATTTGCAATGGAGAACTTTGCTGAGGGGATGGCAGCAGCCATTTCTGCTGTTTGTCTTTCTGTTGCTGTCTCCTGTACTCACTTGCTTTAGCTCACTGTATCTGGCTATATCCAGCGGTAATCTGTATTATATCCTGGGCTTCTGTAACATGTCCTGGGCCCATAACCTGTTAGATATAACCTTTTGGGGCTAAACAAAGTACAGGCAGACAGTTTGTTGTTTCACTGAACGCTGCTGCTTCTTTCGGAGCAGGAACTCTTCTTTTTATTACTCTTTTGAGGCATAGACAAAACATGAACTCACAAATGTAACACTGCAATCTAGTGGTCATACAATGTAATAGGCACACAGCAATGACATACAGTGGTTGTTGCTGATTAAATACAAACCTTGTATGCTAACAGTATCTCATCCATCTTGGCTTTGTTAAGTATTATAGCAGCTGTATTCCAATTAACAACCTCATTCTAATCTAAACTAACCCCATATTACACATTTCCCCAATAACCTGTATTTCATTTCCAACCAAAGGTTGTCTAATCCAATTACAATATATCTATATTATAAATAAAATAAAAAACATCAGAAATGAATACTCAATAATCTTGATATCACATTCTAATTCTAATATATCTCTAGAGATATTTCTTCTTGAAGGAGGACGTTTTACTTAATTTCTCTTTTTTAAATGCACTATCAAAGGATTTTTCATTTGTGCTATTCTATTCTTTGTGCACTTTTATATGTAACCTTCATTTTACCATGTTTGGAAAACAGATTCAAAATAACCGTGATCACATTGTTTATCAGATTTATTAACCTGGCACATGATATACAAGTAGTCATATCATGAGTGTCCTTGCCAGTTATCATTAATGTCTCATCCAGCAAATTCTTTCATGAGAAATGAGAAAAGAGAAAAGGGAGGGGGCACGTCGGCACAGAGCTATGAAGAGAGATAACACCGCTCAGGCTAGTCAAAGTCCACGATTCAAGGTGGGTGCTGAATCTCGGCTTGCCACCAGGAGAAGCATAAAAGAAGAAAATCGTCACACACCACCACGGAATCCAATGAAGAAAAGTTCCTTTATTCACATAAGTGGTACAAGGTACAGCAGGGCAAGACATTAGACTGCTACGTGCTTGTTCAGTGATATATGTGAATAAAGGAACTTATGTGAATAAAGGAACTTTTCTTCATTGGATTCCATGGTGGCGTGCGACCATTTTCTTCTTTTATGCTTCTGCACAGAGCTAACAGGACACACACAAAAAGTGGGGTTAAAAGTTCCAGCATCCACACACACGCACAATTATCCCTCTAAAATTGCTTACATTTTTCCCATTCTTTACACAACACATATTTTTCTCTCACTTTCTTTTAACTCTCTTCAATATTTCCCTGATTATGCTAGTTTTACCTCCTTAAATTATACATTCCTTATTTTGTTCTGATATCCTTTTCATCCCATGTACTGTAATCCCGTAATTAATTTACATCTTGCTTCTATGATCAGACTGACAGCCATAATCCTCATCCCATCTTCCCTCTCTGACCACATATAAAGTATTCTGTTTGGACAGGGCCAAACAATATGCTATTCCTATACAATTTGACTCTCATTTCTCTGTTTTAGAATTTAATAGTTGTAGTGCCTCACCATAAATTCATTCCATGCAGAACTTTAACATCCAATAATAGGTACAACCATATAAACATGGTTGTACCTATTATTGGATGTTAAAGTTGCCCCTAAGGTCCAACACCATAGGGGAATTTCTTCTACATTTACATATAGGGATGATGGCAACTGACATTCTGACACACATGACTGGACAAACTCTATTCTATAAATGAATTCCATAAAGTAATATAAAAATGTCCCTTTATGTCTAGTGTTAATTTGTCTGTCACCCTTTATGCATCCTGCTAACCAGTGGCGGCTGGTGCTCAAAATTTTTTTTGGGGGGGGGGGGGCGCAAAAAGAAAAATATAATAGGTATTGCTTCGCGTCAAAAAACGCAGTAAAAAATTTGCGTGACTTTGAAGTCATGGTACAGGCATGGCACAGGTGATGGTAAAGGCATGGCATAGGTGATGGTACAGGCATGGCATAGGTGATGGTACAGGATATGGTATAGGCATGGCACAGATATGGTATAGGCATGTCACAGGTCATGGTACAGGAGATGGTATATGCCCCCTTTCAATGCAGTGACCAGCGTACATGCCCCCTTTCAATGCAGAGACCAGCGTACATGCCCCCTTTCAATGCAGAGACCAGCGTGCATGCCCCCTTCAATGCAGAGATCAGCGTGCGTGCCCCCTTCAATGCAATGAACATTGTGCTATGCCCCCTTCAATGCAATAAACACTGTGCTGTGACCCTTTCAATGCAATAAACACTGTGCTGTGCCCCCTTCAATGCAATGAACACTGTGCTGTGCCCCCACAATGCAGAGTTCAGCGTGCATGCCCCCTTCAATGCACAATGCCACAGCATTGTCCCCAATCACTGCAGAGCGCCACAGCATTGTCCCCAATCACTGCAGAGCGCCACAGCATTGTCCCCAATGATTGCAGAGTGCGCCACAGCATTGTACCCCAATGATTGCAGAGTGCCCACAGCATTGTACCCCAATGATTGCAGAGTGCCACAGCATTGTACCCCAATGATTGCAGAGTGCCACAGCATTGTACCCCAATGATTGAAGAGTGCCAGAGCATTGTACCCCAATGATTGCAGAGTGCCCACAGCATTGTACCCCAATGATTGCAGAGTGCCACAGCATTGTCCCCAATGATTGCAGAGTGCCCACAGCATTGTACCCCAATGATTTCAGAGTGCCCACAGCATTGTACCCCAATGATTGCAGAGTGCCACAGCATTGTCCCCAATGATTGCAGAGTGCCCACAGCATTGTACCCCAATGATTGCAGAATGCCCACAGCATTGTACCCCAATGATTGCAGAGTGCCCACAGCATTGTACCCCAAGGATTGCAGAGTGCCCACAGCATTGTACCCCAATGATTGCAGAGTGCCACAGCATTGTACCCCAATGATTGCAGAGTGCCCACAGCATTGTACCCCAATGATTGCAGAGTGCCACAGCATTGTACCCCAATGATTGCAGAGTGCCACAACATTGTCCCCCAATCAATGCAGAGACCAGTGTGCGTGCTCCCTTCAAACTTACCTGGCGACGGCTCGGCTCCCAGCGGCGGCTTCTTCCCTCCTCGATACTTCCTCTTCTGCGGCGGGTCCTTCTCCCTTGTCTCGGCCTCTCCTCTGCGGCGGGAACCGGCGGGCGACCTCTCCTCTTCTCTGAGCGGCGGTGACGGTGAGTGACTGACGCACGCACCATCACCGCCCCCATTGCGACGTCGGCGATGTCCTGGATGATGATTGGTCCAGGCTGGAGACTGGACCAATCACAGCCAGGATACAACGAAGGTGGGGGTGGCCAAGCGCTCTTTGCTGCGCCCAGGTAACGCCCCCAGAAGGCAGCCAATCGGCGCCTCTTCTGGGTCGTAAACCTAGCGCTCCTCTTGCACTGAGCGTTTCTGAGGGTCTCTTACTCTTCATTTCTTTACTTAATTTAATGCCAACAATGACTGGCCAGTCATTTTCTCTTCTCTACTTGTGCCTAAACCCTCTTGCCTCCAAGCTACTATTACAACTGATGTGTGCTTCATATAACCTGTTAACAGCACTATTCTTCCTTCTCTTATCTATAAAATTCCAATGGACAGTAGACAGTGAAGACAACATATAACCACCAATCAATACAGTTCGATTAAGGGGAGTAAAATAGATACCCTTTGTCCCAAAAATGCCTTACTATTCAAGGAAGTCTGATAACCCAAATGTAATCAAAGGGCTTACCTCAGCCGGCTGATTAGAGGAAATTCCCGAATCATCTCAAGCTCCTCGTCTCGGATTCTCTGGGTCACCTGTAAATTCCCTCCTAGGCAAAGCTCGCCAACTGTTCTGGACGTTTTTCAGATATGCAACGCCTATCCTTATATTGATTAGTGGTTCCAAATTAATAATAACTACTGTAGTAGGGAACAGACACAAAAAGATACACTCAGCATCTTTCCAAAATAACTGTTCTGTTTAATTTGACACAATTGAAGGTTTTTAAACATATAATTACGTAGGTATCACATTAATATTGCAATTGTACTTCTATGGTAACAAGGGACGTAACATAGGCAGGCTAATTCTAAGCAGGACTCAAAAGAATGCAACATGTAATGAAATCATTATTAGTGCTGTGTGCACAGTGAGTGCAGTGTGCAATACATACAAAATAGAAAACAATAATTAGGAATGCACCGAAATGAAAATTCTGGCCAGAAACAGAAACCGAAAATTCAGGATGCCCTTGGCCGAAAACCGAAAACGAAACTGAAAATGACTTTTTTCCCCCAAATGATTTTAAAATAATTTTTTCAATTTTCAGGTCAAGTAAATTGGCCATGATGCACAAAACAACAATGTTATGTGTCTATACAGGTCAGAACATGCTGCACAACCCATTCTCAATGACCAGAATGGGTGGAATCCACAGAATATCAGTAACACTAGCAGAGCCCCTCTGCCTGGACTTCTTGCCTGTATCAGAGCCATGGTATCTCCAAATACTTGGTAAAGGCAATGGAACTGCTTAGAGAGTCCTGGCTGCTGAAAAGTCAATCTACTCTGCTTGGCAGTCATGCATTGTTTGCGCACAAAGTACATTTTACATGTTATATATGCGTGGTAAGAATTATTACATTTCAAAATACTTTTGAATTGAGAAAAGTATTTTTTCCCCACATATATAATACAACCCCTGCATCTGAACTCCAGGCAGATATAAAGCAAAAATTATTGCACTTATGCAATAAGTTAAATGCACTTTAAATGCAACCACATAAGTACATGAGCTTGTCTTGTGATAAGCCTTGAGTAATTGACTGTTCAGCAACATTTGGCCTAAGAGCATGAGAGCCAGCATTAGATACCAATCAAGCCCTGTAGTAATGCACATGAAATGACAGTGAACTTCCATATAGAAGACAGCAGAATGAGGACAACTATCCCACCACTCCATCACTGCTCAATAAAAAGGTTCAGCCTGTGTGTTCTTGATCAAACGTATTCCTGCTGTAATTAAGGTCAAGGTCCTGGCTGTGCCATGTGGCTGGGGTGCAAGGACTACAAAATTGAGAGAGCGAGAGAGAGAGAGAGAGAGAGAGATTACCTTCTACCTTCCACAGCACGGAGCACGAGAGAGAAACAGTCAGCCAGCCAGCCAGATTACCTTCTACCTTCCGCAGCACGGAGCGCGAGAGAGAAGCATTCAGCCAGCCAGATTACCTTCTATCTTCAGCAGCATGGAGCACAAGACAGAAGCAGGAAGCCAGCCAGCCGGATTACCTTCTACCTTCCGCAGCATGGAGCATGAGAGAGAAGCAGTCAGCCAGCCAGCCAGTTTACCTTCGACCTTCCGCAGCACGGAGCACGAGAGAAGCAGTCATTTAGCCAGATTACCTTCTACCTTCCGCAGCACGGAGCACGAGAGAGAAGCAATCAGCCAGCCAGATTACCTTCTACCTTCCGCAGCACGGAGCACGAGAGACAGGGGCGTAACTACAGGGGTTGCAGGGGTTGCAATCGCTACCGGGCCCTATGCTCCAGGGGGCCCGGTAGCAAACCAGTGGGTGAACTTCTAGGATCTCAAAGGTCACACTTGCGACCGGGCCCTGGCATTTCACCACTGTGGGGAGGCCCCAAGACTGCAGGAAGGGGGCCCACTGCAGAACTTGTGAAAGGATCCTGATGCGGGACCATAATAAAAGGCCATGCAATGAGATTAAAGAGCCCCAGGATTAGTGGGAAGAGCCCCGGGCTTGAAGGGAAGGGCCCCGGCCAGGGGTCTGGGGGGCCCTTCATGGTTTCTTGCATCGGGGCCCTGAAGGTTCTAGTTACGCCTCTGACGAGAGAGAAGCAGTCAGCCAACCAGATTACCTTCTGCAGCATGGAGAACAAGAGAGAAGCAGTCAGCCAGCCAGATTACCTTCTACCTTCCGCAGCATGGAGTACGAGAGAGAAGCAGTCAGCCAGCCAGATTACCTTCTACCTTCCACAGCATGGAGTACGAGAGAGAAGCAGTCAGCCAGCCAGATTACCTTCTACCTTCCGCAGCACGGAGCACGAAAGAGAAGCAATCAGCCAGCCAGATTACCTTCTACCTTCCGCAGCACGGAGCGCGAGAGAGAAGCATTCAGCCAGCCAGATTACCTTCTATCTTCAGCAGCATGGAGCACAAGACAGAAGCAGGAAGCCAGCCAGCCGGATTACCTTCTACCTTCCGCAGCATGGAGCATGAGAGAGAAGCAGTCAGCCAGCCAGCCAGTTTACCTTCGACCTTCCGCAGCACGGAGCACGAGAGAAGCAGTCATTTAGCCAGATTACCTTCTACCTTCCGCAGCACGGAGCACGAGAGAGAAGCAATCAGCCAGCCAGATTACCTTCTACCTTCCGCAGCACGGAGCACGAGAGAGAAGCAGTCAGCCAACCAGATTACCTTCTGCAGCATGGAGAACAAGAGAGAAGCAGTCAGCCAGCCAGATTACCTTCTACCTTCCGCAGCATGGAGCACGAGAGAGAAGCAGTCAGCCAGCCAGATTACCTTCTACCTTCCACAGCATGGAGTACGAGAGAGAAGCAGTCAGCCAGCCAGATTACCTTCTACCTTCCACAGCACGGAGCACGAGAGAGAAACAGTCAGCCAGCCAGCCAGATTACCTTCTACCTTCCGCAGCACGGAGCGCGAGAGAGAAGCATTCAGCCAGCCAGATTACCTTCTATCTTCAGCAGCATGGAGCACAAGACAGAAGCAGGAAGCCAGCCAGCCGGATTACCTTCTACCTTCCGCAGCATGGAGCATGAGAGAGAAGCAGTCAGCCAGCCAGCCAGTTTACCTTCGACCTTCCGCAGCACGGAGCACGAGAGAAGCAGTCATTTAGCCAGATTACCTTCTACCTTCCGCAGCACGGAGCACGAGAGAGAAGCAATCAGCCAGCCAGATTACCTTCTACCTTCCGCAGCACGGAGCACGAGAGAGAAGCAGTCAGCCAACCAGATTACCTTCTGCAGCATGGAGAACAAGAGAGAAGCAGTCAGCCAGCCAGATTACCTTCTACCTTCCGCAGCATGGAGCACGAGAGAGAAGCAGTCAGCCAGCCAGATTACCTTCTACCTTCCACAGCATGGAGTACGAGAGAGAAGCAGTCAGCCAGCCAGATTACCTTCTACCTTCCGCAGCACGGAGCACGAAAGAGAAGCAATCAGCCAGCCAGATTACCTTCTACCTTCCGCAGCACGGAGCACGAGAGATGCAGTCAGCCAGCCAGATTACCTTCTACCTTCCGCAGCACGGAGCACGAGAGACAAGCAGTCAGCCAGCCAGATTACCTTCTGCAGCACGGAGAACAAGAGAGAAGCAGTCAGCCAGCCAGATTACCTTCTACCTTCCGCAGCATGGAGCACGAGAGAGAAGCAGTCAGCCAGCCAGGTTACCTTCTACCTTCCACAGCATGGAGCACAAGAGAGAAGCAGTCAGCCAGCCAGATTACCTTCTACCTTCCGCAGCACGGAGCACGAAAGAGAAGCAATCAGCCAGCCAGATTACCTTCTACCTTCCGCAGCACGGAGCACGAGAGATGCAGTCAGCCAGCCAGATTACCTTCTACCTTCCGCAGCACGGAGCACGAGAGACAAGCAATCAGCCAGCCAGATTACCTTCTACCTTCCGCAGCATGGAGCACGAGAGAGAAGCAGTCAGCCAGCCAGATTACCTTCTACCTTCTGCAGCACGGAGCACAAGAGAGAAGCAGTCAGCCAGCCAGATTACCTTCTTCCTTCCGCAGCACGGAGCACGAGAGAGAAGCAGTCAGCCAGCCAGATTACCTTCTACCTTCCACAGCACAGGGCACGAGAGAGAAGCAGTCAGCCAGCCAGATTACCTTCTACCTTCCGCAGCATGGAGCACGAGAGAGAAACAGTCAGCCAGCCAGATTACCTTCTACCTTCCGCAGCACGGAGCACAAGAGAGAAGCAGTTAGCCAGCCAGATTACCTTCTACCTTCTGCAGCACAGAGCACAAGAGAGAAGCAGTCAGCCAGCCAGATTACCTTCTTCCTTCCGTGGCACGGAGCACGAGAGAGAAGCAGTCAGCCAGCCAGATTACCTTCTACCTTCCACAGCATGGAGCACGAGAGAGATGCAGTCAGCCAGCCAGATTACCTTCTACCTTCCGCAGCACGGAGTATGAGAAAAGCAGTCAGCCAGCCAGATTACCTTCTACCTTCCTCAGCACGGAATGAGAGAGAAGCAGTCTGCCATCCAGATTAACTTCTACCTTCTGCAGCACGGAGCATGAGAGAGAAGCAGGAAGCCAGCCAGATTAACTTCTACATTCTGCAGCACATGAAGGGAGGAGGTGGGTGGAGCCATTGTGAGGTGCGGAGGAGGACGAGGAAGATCCTTCTCCGCTCTGTATTCTGGGTCCTCCCCTCGGGACGTCACTGGTTGCTAGACGCCAGTCAGCTGGCCTTCCTAGCAACCAGTGTAGCTCAGACTAAAGCGGCCGGCACCTGATGGAGGAACAAAGCTGAGATACCCGCCTGACGGGGAAGTGAAGGGCTCACTTCCTTACAGCTATTACCTGCCCGGTGTGTTAGTTCATACACACTTCACCTGCGCTGCGCCCCCTTCTGCGGCCATTAATTTTCAGCAGCTTTGATCCGTTTTCAGCTAAAATGTGATAGGCCCATTTTCGGCCAAAAATTTTGGTTGCCGAAATTTCGTGCACCACTAACAATAATATACAGGATGTACAAATTTCTTTTACAAGTGAAAGGTACATTTGTCTTGATCAGATCTACGCATCATACAGTTACATCTGGTGGCTTGTGAAAGTGTCACTGCCTAACATTTCCAAGTAACAGTTGCGTGATATTTTTCCTCAAAAGCCAAAATGCTTTGTAACTGTGTAAACAATGCAGATAACTTCTGCTACATTTGTGGCAAGATTACATTTACATCTCAAAAGTGCAGTAAAAGTGATGGCAGTGGTAAAAAAGGCATGCTATCTATATTTTGGATGTAAAATAGAGGATCAGGACAAGAGTTGGACCCCTCATTATTGTTGCATTACATGTGCAAATTATCTGCATCATTGGCTAAACAAGAAGAAGATGTCCATGCCTTTGGCAGTCACAATGGTGTAGAGGGAGCATGAAAATGTTACATGTGAAACCAACAAATGAATGGAAAGTTATGTTATTAGTACCAATACATTTTTTTTTTTTTTTAAATTAAGGTTTGATTTGGCACCATTCTCATTGCTATATCACATTTTGCAGAAAAGTTATGGATCATCACCACACATCCCCCTCGTCATTTTGAATTATTTTGATGCAATTTTGACCTTAAGCTGTATCATGGAAACCAGAGCCAATTAATATAATTTTCCTTTATAAGTGACCAAATTCTGGTAAAATTGAGCTACAGTACTTTAATTTCCGAGGCTTTCACCTTGTAGACCAGTGCCATCTACAAGGGACTTTTCTCCCATTTTTTCCCCAGAAAAAAATTTTAACAAAAAAAAAAAACCTCACCAGAGAATAAACACATGCAAAACTCTGTGATGAATAAATCTCCATTTAACCACTTTAAGACGCTGTACCCAAATAAAATTGATGTCCTTTTTTGCCCACAAATAGAGCTTTATTTTGGTGGTATTTGATAACTTGTGCAATTTTTATTTTTTGCACTATAAACAAAAAAAGAGTGACAATTTTGGAAAAAAAAAAAAAAAAAAACAGTATTTTTCACATTCTGCTATATGATATTCTCAAAAAAAAAATTAAAAAATATTTTTTTTTTAATATTTTAGTCCAATTTGTTTTCTGCTACATATTTTTGGTAAAAAAAATTGCAATAAGCGTATTTTGATTTATTTGCGCATCATTTATTGCGTCTACTAACTACGGGAAAGATTTATGTAATTTTTATGTTTTTTTTTTTTACTAGTAATGGCGGCGATCTGCAATGTTTTTGCAGGACTGCGACATTGCGGCGGGCAGATCGAACCCCTAACTGACATTTTTGACACTTTTGGGGGGGGGGGGGGTACCAGTGACATTGCTACAGTAATCAGTGCTAAAAACATGCACTGTTACTGTAATAATGACACTGGCAGGGAAGGGGTTAACCCTATGGGTGATCAATGGGTTAAATGTGAGCCTAAGGGAGTGATTCTAACTGTGGGGGGGGGGGGCGTGTCTTGTGAAATGACCATAGAGATATGTGATCCTATATAGAAGGATCATATGAGCTCTGTGATCATTTCAGGGAGAAGGACGGTCGGCTGTGTTTACAACAGCCGACCGTCCTTCCCTCTCAGCGGGGAGTGATCGCGAGTGTTTGGCGGCAATCAGAGCCACCTGACACACGCATCGGCTTCTCCGCTGCCGAGTGGGGGCAGGAGTGCTTCCGGCGGTGTGTGCTCGCCCCCTAGCTTCCCGCGTGCGCGACCGGCGTACCCCTATATTGGTTTGCGCAGGAGAGCCACCCTGCCACAGTATATATGCAGCGGTTGATCGGGAAGTGGTTAAAGAGGAAATGCAGTCTGCTCGCATAATTTGTAATAAAAACATCTTTGCCATTCTGAAGCTTCCTTCCACCCACTTTGCATATTATTTTATATATACTGTGAATCTGTACTTGCCAAATATGCTGCAGAAATCTCCCTCCACTAAGTCTGGCTGCAGCCATTTTAACTGTGGGCATCTGCAGCCTGTTCACTTCCAGGATTTACAAAGACATACACATACACATACTGTATATACAGACACACATACATATATACAAACACACACACACACCTACACATATATACAGATACACACACACACTCACACCACTACTTGCCTGCACATTTCTCCTCTCTGGGTGAATACACATGGATCTCTGAATTGCCCTGTTATTGCCGCCCTCATACAGTCCCCTCTAGCTCTGCAGCGCTCATTGATTTATCCCTCCTCCACTCTCCTGCCCCCTCCCCCTTTGCTGGCAAACTCTCAGAGAGTGAGAGAGAAAGCTGTGTATGATGTCATTAGCCTAGGCTTTTTACCAGACATGAAAGAGGAAGTGGGCTGTATAAGGTATTTACTGGCAAGAAAAAAAAGGTTTTACTATCCAAAGTTAAAATAACAAGGCCAAGGGATTTAATAGATGGAAAGATGAAAAAATGACTGAAGAACCACTTTAACTTAAGATGCAGTTTTAAATACAGTGGGTAGAATAAGTATTGAACACATCACTATTTTTCTAGGTAAATAGATTTCTAAAGGTGCTATTGACATTACATTTTCACCACATGTCAGTAACAAGCCATGCAATCCATACATAAAAAGAAAACAAAACAAATTAGTTATGTGTAATAAAATGGAATGACACAGAGAAAAATTATTGAACACGCTAACTGAAATATATTTAATACTTTTTACAAAATCCTTTGTTGGTAATGATAGCTTCAAGATGTCTGCTGTATGGAGAAACTAGTCGCATGCATTGCTTGGGTGTGATTTTGGCCCATTCTTCCACACAAACGGTCTTCAAATATTGAAGGTTCCGTGGGCCTCTTCTATGAACTCTGATCTTTAGTTCTTTCCATAGATTTTCTATTGGATTCAAGTCAGGTGATTGACTGGGCCATTCTAGCATATTTATTTTCTTTCTTTGAAACCAATTGGGGTTTCCTTGGCTTTGTGTTTGGGATCATTGTCTTTCTGAAATGTCCACCCTTATTTCATCTTCATCGTCCTGGTAGATGGCAGCAGATTTTTATCAAGAATATCTAGGTACATTTTTCCATTCATCCTTCCTTTAATGATATGAAGTTTGCCAGTACCATAAAACAGCCCCACACCATGATGTTCCCACCTCCAAACTTCACTGTTGGTATTGGGGTTTTTTTGGGGTAATGTTCAGTGCCATTTGACCTCCAAAAATGGTGTGTATTATGGCATCCAAAGAGTTTAATTTTGGTTTCATCTGACCAGACTATTCTCCCAGTATTTCACAGCCTTGTCTAAATGTTCTTCAGCAAACTTTAAATGAGCTTCAACATTCTTTTTCTTCAGCAATGGAGTCTTGCGTAGTGAGCATGCATACAGGCCATGGCGGTTGAGTGCATTAAAAAAAAATTTACCTGCTAATTCCATGTCTTTCTGAAGACTCCTTGGCTCTTGGACAACTCTTCTGAAAATTCTTTTCACTCCACTGTTAGAATTTTTGCGAGGAACACCTGGTAATAGCAAGTTTATGGTGAAATTTTGTTCTTTCCACTTCTGGATTACGGCTCAACATTGCTCACTGGAACATTCAGAAGTTTAGAAATCCTTCCGTAACCAATGCCATCAGTATATCTTGCAATAATAAAGTTGCAAAGGTCTTGAGAGAGTGCTTTTACCTATCATGAGATGTTTCTTGTGTGACACCTTGGTAATAAGGCCCCTTTCACACAGGCGGAACATTCAGATTCGCCTGTCTGTTTTTTTGGCTGATCTGAATGGATGCCCCATGCATCTCTATGGGGCATCGGATGTCAGTGGAGACATGTCCGCTGACATCCAATCCAAACCAATCCGTCAAATCTGGACGGATGGAAACCCCATTTTCCATCCGTCCAGCGGATCGGTTTGGATCAGATCGGATGAGAACGGACAGACGGTCCGTTCCCATCCGATTCCCAGATAGAGAAAAGTGGGACCTGACAGCTGTGTCTTCGCGGGGGATCGATCCCCCGCTTAGAAAAACGGAGTCAGCTGACGGACTCCACTGTGTGAAAGGGGCCTTAGACACCTTTTTAAGGCCACCAGTTGAGACTGAACCAGCTGATAATGATTTGCACTGACAAGGGGCAGGATTGCTTTCTAATTATCGATAGATTTCAGCTGGTGTCTTCTTCATGCGTCTTCAATACTTTTTCCCTGTGTCAGCAAATTTTATTACACATAACTTAAAGCTGAGTTCCGGGCCACAAAATCGCCATAATCGATTTTGTGGCCATCCGCTTGCTTTTCGTCACCTGAAAAGGAAATGGATAGTTACGATTTTTTTTTTTTTTTACTTACCTTGTTATTGTAGAAAAATATACTCACCTGTCTTCCACTTCCTCCCTCAGCAGCCGCGGCCCGCGCCGTCACTTCCGGTTTGCAATGATTCCTGGGAGCTGAACGTCATCGCTCCCAGGAATCAATGCGACAGCACCGGCCCCGCTCGTCACTTCTGGTGCGGCGCCCTGCTAAACAGCTTCTGGGAATTCTGGGCGCGCTGGAAGTGACGAGCGGCGCCGGTGCAGGCGCATTCTGGGAGAAGAGGAAGCAGAAGAGGATCGCGCTGGCTTTAGCTGCCCACATCTGAGATGGCAACGCTGGAGAAGAAATTTTAAAGGTAAGTATTTCTTCTTGCAGGTAAGTGCAACCCGGGACAGTACAGAGGCTATCCATTGTGGAATGCACTAGCCCTGACTGTCCCGGGGGTATTTTTATTGGAAATTTTTTTTCATGGCCGGAACTCCGCTTTAACTTAATTTTTGAATTCATTTTTTTTTGGTCTCCTTGTATTTATGGATTGCATGGGTTGTTATCGACATGTGGTAAAAATTTAATGTCAATAACACCTTTAGAAATATACTTACCTAAAAAAATGGTAACATGTTCAATACTCATTTTACCCGCTGTAAGTGTAGCAAAGAGCACACAGAGGATTAACATTGTATGGGAATTGTTAGAGTGTTTACTAGAGGTATTGATTAAATTATGAACATGCCCTCTTTTGTAAAGACCAGTGAAATATTTATATACGAGGGGTAGGAATAAATACACATAACGGGAGCTGTTCAAATGGTAATATTATGTATGAAATGCAAAAAAATCAGCTGGCCAGAAAGAGGAGAAGAGGAGATAGAATCTTCCTCACTGCAAGGTTAAAGCGCCTGTAACAGAAATGAATTGCTGCCACTGGAGCGCTTTAATAATACTGATGGATAAATGTTAACATTTTAAGCGAATATCAGAAATGAACATGTTTTAGATTAAGGTGATATAATAAGGTAAACTTTTTCCAATACACAGCATGTGTGGCTGATTTATAACAGTTATCACTCTCCACTGTCTAATATACTCTGCAATCTAAGCTCTATTCATCTTTGGGCGGTCGGATGTAATGCATTTTGTTGCACGTTAAGGTGTGTTTCAGTAAAGCTCCGTACGCTGGCTGAATATTGTCCGAAATCAACCAGTACAGATGAAACCAGGGCAATAACTTCTACGCAGGATGTGGCAACCTTACGAGAAGACCTGAACAAAATAATAGGGTGGGCATCTACATGGCAAATGAGGTTTAATGTTGAAATATGTAAAGTAATACATTTGGGTGCTAAAAATACAATTGCAAGTGTAGCAGGATTTCCAGGCATTGGGTCTGATGTGGGTCTGCCATGGTTACCGTTAACACTAACAGCACATTTAAGCTGATTGCCCAATTGTGAGATCTGAGACAATGAACAGTCCGGCATCTTTGCTTTGTTTTGTTTATTTTATATGGGGATGGGAGAAGGGAATGAGTGGGATACTCCTCTGGCTCAACTAGGTACAAATCGGGACACTTTGAAGAAAAATGCCTTTCAGCGCTGTCTTGACGCCGGCTGAATGCCGACCAATGCTTGCTGGCACTTGAAATCACTGACTTGCTGTACTGTAATGAAAACTGACTTCTGACACTCTGGTTAGCTCAAAAGTCCTTGACACAGCTTCCCCCAGTCCTTCCTGACTGAGGTAGCCTCTTGTAGATACTGCTGCAACTCTCAACACTGTACACTTCAGGGCTTAACCGCTGGCACCCCCTTTTACTCTTCAGGGTTAAACTCTGGCACCCCCTTTACTCTATTTCTCCACCGGCTAGCTAGCTCCTGGATCCCTCTGACCTTCTCCGGAGTGGTCCCCTCTGACTAGGCAGACCCCCAGGGACAGTTCACAGTACTCACGACTCAGAATGATATCCTGGAACTCGACCCCCCACAGCTTCACTGGTCCTCAGCACACCGGATCCTCTCTGCAGCTCAGCTCAGCCCTATACCCCCTCAGGCAAGCCACATGGTATACCCAATTCTTCCTGACAGGAGAAGAGACAGCCGTACCGTCCCTCCTGGGACTCTGCTTCCCACCAAAGACAACCTGTCATGTGCTCCCCATAGACTTATACCCCCTCCCAGAATGCTCTGCGGCAGAATCTGCCCTTCCAGGATGGATACAAGTTCTGGTGTGCTTTTGGACATGTTTCCTCCACTGCCCAATGAGAGCCCTCATTGGGACACAGTGGGGAGACTCCCCAACTCAACAGGCACACCTGGGAACACATTCCAGCCTAGCTGAAAATCATGGCCATGCTGATAGGCAGACAAGGCCCACTATACTTTACCTAGCACCTACCTTGGAGGGTGCTAAACATGTTACTCACTAAAGCCTCGTACACACGCAACGAATTTCCGCCGTCCGGTCGTCCGTTTTTTTGTCCAGTGTGGTGTCTGTTGGTTGGAATGTGCTCTAGACTGCACACGAATTTTCCTGTACGACAGATTTCTACTTCAGAAGTGATGTCATGTGTTGGATTGCTTTCTATGTGTTCTTTCATCTCTGAGCATGCCTAGTCTTGCTCATAAGATTTTTCCCCATCGAAATCTGTACTAATGAGACGAAAATTGGACGTGTTTTGATGGTCGACAAAAATTATATAGCCTGCACACCAGGATTTTTTCGGCCGGAAAGTCGGAGTCGGTTGTCGGAAGCACCATACTAACAAGTCGAAAATCGGCAGATCGGTCGTCGGACAAAAATTCCCGGCCGAATTTTGACTCGTGTGTACGGGGCTTAAGGGGTGACCCTCTGGGGGAATCTAGGATGGGAAAGAACCTGGGGGTCCTAGTGGATGACAAGCTGAGCAATGGCACGCAATGCCAAGCTGCTGCAAGCAAAACCAACAGAATACTGGGATGTATAAAAAGGGGATTCATTCGAGAGACTCTACAAGAGTCTGGTCCGGCCACATCTGGAGTATTCCATCCAGTTCTGGGCACCGGTCCTCAGGAAGGATGTGTTGAAAATGAAGAGGGTCCAGAGAAGGGCAACAAAGCTAACAAAGGGACTGGAGGATCTCAGCTATGATGTAAGACTACAAGCATTGAATTCATTCTCTCTCTGGAGAAGAGACGCTTGAGAGGAGATATGATATCAATGTACAAAGACCGTACTGATGAACCCTAGCATAGGGAACAAACTTTTCAGCGAAAGGGAATTTAAAAAGACACGCAGCCATTCACTAAAAATAGAAGAGAAGCGGTTTAACCTTAAACTGCGTAAAGGGTTCTTTACCGTCAGAGCGGTAAGGATGTGGAATTCTCTTCCACAAGCAGTGGTATCAGCAGGAAGCATCGATAGTTTAAAAAAACTATTAGATGGGCACCTTAATGACCACAACATACAGAGGTATAAGATGTACTATTGACATAAACACAAACACACTCATTATATGTTGAACTGGATGGACTGGTGTCTTTTCTCAACCTCAGTAACTATGTAAACCGGCCGACATTCAGCCCGTGTGTACATGTCCATGTCCGACATAAGCCGATCTCACAACATGCTGGAGAACCAGCAGCCAATCGGCATCCGATCAACACTCTCAGCGAATAGCTGCGAGCGCTGACCGGTGTGTTCTGGCAGGGAGGGGCGTTATCCCTGTTAGAACACAACAGCAAAGCTGGAATATTGCTGTACTAACATCAGACAGTTACTACAGTGAGCTCCTCCTGAGCACTTTTTTTTTTTTTTTTCACTCAGCCTTTGCTGGTTTGAACAAAGAAAAATCCTACCATGTGTATCAGACATTAGGCTGCCCATTGATCTAAATGGGCTACTACTAAATGCATTGTGATATGATTGCTTTGATAAGTACGAAAAACAGGGCAAACAGATGGGTTACTCTCCAAAGTGGGGACACACAAAATAATAAAAACCTGACAGGATTTCAAACTATTTCCTATTCTATATGAAACTATGAAAAAAACTTGGTTTTTAGATTCACTTTAATTTGTAATTGTTTCTGGTTTTAGATACAACACAAAATTCCTCTAAATCAGGGCTCAACAAACCCCAGGCGCCAGGTCACCATGGCAACAAGAAATGCTCCACAAACCCTGCACAGGCCCGTGACCGGCATAGCAGTTGCTGCTGGGTAGAGAAGAGGGATGAGAGTGAACACACATCCGCTCTCCTCCTCTTCTTGTTGCTGACCTGGAAGGGACATGTGACATCACTTCCGGGTCCCCATTGACAGTTGCTCTGACCATCGAGGCCGGGAAAGAATGTAAAGCAGTGCGATGTGCATTGCATTACATTCAGTGGAGAACAGGGAAGACATGTGGGGTCTTTTAGACCCTGGATGTCTCATTAAAGAGAACATGTCACCAAAACAATCATCACGTGATGAAAAAAAAAAGTTAAGTAAAAAAAATATATATATTTTTTTAATTGTAAACATTTTTAGTTATACCCAAGCATATAAAATCCCCTCTCAAAAAAATGGAGCCCCCCCACCCCCACATATATGCATGTACAAATGTAAATGCATGTGGCGGGGCGCCTACACCTGAAAACGTGGCTTGTGATACACATGTTACATATCGTTGCGCATGCCAGAATGAGAGCAATAATTCTGGAACCAGACCTGCTTCGTAACACTAAACTGATGACCTATAGGGTTTTTTTTTTTATATAGACCTATAGGGGCGTTTTAACCATTTTACCACTAGAGGATTTTGCTGTCTTACGTCTGAGCCACTTTTTGCGATTCGGTGCTGTGCGAATTTAACTGACAATTGGGCGGTCGTGCGATGCTATACCTAAACGAAATTTACGTCCTTTTTTTCCCACAAACAGAGCTTTCTTTTGGTGGTATTTGATCACCTGTGCGATTTTTACTTTTTGATCTATAAACAAAAAAAGAGCGTAAATTTTGAAAAAATAACAATATTTTTCACATTTTTTATATGAAATTCCCCCCCCCCCAAAAAATGTTGAATACAATTAAACAGGCTATGAATATTTATGTCTCTCTTAGCCAATTGCATTGTAACTGGTGCATGCTGGGAGAGGCTATTTAACTGGGGGGAAGTCCAATGCTCGCTCTCTTGACACCCAGACCCCCTCTGGGGTGGGTGTGTGCCACTATGCTACTGCTGGGTAGGCCTGAAGCCTGGGGCCTAGCCACATGCCTGAGACTCTGAGGAGGAGAGCCAGTGTTCTGCATGGAAGTGAGCATCCACAGAGATCCAGCAACCTTTTGTGAGTACCTGCCTGTTTAATAAAGAAGACAGCTGTTCAGCCAGTGCAGGCCACTAAAAGCGTCTGGACTCAGGGCAGAGGAGTTTCCTCCCAAGCCAGCCTGAACCTCAAGGTCTGTCTCCTGTACCGCTGTCTGATTGCTGTCATTTATGAACACGGAGTCTGCCTTCTACATTGTTCTAAGGGTGTCCTGTTGAGAAGAAATAAAGCTCTTCTGTTGTTCAAGCATAAAAGTGACTGGCGCCCATGGTTTCTTTACTTGTTCATTACCCACCATGCCTAACAATCCACACCCAAAGGAGGTATGTAGGCCCTCTCTGCCTCTGAGGGTCACCACCAGGCCCTAGGAGGTTTGGGGGGTCCGATATATATATATATATATATATATATATATATATATATATATATATATATATATATATATATATATAGATATATATATATATCTATATATATATAGATATATATATATACACACAAATGTAGTATATATAAATGTTTATAAATTATCTTTACTTAGGCATTTTACTAACAGTTTTATTTCTCCCGGATGCAGCAGGCTCCTCTAATGCACATAAACCTGCAGGATATATCACAGTAATAAAAAAGACTACCCTCCACAATAGACTCGCACCACTGACTCCCACACTTGCAAGCCGTTGTTTATGAGATTAGTATGCAAAATGTGCATCCAGGCAGAGCTCATTAAATTCTAGATTTTAAGCAAGTGGCACTCTATAAAACAAGCAGAAACTCGCTTTCTGCTGTGCTGACTTGTAAATACTTTTCAATATTTGCTTTTCTACTTTTGAAACAGAGCCTAGTGCTTTATCTGCTGGTTATAAACGGTAACATGAAAGATTTGTATATTAAATATAATAATATAATTGCATATTGCAGAGGAACTGAACTCTACAAGCTGTGCCTCCCAAAAAAATCTAGGTAGAGGGCAGAGAACTAGTCCCCAGTATTGTCTGTGTTCTCCCAATAGCTGATCATTTCTCCATTAATTACCTACTGGGGATGGATCAATAAAGCATTTGCAATGTTTCTCTTGTGGTAAGGTCGCTTAATAAAAGTCCTGCGCTTAATTCATGAATGAAAGCATTTTGTTTTGTTAAGAGTTACGACATGTGTGTTAGCACCCTCTAGTGTGCTACTAGTGTTAGTGTGGGCAAATTTAAGTTCCTGACTCATGGTAAGTTATGTGAGTCTGTAACTGGGTTGGGTTACTGCAGGTCAGGATATATGGAGGTCTCTGTTACCTCCCTCTAGATCTGGAAGCTTGTAGAAACTTCTGGAAGTTAGTGGGCATAGGCCAGGAGGTCCTGCTCTGCATATTAGAGGGAACTTGGCCATCCCTAGGAAGAATGTCCTGGCAGGGTGGCTAGGCCATCCCTTAAATATGGTGGAGCCAGGCTGGCAGGGGAGTCAGGTGGAAATTGGAGGGCTGAGGTGCTGAGGAGGGTGTCGTGGCCTAGGAGGGGAGCCCTGGGTGTTGGCAGGGATATGCCTACAGGCTGGGGCTCGGGCTGGCTGGGAAGAATCCTTTCAGCATCCAGTTTGAGGAGGAATCTTGCCTAAGAGCAGCATGGAGCAAGAAAGACAGAGTGAGTACATCAGCACACCCAGGGATTCACAAGGGAAGAGACTGCCACGTGTAGCAAGCTTTCGAAGGACAGCATTGTGCTTAACCCTTTTATCCCTTGTCCTGGGAGATCTTTGGAGCAGCCAGGTGGGCTGGTAGTGCCTGCAGGCTTTGGAGCTGGAAGCAGTTCTAAAAGAGGAGAGGAGATACTCCTGCATGCAGTTGTGCATCATTTTATGCTATCTTCCAAAGGGGGCTGAGCCCTCATTGTCTGTAGGCAGGGCCGGCCTTAGGTGTGAAAGCGCCCTGTGCAAGCCAATCCTGTGGCGCCCCCCGCGCATTTTCTTTCACCTTTTTTGCACTTTATTTGACTTTTCTTTTTTATGACCACGAAAAACTTAGCCCCCCTTACATCAGAGACCCCCCACACAGAGCCCCCTTTACATCAGAGACCCCCCACACAAAGCCCACCTTAATTTAGAGCCCCCCCTACATCAGAGAGCCCCCCCACACACAGAGCCCCCCCACACACAGAGCCCCCCCTCACATCAGAGACCCACCTCACATCAGAGACCCACCTCACATCAGAGACCCCCACACATAGCCCCCATCACACAAAGCCCCCCTCACATAAGAGCCCCCACACACAGAGCCCCCTTTACATCAGAGACCCCCCACACAAAGCCCCCCTTAATTTAGAGCCCCCCCTACATCAGAGAGCCCCCCCACACAGAGCCCCCCCCCTCACATCAGAGACCCACCTCACATCAGAGACCCCCACACAGAGCCCCCCTCACATCAGAGACCCCACACACAGAGCCCCCTTTACATCAGAGACCCCCCACACAAAGCCCCCCTTAATTTAGAGCCCCCCTACATCAGAGACCCACCTCACATCAGAGACCCCCACACATAGCCCCATCACACAAAGCCCCCCTCACATAAGAGACCCCACACACAGAGCCCCCTTTACATCAGAGACCCCCCACACAAAGCCCCCCTTAATTTAGAGCCCCCCTACATCAGAGAGCCCCCCCCCACACAGGGTCCCCCCTCACATCAGAGACCCACCTCACATCAGAGACCCCCACACAGAGCCCCCCTCACATCAGAGACCCCACACACAGAGCCCCCTTTACATCAGAGACCCCCCACACAAAGCCCCCTTACATCAGAGACCCCCACATCAGAGAAACCCCACACAAAGCCCCCCTCACATCAGAGACCCCCCACACAAAGCCCCCTCACATCAGAGACCCCCACACACATCAGAGACCCCCCACACACAAAGCCCCCCTAACATCAGTGACCCCCCTACACAGAGCCCCCTCACATCAGAGACCCCCCACACAAAGTCCCCCTAACATCAGAGACCCCCTTACATCAGAGACCCCCCACATCAGAGACCCCCTTACATTAGAGAGCCCCCCTTACATCACAGACCCCTTACATCAGAGCCCCCCCACACAGAGCCCCCACACCAGAGAGCCCCCCTTACATCACAGACCCCCAAACAAAGCCCCCTTACATCAGAGACCCCCCCACACAGAGCCCCCCTTACATCACAGACCCCCCACACAAAGCCCCCTTACATCAGAGCCCCCCCCCACATCAGAGAGCCCCCCTTACAAAGCCCCCCTCACACAGAGCCCCCCACATCAGAGACCCCCCCTTACATTTTTTGAAGGAGACCTCACTTACCTCACGCTGTCTGCACTCTGCAGCTTTTTTTTTTTCTTTAAACTTCCCTCCCACACATCCCCGGGGAGTGTGGGCGGGGCGGGAGGAGGAGGAGAAGGGGCACGGCGAGGAGGAGCTGACGATCTCTCCCCTGGCATCCCTGCAGGGAGGAGAGATCTGTCACCGTGGATCGGAGGCTGAGCTGTGTGTAATACACAGCTCGCCTCAGACTGCCTCAGTAGGTGACCGAGGCACAGCCGCACAGCGGGAGGTAAGCGGCGGCCGCGGCCTGTGTTAACCCTGTCCAGGCCGCGGTCGCCACTTACCTCCCCCTGTGCGGCCTGAATCGCCTGATTTTCTGCGAGCTGTGATGGCCGCGTGGCGCCCTTGTTGCCCATGGCGCCCTGTGCGGCCGCACAGCTCACACACCCCAAAGGCCGGCCCTGTCTGTAGGGGACTCTGTCACTGATCCAAAGAGACTGAGTGTTTCTAGCAAGGAGAGCAGTGCAGGATCTTTTCTCTGTACATAGAAAGGGAGTTGTCCCCATCTTTTGTTTCAGACAGCTTGGTTATCCCATAATCCCTGAACCCCCGTCCAAGTTATTTCCTCAATAAAACAACAAAAAAAAGCCCAGGAATGAATTTTTGTGTCTGGATGCAAGTTGGAAATGTGTGTTGCTTGTCTTGAATAGGGGAGCCAGTTGCCAGCAGCTCTTGTGGAGGTAGTGCTTCATGTACAACAGATTCAGTTGGTTCTTATTGGCTCCAGTTTCACAATGTTTTGCCATGGCTGCAGCAAAGTGAAAAATAAATTGCTGCTAGTTTGTAGATATAATATACAGTGCTCAAAAAATTAAAGGAACACTTTGAAAACACATCAGATCTAGATGGGGAAAAATCTCATGCTGGATATCTTTACTGATATGTACTAGGTAACGTGTTAGGAAGGAAAGGATGCCACATTGTTTGATGGAAATGAAAAGTATCAACCTACAGAGGGCTGGATTCAAAGAAACCCCGAAAATCAAAGTGAACAAATGATCTATAGTCCATTTTGGTGACATTTCATTGCAGCAACTCAAATTGGTACTCAGTAGTTTGTATGGCCCCACGTGCTTGTATGCATGCCTGACAACGTTGGGGCATGCTCCTAATGTAAGGTGACCAGAATTTTTATATAAAATCTGAGGGAATTTTTTATTTACTAGTAATGGCGGCAATCAGCGTCTTATAGCGGGACTGCGATATTGCGGCGCACAAATTGGGCACTAATTGGTTTATTTACTAAAGCTAGAGAAAGTCAATTTAGTCACAATTCTGCAGAGAAACCAATCAGCTTCCAGGTTTTACTGCTAAAGCCTAAATAAACAAGCTGAGGCTAGAAGCTGATTGGTTTCTAACACTTTTGACACTTTTGAACCAGTGACACTAATACAGTGATCAGTGCTAAAAATATGCACTGTCACTGTACTAATGACACTGGCTGGGAAGGGGTTAACAGCTAGGGCAATCAAAGGGTAAATGTGCACCTAAAAAATGTGTTTTCTCACTGTGGGGGAGGTGCTTTTGCTAAGGGAAGGAATAGATCCCTGTCCCTGCTTTGCAGGAACACAGGATCAATGTTTTCTCTACTGACAAAATGGCGATCTGCCTTGTTTACATAGACAGACTGCCAATCTGCCTGTGTACAGAATGAGCGGCGGGTACCTGCTGGACCCGCTGACTGGCTCCGATACCGATCACGTATTATACATGATTCTGGGCAGCACAACCACCCTGTAGCAGTAATCTGTTATGGGTTGGTGGGCAACTGGTTAAGATTATCAGCATTATGATAACTCACAGGCGCTCTATCATGGCTCTGGCTGACTCTGTCACAAGATGTGGCTGCTGGATTCTGATTTTGTTAATTTATGACCAATAGGTTAAAGCAGCCTCCCCCTCCAAAAATTAAAAGTCAGCAGCTACACATACTGTAACTGCTGACTTTTAATATTAGGACACTTACCTGTCCAGGAATACAGCGATGTCAGCACCGCAGCTGATGTTTCCATTAACTGTCAGATGCTGCCACAGCCATTGCGGGTAAGGGAACCAGGCAGCGAAGCCTTGCAGCTTCACGGCTGGGCCCCTACTGCGCATGCGCGAAGCGCGCTGCACTTGGTTATTGGCCTGGAAGCAGAGGAGGGGGCCGAACTTCTGACGTACCTCGCCACGGCAAGGTCTGAAGAAAGTGGGGACAGGGTTCCTGTCAAAAACAGGTACCTGCTCCCCCCTCCCCCCTGAAAGGTGTCAAATGTGGCCCTGGAGGGGGGGGGGAGGAGACAGCTAAACGGAAGTTCCACTTTTTAGTGGAACTCCGCTTTAACAAATTTAGCACCCAGCAGCCATGTTTTGTGACACACTGTCAGAGCCCGACAGAGCCATGATAGAGTGCCCCCTCCTGTGAGTTATGATACCATCCATGATGCCAGAGACACAGACACAGTGCAATATAGTCTTTTCACAGACACCCCCAAATAACACCTGTGTTGAAGCCTTGAGGCACTGGCAGCCCATGATGGGATCTGCTTCCCCTCTGTTTTTGCTGTTGGACACTGTCAGCTGAGCTCAGCTGCCTCTCTCTGACTGTCCCCACTGCCACCCATCTCACAGCCTCTCAAGTCTCACTCCCTGGGCCCTGGCTACTAGTGGGTGGGGAACAGAGCTGAGTGGAGGAAGATCACTTCACCGGGGAAGTCAAGGAGATAGGCAGGCAGGTGCCTGGCCAGGACTTGAGCCAAGGCAGAAGGACATGAGAGCGGGAGCGGAATGGGCATGCGCCCAAAACTGAAGAAATAGTCCCTCCACTCCAACCAGCACATGATCGTCAGAAAGGGGCACAGATAATGGAAAAACTACACCCCCCTAAGCTAGTAAGAGCGGCGGAGTGGGAGAATGTAATTCAGATTTTTTTTTTTTCTATTCTGCACTGACTGTCTTTGAAATTGCCTGGGCCCCTGTTCAAATCCAATCCGGGGACAAAACCGGGGACAGACTTGGTCCAGAGACAGTGTCCTCAGTCCGGGGGCTGTCCCCAGAAACCTGTGATGTCTGTTCACCCTGTCCTAATGAGCCGACGGATAGTGTCCTGGAATATTTCCTTCCAGATCTGGACCAGGGCATCACTGAGAGTTGCAACCTGGTGGCGTCGGATGGACAGAAACATAATGTCCCAGAGCTGTTCTATTGGATATAGATCAGGCAAGTGTGGGCACCATTCAATGGTATCAATTCCTTCATCCTTCAGGAACTGGCTGCATACTCTCGCCACATGTGGCCAGGCATTGTCATACACCAGGAGGAACCCAGGACCCACTGCACCAGCGTAGGGTCTGACAATGGGTCCAAAGATTTCATCCCGATACCTAATGGCAGTCAGGGTACCATTGTCTAGCCTGTAGAGGTCTGTGTATCCCTCCATGGATATGTCTTAACAGACCATCACTGAACCACCACCAAACTGGTCATGCTGAACAATTTTACAGGCAGCATAGCGTTCTCCACGGCTTCTCCAGACCCTTTTATGTCACATGTGCTCAGGGTGAACCTGCTCTCATCTGTGAAAAGCACAGGGCACCAGCGGTGGACCTGCCAATTTTGGTGTTCAATGGCGAATGCCAATCGATCTCCATGGTACCGGGCACTGAGCACAGGGCCCACTAGAGGACATTGGGCCCTCAGGCAACCCTCATGAAGTCTGATCCTGGTCCTCCCTGCACAAAGGAGCAGATATTGGTCCTGCTGATGAGATAAGGACCTTCTACAGCCCTGTCCAGCTCTTCTAGAGTAACAGCCTGTCATCTGGAATCTCCTCCATGCTCCTGAGACTGTGCTGGGAGACAACAAATGCAATGGCATGTATTGATGTGCCATCCTGGAGGAGTTGGACTACCTGGGCAACTTCTATAAGGTCCAGGTATCGCCTCATGCTACCAGAAGTGACATTGACCCTAGCCAAATGCAATACTAGTAAAAAACAGTCAGAAAAGATGAGTAGGGAAAGAAAATGTCATGGGTTCTACCTGTAAAACCATTCCTGTTTTGGGGGGTCATCTCATTGTTGCCCATCTAATGCACCTTTTAGTAATTTCATTAACCGGTTGCCGACTGCGCACAGTATATTTACTGCGGCAGTCAGCCCCGGCCAGGCAGAGTGACGTAGGTCTACGTCGCTCGCCTGTCACTGGGTCTTGAGCCAATAGCAGGCTAACGCGCGCCCGCCTCGGCTCATTCACGGAGGAGTGCGGGCGTGTGACCGGCGGACCCGATGTCCGCCGGTCACTCGGCGATCGTTGGTAGAGCGGTAGAAAGGCAGAGCGGCTTATGTAAACAAGCCGCCTGTCATTCTCCCCTGTGTAAAAATGGAGATCAGACAGTTCTACTATGTAGAACCGTTGATCTCTGTTTTTACAATAGGAGACCTGTCCCACTACAGTTAGAATCACGCCCCTAGGACACACTTAACTCCTCCCTCTCCAATACAGTTAACCCCTTCCCTGCCAGTGTCATTTTTACAGTAACAGCGCATATGTATAGCACTGATTACTGCAGTAATGTCACTGGTACCCCCAAAAGTGTCAAAAATGTCAGTCAAGGGTCCGATCTGTCCGCCGCAATGTCGCAGTACCGCAAAAAAAATCGCAGATTGCCGCCATTACTCGTTAAAAAAAAAACACCAAAAATGACAAAAATCTTTCCCTTTGTTAGTAAACGCGATAACTTTTGCGCAAACCAATCAAAATACGCTTTTTGCGATTTTTTTACCAAACATATGTAGCATAAAACAAATTGGCCGAAAATGTTAAAAAAAATTTAGATTTTTACATTTTTTTGGGGGGGAATTTCATATAAAAAAAAGTGAAAAATATTGTTATTTTTGCAAAATTTAAGCTATTTTTTTGTTTATAGCGAATGATCAAAAAATCGCACAGGTGATCAAATACCACCAAAAGAAAGCTCTGTTTGTGGGAAAAAAAGGATGTGAAATTCGTTTAGGTACAGCGTCGCACGACCGCGCAATTGTCCGTTAAAGTCACGCAGTAAAAAATCGGAAAAAAAACCCCTGGTCAGGAAGGGGGTAAAATCTTCCGGGGCTTAAGTGGTTAACACCAAAGCAGCTGAAACTGATTAACAACCCCCTTTGCTACTTAACTTACCAGATCAATATCCCAGGAGTTTATTTACTTGATGCTATACTCTGATTAAAAATTGTTCCTTGAATTTTTTTTGAGCAGTGTATTAAGGTAAAGACCAACTCTCGGTTGGGGTACAGAGGCGAGCTATTGCTAGGAGTGTAGACGCGAGCATGTTAATAACAGAAACGTGACAGCTTCCCACTCAAAGCAACCAATCTCTGCAGCAATGAAAAAAACTCAGTTTCTACAGCTTGCTTTGTACATTCATCTTGTTTCATCCCCAGTCATAGGCACCTCTGTGTCTGAAAAATTCAGCATTGACAAGGCTGTTCGCTTCTTTTTTCACATTTACTGTAAAGCTCACGTTTTGCTTCAGTGATTCAGAAGGTTTGTTCAAGGTTTCTCAATCTGATTAAATGTACCTGATTGTTGCATTTAAATTCAAATAGCTAATAAAGCAGAACCAAAAAGATGCACTATATCTTCTAAAGTCATAAAGTCATCTGTTACCATAGAAAAACTTTGGAACTCTAACTATGAGAGCACAGGGCATGCTGCCCTTCCTGACCTCTCATTTCTAAAATGCTATCAGTCAGTCTGTCATACTTATCATTTGACTTAAATAAGGCCTAACTTAGGACAAGTAAGCAGGGCCAGGACAAGGGGTGGCTGCCCTGGGCACTGTGGTATTTTGTAAGGTTGGGGGGATTTGTGTTGGAAGGGGGAATTTGGGGGGTGATTTAGGGGGATTTATCTTGGGAGAGGGAAATATGATTTGTTCTAAGAGGGGGGAATTTGTGTTTTGGGGAGCGGGTGAGATGTGTATTCGGAGGGGAGATTTTATGGGTAGAGGATTTATGCTAAGAGGGGTGATTTGTTTTTGTTTTTTTTTTGGGGGGGGGGCATTTGTGGTGGGGAATTTGGGGAACGGTGGCTGTTTTGTACTGGTAAGGGGGGGCATTTTTCCTTAGGGGGTAGGCATGTAGATTAGTGCTCATTTTTTTGTGGGGAGATTTTTGCTGACACATAATGCTCATACATCTTGTGGGGGAGGGGGGGGGCACAGATTTGGCATGTCCGCCCTCGGCTCTAGATGACTTTGTCCTGGCACTGCAAGTAAGGGTCTGACTTCAATGGCTGCATGGACAGTGGACAGAGTCAACACCCATCTCCAGCTATGTTTTGGCCCCCTACACACAGGTCCTTTGCCCAGCTCTCCTTAATGTCTTTTCTCCTAGCAGCAGCAGAAAAAAACGCTTTACATGTATAATTGCAAGTAAACACATCTAGACACGCTTAGGCACGTCAAGTGTTTTTTTCTGCCAACATGCTGCTGCTCCTGGACATGCTCTGAGTGGGGTTTTTACTGCCTCTAATCGCTTATGTGTTCGTTCTGTGGGGTGTGTGGCGTGAGTTGGCGGGTTTTGCAGGATGCTGAGACTTGTGTGCAGGGGCTTGAGATGGGGGTGGGGCAGTGACAGTGTCTGCAGCAGGGTAGGAGCCCAGTACTAGTACTGTACAGCTAACTTCAATTGCTTCATGCATGCCACTGCCAAGTGGCCTCTACAGTACTGGAGCAATGAATTAGGACTCATTCACACCATATACTTTTATATCATCTGCACCCCTCTTCTGCACATTCTACCCACCGCCATACACTCCACACCCTTCTCCTACATGTATCACCCACCGCCATACACTACACACTCCTCTCCTACACCTACCCTCCACCGCAATACACTCCGCACCCCTCTCCAACACATACCACCCACTGCCATACACTCCGCACCCCTCTCCTACATGTACCACCCACCGCCATACACTACACACTCCTCTCCTACACCTACCACCCCCCGCAATACACTCCGCACCCCTCTCCAACACATACCACCCACTGCCATACACTCCACACCCTTCTCCTACATGTATCACCCACCGCCATACACTACACACTCCTCTCCTACACCTACCACCCACCGCAATACACTCCGCACCCCTCTCCAACACATACCACCCACTGCCATACACTCCACACCCTTCTCCTACATGTATCACCCACCTCCATACACTCCACACTCCTCTCCAACACATACCACCCAACGCAATACACTACACACTCCTCTCCTACATCTACCACCCACTGCAATACACTCCGCATCCCTCTCCAACACGTACCACCCTCCGCCATACACTCCACACCCTTCTCCTACATGTATCACCCACCGCCTTACACTACACACTCCTCTCCTACACCTACCACCCACCGCAATACACTCCGCACCCCTCTCCAACACGTACCACCCCCGCCATACACTCCACACCCTTCTCCTACATGTATCACCCACCGCCTTACACTACACACTCCTCTCCTACACCTACCACCCACCGCAATACACTCCGCACCCCTCTCCAACACGTAACACCCACTGCCATACACTCCGCACCCCTCTCCTACACGTATCACCCACCACCATACACTCTGCACCCCTCTCCTAAACCTACCACCCACCGCCATACACTCCGCACCCCTCTCCTACATGTACCACCCACCGCCATACACTCCACACTCCTCTCCAACACATACCACCCACCGCAATACACTCCGCACCCCTCTCCAACACATACCACCCACTGCCATACACTCCACACCCTTCTCCTACATGTATCACCCACCGCCATACACTACACACTCCTCTCCTACACCTACCACCCACCGCAATACACTCCACACCCCTCTCCAACACATACCACCCACTGCCATACACTCCGCACCCCTCTCCTACATGTACCACCCACCGCCATACACTCCACACCCCTCTCCAACACATACCACCCACTGCCATACACTCCACACCCTTCTCCTACATGTATCACCCACCGCCATACACTACACACTCCTCTCCTACACCTACCACCCACCGTAATACACTCCGCACCCCTCTCCAACACATACCACCCACTGCCATACACTCCACACCCTTCTCCTACATGTATCACCCACCGCCATACACTACACACTCCTCTCCTACACCTACCACCCACCGCAATACACTCCACACCCCTCTCCAACACATACCACCCACTGCCATACACTCCGCACCCCTCTCCTACACGTATCACCCACTGCCATACACCTCGCACTCCTCTCCTACACCTTTACCACCCACCGCAATACACTACACACTCCTCTCCTACATCTACCACCCACTGCAATACACTCCGCATCCCTCTCCAACACGTACCACCCTCCGCCATACACTCCACACCCTTCTCCTACATGTATCACCCACCGCTTAACACTACACACTCCTCTCCTACACCTACCACCCACCGCAATACACTCCGCACCCCTCTCCAACACGTACCACCCCCCGCCATACACTCCACACCCTTCTCCTACATGTATCACCCACCGCCTTACACTACACACTCCTCTCCTACACCTACCACCCACCGCAATACACTCCGCACCCCTCTCCAACATGTAACACCCACTGCCATACACTCCGCACCCCTCTCCTACACGTATCACCCACCACCATACACTCTGCACCCCTCTCCTAAACCTACCACCCACCGCCATACACGCTGCACCCCTCTCCTACAAGTACCACCCAGCACTATGCACTTCGCACCCCTCTCCCTGCACATGCTACCCAGCTCCATACAGGCCACACCACTCTCCTGCATATACTACTGGCCAGCATACACTCCACACCCCTCTCCTGTACATACTACCCACCGCCCTACCCTCCGCACCCCTCTAACACTTCATAACGTTTTTTCTTTTCTTCTTAACATTTGGTAGTCATATCCCCAAAAATTCTAAGATGTATGTTTTTTTTATCTCATAGATGAAATGTGAGAAATAACGTATATATCATGCAATCAGTCCATAAACACATACCACATACACTGCATATATCATTTGAGAAAAATATGCTTATAAAATAGTTTACCATTTGTCAATAAAAAAATATATATATGTCCCCGGATTTCATATAAAACATCTGGTCACCTTAGATTAAGGGGACGGTTAGTGTAAGGCTCCCAGAGAGGGTTGGTTTTAGAGTTACAGGGAAGGGCAGTGTTGGGGTTAGAGAGAGAGGTAGAATGAGTGGTACAAAGAGGGAGAGTGTTAGGATTAAGGGGACGGTTAGTGTTAGGGTTACAGGGAGACTTGGCATTACAGAGAGGGTTGGTTTTAGAGTTACAGGGAAGGGCAGTGATGGGGTTAGAGGGAGAGGTAGTGTGAGTGGTACAGAGAGGAAGAGTGTTACGATTAGGGGACAGTTAGTGTTAGGGTCACAGAGAGGGTTGGTTTTAGAGTTACAGGGAAGGGTAGTATTGGGGTTAGAGGGAAAGGTAGTATGAGTGGTACAGAGAGGGAGAGTGTTAGGATTAAGGGGACGGTTAGTGTTAGGGTTACAGGGAGACTTGCCATTACAGAGAGGGTTGGTTTTAGAGTTTCAGGGAAGGGTAGTGTTGGGGTTGGAGGGAAAGATAGTATTAGTGGCACAGAGAGGGAGAGTATTAGGATTAAGGGGGGGGGTTAGTGTTAGGGTCACAGAGAGGGTTGGTTTTAGAGTTACAGGGAAGGGTAGTATTGGGGTTCGAGGGAGAGATAGTATGAGTGGTACAGAGAATGAGAGTGTTAGGATTAAGAGGACGGTTAGTGTTAGGGTCACAGAGAGGGTTGGTGTTACAGTTACAGGGAAGAGTAGTATTGGGGTTAGAGGGAGAAGTAATATGAGTGGTACAGAGAGGAAGAGTGTTAGGATTAAGAGGACGGCTAGTGTTAGGGTTACAGGAAGACTTGGCATTACAGAGAGGGTTGGTTTTAGAGTTTCAGGGAAGGGTAGTGTTGGGGTTGGAGGGAAAGATAGCATGAGTGGCACAGAGAGGGAGAGTATTAGGATTAAGGGGACGGTTAGTGTTAGGGTCACAGAGAGGGTTGGTTTTAGAGTTACAGGGAAGGGTAGTATTGAGGTTAGCGGAGATGTAGTATGAGTGGTATAGAGAGGGAGAGTGTTAGAATTAAGAGGACAGTTAGTGTTAGGGTCACAAAGATGGTTGGTGTTAGAGTTACAGGGAAGGGTAGTATTGGGGTTAGAGGGAGAGGTAGTATGAGTGGCACAGAGAGGGAGAGTGTTAGGATTAAGAGGACGGTTAGTGTTAGGGTTACAGGAAGACTTGGCATTACAGAAAGGGTTGGTTTTAGAGTTACAGGGAATGGTAGTGTTGGGGTTGGAGGGAGAGATAGTATGAGTGGCACAGAGAGGGAGACTGTTAGGATTAAGGGGACGGTTAGTGTTAGGGTTACAGTAAGATTTGGCATTACAGAGAGGGTTGGTTTTAGAGTTACAGGGAAGAGTAGTATTGGGGTTAGAGGGAGAAGTAGTTTGAGTGGTACAGAGAGGGAGAGTGTTAGGAATAAGGGGACAGTTAGTGTTAGGGTCACAGAGAGGGTTGATGTTAGAGTTACAGGGAAGGGTAGAATTGGGGTTAGAGGGAGAGGTAGTATGAGTGGTACAGAGAGGGAGAGTGTTAGGATTAAGGGGACGGTTAGTGGTAGGGTTACAGGGAGACTTGGCATTACAGAGAGGGTTGGTGTAAGGGTTACAGGGGGAATTTATGCTACAGGGTATACAGGGAGGGTTTGTGTGAAGGGAGAGCATTGCTGTGTACACTAGGATTCATGCTCCGAGCACTAACATCACCATTCTCCTGCCACTGAATAATAATGTGTCACCTAAACAACATTCAAGCAAGAAACGATGGGAAAGGAAAGTCAAAGAAGTCAACAATTACACAGATTTTTTGAATATTAGTTCTAATATTTTTTTTTTGCCAATCATTTGCACATGTACAGGCCTTACAGGCCTCTTTATGATTTGTTCTAGTTGGAGCCTTTATTTACACCTTGATAAGTATTAGTGCTATTTATCCATAATCTATTGGTATGACCAGTGAAATAACAAACACGGCAGTAGTTCAAAGGACGATGACATTTCCAAAGAAGCCTAATTAAGTTATCACAGCCCAGCTCACGAACAATTAACGTGCAAATCGCAGGTCCGCACCACGATAATGAAAAAAGTAAGTATTCAGAAGATGTTAAAGACAAGTCATGGATTTAATTGCAAACTGATAAGCTGGATGCTTTGGGTAATTTGAGGGAACAAAGCACTCCAGGTAGCTAAATTACTTTTAATACTTAGGGAATATTGTGATAATCTTGTGTCACACCGCAACGCAACCACAGAGCCTCAGAGGGATAAATAAAGGTCAGATGACGCAATGTTAAACAGAGTTCCATTATTTGGGCTTTGTCATCTTACATAGTCACATAATTCTTCAGGTGGAAAAAGTCCATCAAGTTCAAAAGAAAAAAATAAATTCAATTAAAATCTTCAGAGGAGCAGCCGGAAAACATCTAAATGAACCTAATTAAAAATATAAGAGTTTATAAATGAATTAGGTTTAATTCCACTAAATGTGTTTTAATAGGAGAAATTGTTGGATGTCAGATTTTTTTCTTGTAAAACTAATAAAATGGATAGCCAATACAAGTTTTGTATGGAGTAGGGAAGGATAGAACCCCTGCCAGGCTTTATTGTTGGGAAATCCAAACTCTTACCATTTTTACTGGAATAAGAGATGAGGGTAAATCATCAAATGGTGACAAGGAAGAGGGCAATTTACCTCAATTTGTAGAGATGTTTATCTCATTTAGTCTAGGTACACACTAGCCAATGCTCTGAAAAGCGATCCCCAGTGGCTCGTGGTTGTGGCATTACCCTGTTGACTTGAATGAGGGATTTGACAGGCAGTGTTGGGATGTGTCATGTTCAATTTTCTGCGGCCATGACACAAAGCATTGCAGCCGTGGCATGTATACAAGCCTTCCTGGCTGTATTTCACAGTTCAGATGTGCAGGGGGGCAGCAAAAACATGCGGTTGAGCAACAAATGGCAGCGGACAGGGCTGTTTACATGCCATGGTCATGATGCTTTGCCCCTGCAAAAACTATCCAACATGTTGTGGTCAGCATTTGTCAAGCCCAGAGAATGTGCCATATTCAAGATCACAGGAAAGTGTTGCAAATGTCCCGCTACCGGGTTTAATGCATGCGGTTGTGGCGCATTTGTCAGCAAAAATGGGGTTAAAACAGGCAACGAGGAGACATCCTTGATCTATCTGCAGAGGAGTGGTGGAATTACATCTAAATCTACCCTTATGTGGATGGTGGGTGGATGGTAAAACCATAGCTCTGTGTACATTGCATGGCGCATGCCACATGCCCATGTGCCATGCAGTGTACGCAGAAAATAAAAAGTAATCATGAAGCATTGAGATGAGATTTTTTTTTTGTAAAAGATACTTTCATTAAAAGAAAGAAAAAAAAATCTACCTCCTGGTGATTTTTTGTTAAAGCAAATTTAGTAAATTTGTTCATAAATACTTAGGCTACATGTACACTTGCCTACCCTGACCGCTGGCGTGGGAAAATGCAAAAACACGAACTGCGTTTTTAACCTGCGATTTTGTAGCGATTTCTGTTTTTGCGCGGCCGGCGGACAAAGTGTTCCTATCAGTGGCGGCTTGTGCATCATTTTTTGGGGGGACAAACAAACCCCCCCCCCCCCCTGCCAGGTCCGCACTTACCCAATCCAGGTTGGGGCTTCCCCGGCTAATCCGGTCTTAAGATCCGCCTCCTGTCCTGATTGGCCAAGAGGCACTTGTGGATTTAACTCATTTTTCTATAATTCTTCTTTAAGGGGGCGTGACAAGGGGGTGTGTCTTATGTCTACATACCTTTGCTAATAGGAGTCCCTCGTTTCTATCTCAAAAAGTTGGGAGCTATGTAAATATGGACTCTTCATAGCAATATCTGTGAGTTTATCGGGGTAACATGTGACTGCATAGCCTAGTTGCTATAAAACTCTTTAACAACAGGAAGTCAATTTGAGAATCACTTCTTCAGTAAATTAGTTTAGAAGACAAACAGCTACTTACAATTATCCTCATAAATAGCATCCCTTTCATAGAAGTCCAGGGTGAATAAATAAATAATACACCTCAGGAAGTGCCGCCATGGTTAACAGAAGATAGACTTAGAGCTAAACTAGAGAAACTTAACATAAATAAATCCCGGGGACCGGATGGCTTGCACCCGAGGGTTCTTAATGAGCTCAGCCAGGTGATTGCCAGACCATTATTCTTGATCTTTAAGGATAGTTTACAGACGGGTATGGTGCCAGCTGATTGGAAAAAAGCCAACGTGGTACCAATATTTAAGAAGGGGCCGAGATATATCCCGGGTAAGTATAGGCCGGTCAGCCTAACATCTGTAGTCTGCAAAATTTTGGAGGGGATGTTAAGGGACCACATACAAGACTTTAGTAATGAAAACGGTATTATAAGTAGTAAACAGCATGGATTCATGAAAAATCGTTCGTGCCAAACCAATCTATTAACCTTCTACGATGAAGTGAGCTGCCACCTAGATAAAGGTAAGCCTGTGGATGTGGTGTATCTGGACTTTGCAAAGGCCTTTGACACCGTTCCCCACAAACGATTACTGTACAAACTAAGGAAGGTAGGTATGGATCAGAAGGTGAGTACCTAGATAGAGAACTGGCTCCAGGGGAGAGTACAGAGGGTGGTAATTAATGGGGAGTACTCGGATTGGGCGGGTGTGGAAAGTGGGGTCCCCCAGGGTTCTGTCCTGGGACCAATCCTGTTTAATTTGTTCATAAATGATCTAGAGGAGGGGATATCGAGTACAATCTCAGTATTTGCAGATGATACTAAACTAGGCATGCCAATATCTTCTATGCAGGATGTGGAAACCTTGCAAGCAGACCTAAACAAAATAACGGGGTGGGCAACTACATGGCAGATGAGATTTAATGTTGATAAATGTAAAGTAATGCACTTGGGGGCCAGAAACCAGAAAGCAAGCTACTCACTAGGGGGGGAACCTCTGGGTGAGTCTAGGATGGAAAAGGACTTAGGGGTACTGGTAGACAACAAGCTTGGCAGTGGCATGCAATGCCAAGCCGCCGCAAGCAAAGCCAACAGAATACTGGGATGTATAAAAAAGGGGATTCACTCCAGAAATAAAGAGATTATTCTGCCACTCTACAAGACTCTGGTCCGGCCACATCTGGAGTATGCTGTCCAGTTCTGGGCACCGGTCCTCAGGAAGGATGTGCTGGAACTGGAGAAAGTCCAGAGAAGGGCAACAAAAATAATTAGGGGAATGGAGGACATCAGCTATGAGGAAAGACTACAAGCACTGAACCTTTTCTCTCTGGAGAAAAGACGATTGAGGGGGGATATGATATCAATGTACAAATACTGTACTGGTGACCCAAGCATAAGGAACAAACTATTCAGAGAAAGGAGATACAATAAGACACGTGGCCACTCACTAAAACTAGAGGAAAGGCGGTTTAACCTTAAAGTGCGTAAGGGGTTCTTCACTGTAAGAACGGTAAGGATGTGGAATTCTCTTCCACAAGCAGTCGTATCAGCAGGGAGCATTGATAGTTTCAAAAAACTATTAGATGGACACCTTAAAGACCACAACATACAGGGGTATACAATGTACGGTTAAAAGCAAACACACACACACGCATCATAGGTTGAACTGGATGGACTGATGTCTTTTTTCAACCTCACTAACTATGTAACTATGTAACTATGTGAATCTTCTAACACAGGCAAATGGCTGGAGGGATCCCAGCTCTGAAGCCTGAGGGACAACCCCACGGAAATTGCAGTACTCAAGTACTATTTGGGGAGGTGTTCTTCACGGTAACTGGGCCTTCCAGGGCAGCTGCATGATATTAGGCTTCTGCCCGACTGCCTGCACACTCGTTCTGACAGTGGAGGACCACTCACCTGGCAGTGGCCTCTCTGAGCTGCTGAGGGAAGGAAGCAGAGACACATATCTTCCCAGGTCATGTCCAGGAACCCAGAGAGCTGTGTGTACTCCACCTGACAATGCCTTTATGTTTAGTACCCCTAATCCTCCTCCCCCACCCTCCCTAATATCTTACTAAGTTTTTCTAAATGTTAAGGCAAATATTGTAGTAAAATATGTGGGCAGTAAAGGCTAGCAAGTGTGCTGAAATCCATCCAATTATATGGGAGCTCTAAGGCTTCATGTACACACAGCCTACTTTGACCACCGGCTGCAAGAGAAAGCGGCAAAATCACACCGTGGTTTTGCCGCGGTTTGCGTTTGCCGTTGGTTAAAACATTTTTATCCTGAACGCAATTATTCCAAGCTCAGAAGAGGGGGGGTTGAGGTAGGTTGAAACTCTCCTAACCTCAGCAGCTCCTTATTTCTGCTAAAAGCCTACGTGTACATGGACATAGAGGCTTTTAAGGAGTTGAGTTTAGGAGCTTTGGCAAAAAAATGCCAAAAGCTCCTAAACTCAAGTTCAGGAGCTGTAACGTACATGAAGCCTTAATTTATATATTTGTATAAAAATGGTGATATGCTCTATATTCCTGCCACTTTATAAAACTCTGGTAAGGCCACATCTGGAGTTTTCTGTCCAGTTCTGGTCATCAGTCCTCAGGAGGGATGTGCTGGAGCTAAAGAGAGTCCAAAGAATGGCAACAAAATTAAAAAGGGGACTGGAGGACCTCAATTATGGAGAACAACTATAGGCACTAAATCTGTTCTCGCTTAAGAAGAGATCCTTGGGAGGGGATATGATAGCAATTTACAAATATGTAAATGGTGATTCCAACGTACGAAAAAAACATTTAGGGCCTAATTCATTATAAGTTTGGAGTAGAGCTGCTCACTTCTCCAGAAATAACTCCAACCTAAACTCATTAGAAATCCTAATTAGGTAAGTGGCTGGAGTTAAACCTTCAACTAGGTGCTTTAGTAAATTCGGAGTTGGAGTTAACTTAGACTGAATTCGGGTTTGGAGTTAACTTAGGCTGAATTCGAGATTGGAGTTAACCAAAATTCCTTTGTGTTTTTCATAAAAGGAAATTTAACCTTTAGATTTACTAATAGCAGACTACACAGCTGTCTAATTAGCAATCTTCATTCTTTATTCATCTGAAACTTTCAGGCATGTCTGATTGTATTCAGCACTTTGGTGTAGTGGGCTAAGCTCATAGACAAAGATTGCTAGGTCATGAGTTCAAGGCCCAACCATGATAACACCTTGTGTGCTCACAGTTGTATGTCATTATTTTTTTTGGCCACATAGTAATACATTGGCTACATCACCTAAAATTGCATGTCAATGGCCATGTATATTCAAGAAACAAACATGCATATGTGCAGGGTGCAATTATGCATTTGCCAAGTTTCAGTATTTATTTACAGCTGTCTAAAATGTAAGGCGGTGATGGCACACTTGAGATTTGAACTCATGCTCTCAGTGTTCATAGACAGGAACACTAACCACTAAACCATTGACCTGAATATTATTACCCATGCAATATTTATTCCCATGTTTCAATAGTTAACCACTTCCTTACAGGGCAGTTACACCCCCTTCCTGCCCAGGCCAATTTTCAGCTTTTTATACTGTTGCATTTTGAATGACAATTGCGCAGTCATGCAACCCTGTACCTAACACAAATGTATGACATTATTTTCACACAAATATTGCTTTCTTTTGGTGGTATTTGATCACTGCAAGGTTTTTTTTTATTGGCAAAAAGAAGACCTAAATGTTTATCCCCTAAAAAAATGTGTTTTTGTTTATGTAATAAAATTTGGTAAATGAATATGTTTTTGGTTGCACTGACGAGCATTGATGAGGCTGCGCTGGCAGGCACTGATGAGACACTAATATGCAGCACTGATGGACACTGATAGGCGGCACTGATATGCAGCATTGATGGGCATTGATAGGTAGCACTGATGGGCAATGATTGACACTGGTGGGCAGCACTGATAGATGGTAATGATGGGCAGCACTGATAAAGAGGGCACTAACAGGTTCCCTGAGCACTGATTGGCATCAATGGTGGCATAGGTGGGCATCCCTGTTGGCAATGGGTCAGCAATCCCTGGTGGCTCTAGTGGCATCCCCCAAGGGTCTGCACTGGTAATCAATGCTCTGATTACAAGCACAGACCCCCCCCCCCCCCCCCACACACACACACACTTACTTTCCATATGAATGCCATTTCTTCACAGCTGAAAGTGGCCCTCACCATGATTAGCCAGTTGATTGTGACCACTTGCTGGAATGCGTGCAAGCCAATTTGGTGTCATTTCTGGTCCAGAGCGAACACCAATGTGCCATTTGCAATTTATTTTAAAGAGATTTTGCTTTATTTTAAAAATGGCACACACAGACAACTATGTATGGCCCACTAATGGCCCAACTGTGTATGGCCCATTAGTCTAAATGAAAAAGCCACTTTATGCTCATGCTGAGATTATTGAAAGCATTTCTTATGTGTGTTAACTTGATGTAGTATTTTTTTTAATTTTTTTATATATATATCTATTTTTTTTTTTTGGGGTTGTTGAATTCTGAGTTCTGGGGTTCCACTGCATAGGTTCAATCAATTTGCAAATTCTCAGATTTGCAAGCTCAAAAACTTTGCTATTTTTCAGAGTGTAATGTGGCTCTATATAGGAAGCAACACTAATATGGCTCCCCACTTAACCAACCAACAAATATATTAATTTCACACATATACAATGTTTTATTTTTGGGGAGAAGCCATATTAGTGTTGCTTGTCATATATAACAACAGACAGTTGTAGGTAGTTCAGGGATTTGAACACCCAAATACACTGTTGCATGGCAGATGTGCTAACCACTTGGATATTTTGGTCAGTTTATTTAATCAAGCTCAAGCTCAATACATATTTGCAACATTTTGCAAAACACAATTTACACAAACATAATCACGTTACATTTATTTCATAATATATTCCACTCAGGGCCGTCTTTAGCGCAGGTCAAAAGGGGCATCTGCCCAGGGCCCTGGTATTGTTGGGGGCCCCAAAGCAGCTGCTCCTGGAGCCCGTGCTGCCCTCAAATAGCTCTGGTTTGGCAGTCACAAATACAACTTTCCCGTCCTCCCACACTAACAGGGAAGAAGCACAGCTGTGGGCTCCGTGTGTAGCTCGCCCCGACAGGGAGTGAGTCAGAGCTGCTCTCCGTGCTGCCCCGCCCCCCTCCTGCCTCTCAGACTTCTATAGCAGCACAGCACAGAACAGAGTGAAGTGTTCTGGCTGTATGCTACGGATCTGATAGGCGGAGACTGCAGAGTGTGTGTTGGAAAAAGAGACATAATAGAATGGTACAGCATCGCTGTAAGGATGAGAAGGAGGGGGGTGAATTTGTTTAAAAGAGGTGCGAACTACAAAAGGGGAATACAGAGGTGGCTGTGGACGGGGGGGGGGTACAGAGGTGGCTGTGGGCAGGGTGGGGGTACAGAGATGGTACAGAGGTGGCTGTGGGCAGGGTGGGGGTACAGAGATGGTTCAGAGGTGGCTGTGGGCAGGGTGGGGGTACAGAGGTGGCTGTGGGCAGGGTGGGGGTACAGGGATGGTACAGAGGTGGCTGTGGGCAGGGTGGGGGTACAGAGGTGGCTGTGGGCAGGGTAAGGGTACAGAGATGGCTGTGGACAGGGGGGGAGGGTACAGAGGTGGCTGTGGACAGGGTGGGGGTACAGAGGTGGCTGTGGTATATAGGTGGCTGTGGGCAGGGTGGGGATACAGAGGTGGCTGTGGTACAGAGGTGGCTGTGGGCAGGGTGGGGGTACAGAGGTGGCTGTGGTACAGAGGTGGCTGTGGTACAAAGGTGGCTGTGGACAGGGTGGGGGTACAGAGGTGGCTGTGGGCAGGGTGGGGGTACAGAGGTGGCTGTGGTACAGAGGTGGCTATGGACAGGGTGGGGGTACAGAGGTGGCTGTGGGGAGGGTGGGGGTACAGAGGTGGCTGTGGTACAGAGGTGGTTGTAGTACAGAGGTGGCTATGGAAAGGGTGGGGGGTAAAGAGGTGGCTGTGGTACAGAGGTGGCTGTGGTACAGAGGTGGCTATGGACAGGGTGGGGGGTACCGAGGTGGCTGTGGTACAGAGGTGGCTGTGGTACAGAGGTGGCACAGAGGTGGCTGTGGTACAGAGGTGGTACAGAGGTGGCTGTGGTACAGAGGTGGCACAGAGGTGGCTGTGGTACAGAGGTGGTACAGAGGTGGCTGTGGTACAGAGGTGGCTGTGGTACAGAGGTGGTACAGAGGTGGCTGTGGTACAGAGGTGGCTATGGACAGGGTGGGGGGTACAGAGGTGGCTGTGGACAGGGTGGGGGTGCAGAGGTGGCTGTGGTACAGAGGTGGCTGTGGTACAGAGGTGGCTGTGGTACAGAGGTGGTACAGAGGTGGCTGTGGTACAGAGGTGGTACAGAGGTGGCTGTGGTACAGAGGTGGCTGTAGTACAGAGGTGGCTATGGACAGGGTGGGGGGTACAGAGTTGGCTGTGGACAGGGTGGGGTTACAGAGGTGGCTGTGGCACAGAGGTGGCTGTGGTACAGAGGTGGCTGTGGTACAGAGGAGGCTGTGGTACAGAGGTGGCTGTGGTACAGAGGTGGCACAGAGGTGGCTGTGGTACAGAGGTGGCTATGGAAAGGGTGGGGGGTACAGAGGTTGCTGTGGACAGGGTGGGGGGGGTCCAGAGGTGGCTGTGGACAGGAGGGGGGGTCCAGAGGTGGCTGTGGACAAGGGGGGGGTCCAGAGGTGGCTGTGGTACAAAAGGTGGCTGTGGACAGGGGGCATACAGAGGTGACTGTGGATGGGGGGGGGGGTTGTACAGAGGTGGCTGTGGACAGGGGGGTACAGAGTGTGTGTTTGTTTTTTGGAGTAGGGAGCAAAATTGCATGTGGGGGGGGGGCATGAAAATGCTTGCCCAGGGCCCAAACAATATTAAAGACGGCCCTGATGCCACTGATAGTTTCTTAGCCTATCAATTTATATTTAAAATACAAATTTTTCACAGAAATAAATGTTTTAAACACCTATATATAATTTCCAGCATGCAGGATTATTTTAAAAAATTTGTTGATTTTATACAGTTTCACTAAACTAGGTTAATTATTTGGGAATTGTGGTCTTTTTTTTTTTTTGGTTTTTTTTTGTTTTTTGTTATCTTTATACCAAACATACATGCACTGGCAACTTAAAAATTAATATAGTTTGATTTGATTAGTCCATCAAAAAATTTTAATAAATAAAAATTGTTTGAGCTTGAATTGGGTCTAAATAGAATTTATATATATAGATATATAAATATCTCTCTCTCTCTCTCTCTCTCTCTCTCTCTCTCTATATATATATATATATATATATATATATATATATATATATATATATATATATATATATATATATATATATATATATATATATACACACACATATATATATATAATTTTTTTTTTTTTTTAAAAAGCATGCTTGAAAAAAATTTCATTAGCCTCAGGTAGTTAAGTGGTTAGCACAGATGCCTTGCAACAGTGTATTTGGGTGTTCGAATCCCTGAACTACCTACAACTGTCTGTTGTTATATATGACAAGCAACACTAATAGGGCTTCTCCCCAAAAATGAAACATTGTACATGTGTGAAATTAATATATTTTTGGGTTGGTTAGATATAGGAAGTAACAATAATATATTGTTTTTTGCATATATATATATATATATATATATATATATATTGCATATATATATGCAAAAACTATATATTATTGTTACTTTTTATATCTAACCAACCCCAAAATATATTAATTTCACACATATACAATGTTTCATTTTTGGGAAGAAGCCATATTAGTGTTGCTTCTCATATATATACATATATACACATAGGCAAATCAATAAATAAAACATATATATATATATATATATATATATATATATATATATATATATATATATACATATAATTATTATTGGCATCTATATATATATATGTATGTGTGTGTATTTATATATATATATATATATATATATACACACATATATATATATATATATATATATATAGATATATATATGTATAGATATTTCGTGATTCATATATATATATATATATATATATATATAGACATACATAGCTATGTGCAAAAAAAAAAAAAGATATGCGCATTTCTCTCATTAGCGCCGGAATAGCGCAGTTTTACCGCAAATTTGCGGTGGTATTTGCCGCAAATTCACTATAACTCCCACTAACGCTTTCAAAAGCGTTATTTTCAGCCTAATTTTTGGTATGGAGCATGCGCACATGGGCTATCTGCCAGAAATTGACTCTGGAACTATTTTTGCATTTTAGACTTTTATTAATATCTTTTTTTCTACTTAACTTTTTCACACAGTTTAAAAGCAGTTTAGCTCAAAATTTTTTTCCTGCCATATTTTGTGATTTTGAAAAAAATAGTCCACCTTTTAGCTGGACTGTTTTTAAGTCCAGTCCTGACGTTATTTGATCTTAGTGAATTTGACACTGCTCATAACGTTTCTGATGGTGTTATAGTGAATTGCATTTGCACCTAAAAATAGTCAAAATGGAGGTAAAATAGAACAAAATCAGCGTTGGAGGTACAATGAATTTAAGTCTCAAGGAGTGTAAGAGGACACGGGGCCACACAATGAGATTGGAGGAGAAGAGGTTTATTTTTAAACTGCGTAGGGGTTTTTTCACTGTCAGGGCGATAAGGATGTGGAACTCTCTTCCAGAATTGGTGGTGTCAGCGGGGAGTATAGATATTTTTTAAAGATTATTGGACGTTGGAAGTGCATCCTAAAGAACACAACATACAGGGATATGGGAAATGATTATCGATACTGACACATGTACACCTACACAGGTTGAACTGGATGGACTATTGTCTTTATTCAACCTTACCTACTATGTAACTATATATACAGTTTGGGCAGTTTACATATGGTATGGTTTGTATCCAAAATGAAAAAAAAAAAAGTCTCTATATTTTTACGTGTGTTGGACTGCTGCTATTAATCCCTAATCATCACCAGAGCAAAACTAATATCATTTAATGAACATACACTATCGTGTTCATTGACCTGAATGTATAACAACTTATAATGGCTAAGGAGCCGTCATAAGCCCATTATAGATTGTTTCCCTCGGGGTCTCTATGGATATTTAGAAGCATCTTTTCTGGATCATTTAATCCTCTTTCTTAATCCTTTAAGATGATTCACATTTAAAGAAGAATTCCAGTTATCGGTACGTGGTAAGTCTCTTAAATAATGAGACTGTGATTCCATCTAGTAAAAAAAGCAGTCAGAACCGGTTATAACTGCATGCATGGTGACCTTGAACATGTTTGAAGCGGCATGACAAGCAGTAGCACTCTATGACGTTCAGTTGATTGTGAGTCGCCATTTAGTTTAGTTGTGTTCTCTGTAGTGTGCCGAAAAAATGATAAGTTTGGTTGGAAACCACCGTCATCACCAAGAATGAAAAAAGCTTATCAAAGAAAATCAAAATTTCCAAGCCATGCTCATTGTGTTTTTCAATATCAAGGGTGTAATTTTGAAAGAATGGGATCCAGAAGGCACAACAGTTAACCAGCGTTATTATAAGGAAGTTTTGATAAAGCTGAGGGAAAGAGTCAGAAAAAAACGGTCGCAACTGTTGGAAAATGGTTTCATTCTTCATAAGGACAATGCGCCCGTATGTAGAAAAAGAAATAGCCGCACATCCAGGGATTCCAATAAGTTTCAAATATCTTTAATTCCAAAATGATGCAAGTGATGACACCAAAGACACCAACATGAAGTCTCGTAGATGCGTTTCACACATACATCTTGTGCTTAATCATTACATTATTTGGTGTCATCACTTGCAACATTTTGGAATTAAAGGTATTTGAAACTTATTGGAATCCCTGGATGTGCGGCTATTTCTTTTTCTACAAGTGTTCCCACGGAGGCGGGCCGGGGCAAGCACTCTATGGGATATCCTATCTCCTGGCAATTACTACACACTATACACCTGGAGCAGCGTTTTCCTTTCTTCAGTATCCAGGATAATGCGCCCGCTCACCTAGCACTTTCTGTGAAGCCGTTTTTGAGCGAAAAGCGCATTACTACACTTGAACATCCTCCATGTTCTCACGATTTAGCACCATGTGACTTATCTTTTCCAAAAAGTTCAATCAGTGCTTAAAGGGACACGTTTTGAGTCAGCTGATGCTGTAAAGAAGAAAACAGTGGATGTGTTGTAACAGCTGACAAAAATGTATTTTCTCCATGTCTTCCACCAGTGGAAAACAAGACTGCAGCAATGTATTAGTGCAAATGAGGAATATATTGAAGGGGACAAGCATTAAAGTGTAATTCAATTTTTGTTGATGTAGCACCCTCCTAGATAGGTGCTAGAGAGTGAGTATAGTTTTTGCATTGCAAAGCGCAGTTCCGTACACTCGTCTCGAGGGGATGTGACGTCCGACATGCAAGCTCCGCCCCCTATACATGTTACGTCAGCTCGTAGGGCATTGACGTCCTCGGTAGAGGTCACCGTATAGGGGGCGGAGCCTGCATGTCGTACGTCACATCCCCTCGAGACGAGTGTACGGAACTGCGCTTTGCAATGCACTATTGAGTGCTGGACTTTGTAAAGTGTTTCTCTGAATAAATTACCTTTTTATGATTAAATGGAGAGCATTCGATTGTGTTCCTTATCTCCCTAATATGTGCCCCTGACCGAGCTGGATTGGAGCGTGGATTGTTTTCCCTGGTGTCATCATCATTTTTCTACCCCAGTGAGGGGACAGCTGCTTTAGACCCTTGGTGACTCTGGGGTCTAAGAGTGAGGTGAGAGGCCACTGTTATTGGTGGAGGGTCTGTTAACACGATCACTGAGGTGGAAACCACTGGAGATTATTTTTATTGGACTGTATTTTAAGGACTCGTTTCTCTCACTATTTGTGCACATTATATATCTTACTCTTTGAGTAAATTTTTATGGTGATTTATGCATGCTTTGTTTCTGGTGCAACACTATTTGGCCAGGTTTCCTCCACTAAATATAATCAATGACACATAGGCTTTTGATACAGCCCCCGGGATTGGCACAGACTGTTTGTCTTGGTGCATTGTGGGGCAGGGTATAAAAAGCCAGGGGCACATGAGGTAGAGGTCTTTGGCGGGAAGAAGAGTCCCAGAAGGAGGGTGGCGGCTTCGTCCTCTTCTGCAGCAGTTGGTGATGGTCACAGGCAGTCGGCCTGGTGAACTCACAGTGTGGAGCTGAACCCAGAGGTCCAGGAGAGCTGACTGGAGGAGTTGGGGCACTGCGAGAATCTGGAAAGCAGTATCGTGAGTACAGAGGATGTTGTCCAGGGGTTTGCCCAGGAAGGGGACCATTCCGGGGAGTGCAGTCAGTGGGCGGGTGTCAGCCGGTATAGAGGAAGGGAGTACTGGGGGAGTACCCTGAAGAGAAATACAAATAGGAACATTTACTTCAGCTTCAGTCAAGTGGCAGGATGAAGTAGCGGCCTTGCTGCATCCTCAAGTTAGAAGTCAGAATTTGTGAATAGTTCAAGGTTGGAGTATCCCACTCATCCCTTCTCCCATCCCAATATAAAATAAAAACAACAAAAACATCTACCCCTAGACTGATCATTGATTGAGCCAAGAACGTAAAGTGCTAAGAATTCTGCATGCAGTTGCTACAGGTAACCCAGGGGAATCCAAAAGTGTTAATCACCAGCAGTCCTCTAGGGGGCAGTGCTACATTGAGAAAGAAAAACTTTCTCCTCTGGGTGATCTCTGTACATTACAAGGATTTTTTACAAACTTTGTTGCAGGTTCCTACCTTTTGTTGTTCTGAAGAAATCATTGTTTGTTCCTCTGCGCCTCTGTGCTGAGTGGGTCGAATGGGAGTGGTTTCATAATTATATATCAGCTGTGGCAGCTGCAGAGCACTAATGAGGAAAGCGGCTGGACCTGCATCCCTTTAGACGTGTTCCTATTGGGAGTATCTCACCAAAGAATGCCTCCAGGTTGTTATATTATATTCAATTTTACAGAAAATTACAGCGGCTACAGATTGAAAAGGAACATACATTTTCTATAAGCCTAAAAATATGTTCAGAGCTGCACCTACTACACATCTGAATACTAGATGATAAATATACATATACCCACAATGAGTGCACCTCTACACAAAACAACAAAAATGTATAAACAAAAGTAAATCAAACACTATAGAAAAAAGTGCAATCAATAGTGTCCAATAATTTAATAGTTAACAGATCAAACTTTTTCCAAATAAAAACTCCATAAATCAAGGTTTAAATAGATACACGGAGCTGTGACTTGGCTCGGGTGCCCCCACAGCAAGCTGCTTGCTGGGGGGGCACTCAAAGGGAGGGAGGGGCCAGGAGCACCAAGAGGAGAGGAGGATCCGGGCTGCTCTGTGCAAATCCAACTGTACAGAGGAGGTAAGTATAACGTGTTTGGTTTTTTTATTGAAAAAAAAAACAAGACTTTACAATCACTTTAATTTTTAATTACATTAAATTATAAACAATATGGTTTGTGTAGCAATTGTGTATGCTAGCTTTATTTATTTATTTTTGCTTTTTTTTTTTTTCATAGAAGTGCAGTTTCCCTTCAATTTTCTCAGTAGCATTTTTATAATCTCTGTGACTGTATCCATCCCCTTTATTGCTGGTCATTCTCTTCAGATTTTTTAAACTTTTTAATTTTAGTTTTCTTTTTCATTTAGTTGGTTTTTCCCTTAACCACTTCCCGTGAATCAACGTAGCTCTACGTCGGCTCAGATAAGTGGTTGTACCGGGGTGATGGCTGCAGCTAGAGGCATCATCCCGGTACTATTTTTTAGAGCTGGCGGCCATCTTTTAGGTGATAAGGAGCTGCTCAGCCGTTATCCCAGCGATCATTTTCCCAGCCTTCCACCGAAAGACCCGAGAAGCCAGTCGGTACGTCCGCCGGCTGGTTGGAGTCCTGATCAAAGTCGAATTTGGCTTTGATCGGGACTCCAAAGCAGCGTGATGAAGTCAGGTCAGGGTTACTTGGCGGATAAAGGCGCCAAATTTAATGAACTGTCATAATTTAAAAATGCAGATTTTGGGAAATTTGAAACACATTGAAGTGCAGAGGAGGGATTTGGGGTCTTTTAGACGCCCGATCCCTCCATAAAGAGTGCCTGTCACTGCCTATTGCTGACAGCAATAAAAGTGATCAGATTTTTTTTTTTTTAAAACTGTGCTAAAATGAAACAATTAAATAAAATAAATAGGAAACATATTTTTTTAAAGTGCCACCGTCACCGTAAGCTCGCGCACGAAAGAAATCGCACACGTACGTCGCACCCACAAATTAAATCGCTGTTCAGACCACACATGTGAGGTATCGCCGCGATCACCAGAGTGAGAGCAATGGTTCTAAAAAAAGAGCTACTCTGTAACTCTAAACTGGCAACTGTTAAAAAATTTTAAAGCATCGCCTATGGAGATTTTTATGTACCTTTGTTTGTCGCCATTCCACGAGTGTGCGCAATTTTAAACCGTAACATGTTAGGTATCTTTTTACTCGGCGTGACATCATCTTTCACAATATACAAAAAAAATAAATAAATGGCCTAACTTTACTGTTTAGTTTAGTTTTTTTTACATGCAGTGAAATTTATTTATTTTTTTAAAAAAATGGCGTTTGGAAGACTGCTGCGCAAATACCGCGTGACCAAAAATATTGCAATGACTGCCATTTTACTATCCAGAGTTTTTGCTAAAAAAAAAAAATATATACAGTACAGACCAAAAGTTTGGACACACCTTCTCATTCAAAGAGCTTTCTTTATTTTCATGACTATGAAAATTGTAGTCACACTTCAAGAGGTAGTCACCTGAAATGGTCTTCCAACAGTCTTGAAGGAGTTCCCAGAGATGCTTAGCACTTGTTGGCCCTTTTGCCTTCACTCTGCGGTCCAGCTCACCCCAAACCATCTTGATTGGGTTCAGGTCCGGTGACTGTGGAGGCCGGGTCATCTGGCGCAGCACCCCATCACTCTCCTTCTTGGTCAAATAGCCCTTACACAGCTTGGAGGGGTGTTTGGGGTCGTTGTCCTGTTGAAAAATAAATAATGATCCAACTAAACGCAAACCGGATGGAATAGCATGCCGCTGCAAGATGCTGTGGTAGCCATGCTGGTTCAGTATGCCTTCAATTTTGAATAAATCCCCAACAGTGCCACCAGCAAAGCACCCCCACACCATCACACCTCCTCCTCCATGCTTCACGGTGGGAACCAGGCATGTAGAGTCCATCCGTTCAAAGACACGGTGGTTGGAACCAAAGATCTAAAATTTGGACTCATCAGACCAAAGCACAGATTTCCACTGGTCTAATGTCCATTCCTTGTGTTCTTTAGCCCAAACAAGTCTCTTCTGCTCGTTGCCTTTCTTTAGCAGTGGTTTCCTAGCACTTGGGGACACTTTCAAAGTTTTCCCAATTTTTCGGACTGACTGACCTTCATTTCTTAAAGTAATGATGGCCACTCGTTTTCCTGTACTTAGCTGCTTTTTTCTTGCCATAATACAAATTCTAATGCCTCGTACACACGTACCGATCGTCGGCCGAACGATCGGCCGTCTTTTGTCCGAGGGCTGTCGTGTCTGTTGAAAAGTGCAAAAGACTGCACACGAATTTTGTCGGCCAACAACAGCCGACTGCAGAAGTGATGTCATGTGATCGTTAACTTTCCCTGTGTTTTTTATTTTCTGAGCATGCCCAGTCTTGCAAATCTGCTGTCTGTCGGCCGAAATCTGTACTGTCTGGCGAACAATCGGCCGTTCTGGTGTCGGCATACAAAAATTTTAATGCTTGCACGACAGATTCTGTTCGGCCGAAAGTACGCTGTCGGCTGTCGGAAGAATCATACTAACAAGCCTACAATCGGCCGATCGGTCGTCGGCCGAATCTTTTCGGCCGACCATCTGCACGTGTGTACGAGGCATAACAGTCTATTCAGTAGGACTATCAGCTGTGTATCCACCTGATGTCTGCACAACACAACTGATGGTCCCAACCCCATTTATAAGGCAAGAAATCACACTTATTAAACCTGACAGGGCACACCTGTGAAGTGAAAACCATTTCAGGTGACTACCTCTTGAAGTGTGACTCTACAATTTTCATAGTCATGAAAATAAAGAAAACTCTTTGAATGAGAAGGTGTGTCCAAACTTTTGGTCTGTACTATATATATATATATATATGTATGTTTGGGGGTTCTAAGTAATTTTCTAGCTAAAAATGCAGATTTTACCTTGTAAACAACGTGTGTTAGAAATGGACTTGGTCCAGAAGTGGTTAATACATCAAACATAAGACAGCTTCAGCCTAGTCATCTGGGCTTCTAGTGGAAGGGTAGGCTTGATTTGTCAAAGGATTCATTTGTTTGTTTCCTTTGCTGTCCACGTATTCTTAGAAATCTTTGTCAAACACCAATGTTCAAAGGCATCATTCATTTTCTGGTCTTGCATCTTCACTGAGACCTGAACATATAAAAATAAGAAAATGATCTATATAGCACTACACTACCACCTGTTTAACAACTTTACATCTCGGGGTGTATTTATAAAATATTTGTTGGATTAGTGTCACACACAATTGTACAGGCTGAACAAATGTTCCCTGTATTTTCTGTAATAGATTAACGGTTTGCCAGCCACCTGCCGTAGTTTTACTGCGGCAGGTCGGCTCTGTCCCGCGAAACAACGTACCTGTACGTCGCTTCACTGGACCGCTAGTATTCGCCACAGGGGAAGCCGATCAGCCTGTCCAGCGGCCACAATTGCCGCCGAGCACTCGCAATCGCTCTTCGTGGAGACAGAATGGCGGTCTGCCGTGGAAACATGGCAGACCGCTGTTCAGTCAGTTATGAACACAGGGATCCTTTGTGCTCGTGCAGAAAGACCATCCCCCACACAGTTAGAAAGCACCCCTTAGGGACACATTTAACCCTTTGATCACCCTGGTGTTAAATCCTTCCCTGCCAGGGACATTAGTACAGTAACCGTGCATATTTCTCTATAGTTCATTGACGGATGCAGTTCTCTCTGATTCATATCAGTAGGTTATACTGCCCCCTACAGGAGTAAAACACTAGGCAGGAAAAAGTTCTGACTATGCCCATGGGCAGTCCCGGAGGGTACACCCTCTCTCTTCCTGCATAGGATGCCAGTTTTAATCTGCCTAGTCAGGAGTAAGGACCTAGTTCCTTGCTGGGATCTCTGGTCCTGGCATATAAAGTATTTTTTTATGTAGAATTTTTTTAGCTAGCCTTTTTTTTTTTCTCCGAAACTTTTTTTCCTGTGAGATCTTCAAGCAATTATGCCAGGCTGGGCGACAGACTGGACCCCCATATCCAGTGTTCACCCCAGTCTGGCAAACGAGCGCGTGCAGACCTTAGCTCCGCGCTGGGTCGGCCACGACATAGTCCCACTGGACGGGGACTTGCCCTGCGAGTTAAACGTCTCGCCAGGACGCACACGAGGCTGATGTCGCAGCGTTCCTGTTTGGCCGACAGCCCCCCTACTCAGGTGGCGTGGGGTCCTGTCAAGAGATGGCGCCTGCATGTGTTCCTGGTATGGTGAGTAAATGCCCCCCCCCCCTCCCTGGCGGATTTTGGGGTGGATGTGGGTCATCTCCCTGAGACGGTCAGACCCTCGCACTCCTGGGTTTCCCTCTGTCCTATTGTGACCCCCTCCTCTCCACCCCCCCATCCCCCCCCCACTAGAGTTACCACCTCATCCCTTTAAACCAGGGCACGTATTAATTAAACAGGTTCTGTGGCTGATTAAGGTGGTAATTAAACTCACTTAGTGCTCACCAAGTGCATTATATTAGCCTCAGAATCTGTGTAATTAATATGTGTCCTGGATTAAAGGGATGAGGTGGCAACCCTACCCCCCACGTGGGGGACTGTTTGGGCCTACCTGACCCTGGGGCCTAGTGTGCAGGATGCATGGGGGGCCGGGCGAGTTCGCTGTCTGTGGTGCTAAATGATCGTGTGGGGGGGGCTTGCTGGGGTTCTCCTGAAATGGATGGTGCGGATGGGCGTTTGGGGGGTCCCTCTGTGGGTCCCCGATTGCCGCGATTTTTGGGCGGGCCGCCATTTTGTTGTAGCCTCTGACTGCTTCTATGGAGGTGGCCATCTTGGTACACCTGTTTTCGGCCATTTTGCTGGAGATTATTTTTGCAGTGAAGGCTGGTGGAAGTGCCTGAAGGACAGTGGGTCTTGAGGGTGGTCTCTCCCTCTCTGTGGGGATCTGTTAGCGCGTGCTTGACCTCCGGGGGGCGCTGTAGTGCTGTGGGGCCGTTTAAAAAATACATTTAATTTTTTCATATTTTTTTTTAAAGTTGCTGGCGGGTTCCTCAGGTTCAGTATGGACCCTGCAGGCCATTTTTTCCCACCTGACCCTCTCACGGAGGCCGCAGGGCCTTCCGGATCTTCACTGTCCGTCTATGCCTTTTCGGCAGTTCGGGATGCATTTGTGCCCAGGGGGTGGTGGTAGGTGCGCTAAAACGTTTCTCCACCTACCCCTGCCTCTTCTGATGTCTCGGAGTCTGAGTCTGGCTCAGCCGCCGCAGACGTGGGCTTCCCTGCCGGGTCTGTTACCTTGCGCCCTGTCTCCTCGGATGATGAGGATGACATTTCCACCTCCCCTGCCGCGACAGGTGCTGGTGGACGCACTGGCTGTTTTCGGTGGCTGCACCTAGGGCGCAGGTGGCATCTGGCACTCACATGCCTCCCAGAGCTGCTCATTGTGCTCATGTAGGAGGGGACCGTCTGAGACTTTCCCCTGGGGTGTCTAAGTGGCCGTTAGCCATTGCCCTTTTGGGGGAGTCTCTTGTACAGAGGACTGTTTCCGCCTTTGGTGGACATACGGTCTCTAGCTGAATGGGACTACCATTGTTCCGGTGGAGGAATCCTCGTCCTTTAAGGACTTAGGGGATAGGATGGCGCGGGCTGTGGCCTGCGCTCTGTGCTCCCTGGCGTAGCTGCACTGGGAACAGTGTTTATGTTTGCCCTTGCCACGCTGATTCTGCCTGATGGGCGGAATCCCAACACCGCGATTTGGTGTGGGGCATGTCCCTCTTGCCCTGGGGGAGCTGTTGGACCAGCTGGCGCAGGGGCTTCATTTTGTTTGCGATGTCGCGCTGGTCGAGGCTCCTTTGTATAACACCTTGTCGTTTTTGGCTGTGGTTGACCGGTGGTCTGTGGATCAAACTTCTAAGAAGGTCTTAATGGATCTCCCTTTTCAGGGGGATAGCCTGTTTGGCGTTGCCCTTGATGACACAGGTTAAGGGTGAGGCCTTCGTCGTAGTCGGGGTTCCTCCCTTTCGGCTCACAAACAGTTTCTTCGTCCCTCGGGGACAATCGATGTGGCGAAGTCCTTCCTGACTTCCGCGTGGGTTCCAGACGACCTACTCGGCCTGAAGGTGCTTCCTCTCCCATCTAGGGGATCGAGGACCTGCAGCTGGCCCGGATCCCATGCTGATTGGGTTTAGGAGGACATGCGGTCCAGTTGCAAGATCGAGTTTCGATCCAGTTATTTCCGGTAAGGCTTTTCCCTTCCAATGTACGGCTGTCTCCGGATCGCTTACAGGCGCTCTGTGGGGCAGTTCAGGCTCTGGTTCAACAAGCTGGACCTACTGGTCCTTTGTTGGTTCCATGCAGATCACAAATTTAAGTTGGTATTGGTTCGCACGGTGGTGGCTTCTCTACATCAGGGTGCTTCCTGGCCTTCATAGACATCAAGCTGCCTACCTTCACGTCCCAATATGTTCTGGACAGCTACGAGTTCTCCATTTTTTGCGGTGGGGAAGGATCTCTTGGTTTGTGGCGTTACCCTTTGGTCTCGCTTATGCTGCTAGGGTCTTCATGACGGTGTTGGCTCTGGTCCTGGCGCTGTTGCGGCAGCGGGGCGTATCGGCCCTGGTTTCCTGGCCGCTCCGCTTCTCCGTTTGGAGTCCCCTACGGTGCTGACAACGAAGTTGATTGTCACCGTGGGAACTCTGGTGGAGTTCAGGTGGGTTCTGAACCTTCAGAAATCATCCCTGGTCCTTTCCATGAGACTGGACTTTCTGAGTCTGACTTTGGACTTGTCCTCGGTCAGGGTGTTTCTCCCTCCGGGGTCAAAACTCTTGGCGCTTTAGACTGCGGTCGACTGTTGCTGTTCCGCACATGGTCTTCCCTCTGGACCTGCATGCGAGTTCTGGGACTGATGGTGTTGTTTTTCAAGACGGTCCTTTTCGCTCAATCCCTCTGGGGATCCCCCAGGAGGCACTCCTTTTCGAAGGCGACTGGAATCCAAACTCTCTGGACTTGCGGATCCGGCTGGGCCGGGTGCCCGGGGAGTCTTGCTCTGGAATCCTTCCTCCCCGTCTACTGGATGCATGGATGCAAGCTTGACCGGGTGGGGAGGAGTCCTCGGCAGATTTTCTGCTTCAGGAGTATGGTCCCTGGAGGATCCAGGTTACCACTTATTGTCCTGGGGCTGAGAGCGATCCAGCTTTGCCTAGTTCACTGGATCGGCACCTGCAGCTGTCCGGTGCACTTTCAATTGACTACGCCACGACCGTGGCTTGTGTCATTCACCATGGGGGCACCAAAAGTGTCCTTGCTGCCTTGGAAGTGATGTTTCTTCGTTGGGCAGAGCGCCTTGTTCCGGCTCTATCTGCTGTTCCCTTTCCCGGGGAGAAACAACACAATTGGTAGGTGGTTTGCCTCAGTCGACAGGCCCTGGATGCAGGGCAATGGTCCCTTCATCCGAAGTCGTTCCAGCAGTTGTGCCTTCATTTGGGGGCACTCCAGACATGGGCCTGTTGGCATCGCAACTACAGGATAGTGCAGAGGTTGTGGCCCGCTCCCGGGACCCTCCGGCGGGTGCAATGATGGCCTCATGGGTTCTGTCATGGGCAAGAACATTCACTAGGTTCAACATGTTCGATGCTGAGATGTTTGGCGTGGTCACCTGTGCAAGGCTGACGCCGGCATGGTCGTGCGAGAGTGCTCGCGGATGGGCCGAGGTCAGTTTTGGCTGCTGTCTGCCTTTCCTCCTCTCCTGTTGCTGCCAAGAATCCTTCACAGGATTGAGGCGGCAGGGATTTCGGTTATCCTCGTGGCTCCGGACTTGCCTCGCCGAGCTTGGTACGCTGACCTGGTCAGGCTTGCCGCTGACGCTCCTTGGGTGTCTTCTCTCCGGGCCGATCTCCCGTCCGGCTGTACGTTTGACGGCTCGCCGGCTTGGCTGTTGTAAGCCAGGTGTCAAAGGACAGGGGGTTGTCTGCTTCGGTGATTCCCACTCTGCGTAAAGTGTGGGAAGCGTCTTCTATGATGATTTTTGTCATTATATGAGAAAGTCGCGTATTGCGTGGTGTGAGTCTTCTTGGACTCGCTCTTGCTCAGTGGCCGGATCTTGGCTTCCTTCAACGGTTGGATTGATCAAAAGTTGGCCTTGAGTACTGTCAAGGGTCGGCGTTCTGCTTTGATAATTTTTATTCCACAGGCCGTTGGCCACCCGTTCCCTGGTCCGTAACTTTTTCCAGGGGGTGCGACACTTGGTTCTTCCGGTGCAACCTCTGTCGCCAACTGGGGACCTTGGTTGGTGCAGTCGGTTCTTCCAGACCCTCCTTTGCGAGTATCGTGGGTATCTCCTGCTTACCTGTTTGCAGAAGGTGGCCTTGGTTGCTGTCACTCTGCACACGGGGTGTCGGCACTGGCGACATTGTCCTGTCATTAAAAATCAAAAAACGTGCTGCGCCAGAAGTGCACAAAAATGAATCAACAAGTGTTATCAACAAAATATGGTGTCCATCATATGTGCTCTGATGAAACATAAATGTTCATATAAAGTGCTCCAAAGTAATGATTAGTATATCCAGGTGATGACAGGACAGCCTCAATCCCTTGTGAATCAAGCAGGAACCACCAGTGTGTGAACTCCCTCCACCAGTAAGATTGGCCTCTCACCTTGATACCAGACCCAAACGGGCCAGCATGAGCATATCAGGGGATAAACAGACTATCACAGGTAACCTCTCCAGCCTTCACCTCCGGGGGTCGCCAGGACATAAAATAAAGATAAAGCAAAGATCTAGTGCTCTCTGAATGTAAATAATGAGCTTTTATTGAGCATAAAGGGGTAACTCACATTTGTTGGGCACTCAGCCGTGCCTGCTATTATGGCATTCAGTGTTGGAGAGTAGCACCCGAGCGATCGGCGTCAGGCACGCAGGCTCCGCCTCCCTATACGCGTTACGCCTGGAGCGTGGGCTCCGTTTGGCTTCTTCGATAGGGGTGAAGTTTGCATGTGCAGCCTCGCCTATTTACCAATGCTGCTAACGGTGGATTGGCCAGCGGTCACATGTCCTCCTCACTCTGAGCTATGCACAGGACACCGGAACCAAAAGATACACTTCCTGTGATCTTCGGTGTCACTAGCTATTATATCGAGGGGGCAATTTAAAACATATATAGATCTACTAAATCACTACCAGAGACCGCGTGACTGCGCCGCCATCCCCCGGGTGTTTCTCCTAAAATCATCGCATAAAAACATCTTTATTACATAAAATCGCATCATAAAATCGCATTAAATCAAATTATTGCCATAATGTTAAAAACTCACAAAATATGTTATTGTTAAAAGTGGAATACCTCTAATATATTGCTAATTCTATAAAATGACACAAAAATATAAAAAATAAAAAAATATATAAAAAAAATAAAAAAATAAATAAAATATATAAAAATTAAAAATCTATATAAAAACTATGACAAAATGTCTATATATTAAAATGATGAATATTGAGTGAATCTACAGATATTTCAGGGAGGGGGGGCTATCTATCACTAATGAAGCAGTTGAGGTCAAAATCCTTATTTAACCCCCTGGGTGCCAGTACTTTCGTCTCATACACCCAGAAGGACTCTCTTCTGCTTAATTGTCGAATGTAGTTTCCCCCCCTCCAATGTGGCTGGACATGTTCAATTCCCCAAAACTTTAGAGAATGAGGGTTTCTATCATGGACTTCTCTAAAGTGCTTGGAGACGCTGTGTGACACCTCACCCTTTTTTATATTTTTGATGTGTTCTCCTATTCTTACGTTCAGGGGTCGTGATGTGCGACCCACATATTGGAGTCCACAGCCACACTCCATCATGTAGACCACCCCAATGGTGGTACATGTAATTAAATCTTTAATATGGTATTCGTTGCCTGTGCTGTTAGATTTAAACGATTTTCTTTTCTTTATGTTTTTCCTCGTTTGTCGACAGACACCGCATTTCCCACATGCAAAAAATCCGGATAGAAACTGGAAAACAGTATTTTTCATACGCTTAGGGGTATCTACCACTCCCGGTGCTAACCTATCTTTCAACACAGGTGCTCGCCTGTATATGAAACCAGGTTTCTCCGGAAGGTGGGGTCCCAAAACTTTATCTTGTTTGAGGACACTCCAGTGTTTTTTAATGATGCGTTCAACTTGCTTGTGTTGAGCATTAAAATCAAGCACAAGCTTAAAATTATTGTTCACCTCCCTTGGTGGTGTCCTCTTGTTTTCCAAAAGTTCAGTTCTATTTAATAATGCTACTTGTTGTAAATCAGAATTCACTTTCTCCATGTTGTATCCCTTTGCCTGAAATCGTTCCACTAGTACTTTGGACTGTGTAATAAAGTCATTGTCATTTGAGCAATTTCTTTTAATCCTGATAAGTTGTCCCCTCGGGATGTTAAATAGCCAATTTTTATGGTGACAACTATCCATAGGTAAATAGGAGTTGCGGTCGGTAGGTTTAAAAAAATTTTTTGTATGTAAACGACCATCTTTTATAAAAATCTCCAAATCTAGGAAATTCAATTTCTCCTTGCTCTCAGTCCATGTAAGTGCGATATTCTTGTTATTAAAATTCATTCTGGTTTTAAAAAAATTAAAAGATAAAATGTCCCCTTCCCAGATAATAATCAAATCATCAATGAATCTTTTATAGAAGATTAATTCTGGGGGTCTGTTCACTAAAATCTCCTCCTCCTCCCATTGGGCCATAAATAAATTAGCTAAGCTGGGGGCAAATCTTGCCCCCATAGCTACGCCTTTGGTTTGTAAAAAATATTCTCCCGCATACCAAAAATAATTGTGATTGAGGCAAAATTCCAAACTTTCTAAAAGAAATTCTACATGTTCCCCATCTAAATCTGATTCATCTAAGGCCCATGCCGCTGCCTCCATTGCAGCCTCATGGCCGATGATAGTGTAAAGAGAACCTACATCCGCCGTAGCAAGGATGCAGTTCTCTGATATGGGTAAATCCTGTAGCAATTGTATCACATTTTTGGTATCTTTGATATATGCTTGTGGGGAACATGTAGAATTTCTTTTAGAAAGTTTGGAATTTTGCCTCAATCACAATTATTTTTGGTATGCGGGAGAATATTTTTTACAAACCAAAGGCGTAGCTATGGGGGCAAGATTTGCCCCCAGCTTAGCTAATTTATTTATGGCCCAATGGGAGGAGGAGGAGATTTTAGTGAACAGACCCCCAGAATTAATCTTCTATAAAAGATTCATTGATGATTTGATTATTATCTGGGAAGGGGACATTTTATCTTTTAATTTTTTTAAAACCAGAATGAATTTTAATAACAAGAATATCGCACTTACATGGACTGAGAGCAAGGAGAAATTGAATTTCCTAGATTTGGAGATTTTTATAAAAGATGGTCGTTTACATACAAAAAATTTTTTTAAACCTACCGACCGCAACTCCTATTTACCTATGGATAGTTGTCACCATAAAAATTGGCTATTTAACATCCCGAGGGGACAACTTATCAGGATTAAAAGAAATTGCTCAAATGACAATGACTTTATTACACAGTCCAAAGTACTAGTGGAACGATTTCAGGCAAAGGGATACAACATGGAGAAAGTGAATTCTGATTTACAACAAGTAGCATTATTAAATAGAACTGAACTTTTGGAAAACAAGAGGACACCACCAAGGGAGGTGAACAATAATTTTAAGCTTGTGCTTGATTTTAATGCTCAACACAAGCAAGTTGAACGCATCATTAAAAAACACTGGAGTGTCCTCAAACAAGATAAAGTTTTGGGACCCCACCTTCCGGAGAAACCTGGTTTCATATACAGGCGAGCACCTGTGTTGAAAGATAGGTTAGCACCGGGAGTGGTAGATACCCCTAAGCGTATGAAAAATACTGTTTTCCAGTTTCTATCCGGATTTTTTGCATGTGGGAAATGCGGTGTCTGTCGACAAACGAGGAAAAACATAAAGAAAAGAAAATCGTTTAAATCTAACAGCACAGGCAACGAATACCATATTAAAGATTTAATTACATGTACCACCATTGGGGTGGTCTACATGATGGAGTGTGGCTGTGGACTCCAATATGTGGGTCGCACATCACGACCCCTGAACGTAAGAATAGGAGAACACATCAAAAATATAAAAAAGGGTGAGGTGTCACACAGCGTCTCCAAGCACTTTAGAGAAGTCCATGATAGAAACCCTCATTCTCTAAAGTTTTGGGGAATTGAACATGTCCAGCCACATTGGAGGGGGGGAAACTACATTCGACAATTAGGCAGAAGAGAGTCCTTCTGGGTGTATGAGACGAAAGTACTGGCACCCAGGGGGTTAAATAAGGATTTTGACCTCAACTGCTTCATTAGTGATAGATAGCCCCCCCTCCCTGAAATATCTGTAGATTCACTCAATATTCATCATTTTAATATATAGACATTTTGTCATAGTTTTTATATAGATTTTTAATTTTTATATATTTTATTTATTTTTTTATTTTTTTTATATATTTTTTTATTTTTTATATTTTTGTGTCATTTTATAGAATTAGCAATATATTAGAGGTATTCCACTTTTAACAATAACATATTTTGTGAGTTTTTAACATTATGGCAATAATTTGATTTAATGCGATTTTATGATGCGATTTTATGTAATAAAGATGTTTTTATGCGATGATTTTAGGAGAAACACCCGGGGGATGGCGGCGCAGTCACGCGGTCTCTGGTAGTGATTTAGTAGATCTATATATGTTTTAAATTGCCCCCTCGATATAATAGCTAGTGACACCGAAGATCACAGGAAGTGTATCTTTTGGTTCCGGTGTCCTGTGCATAGCTCAGAGTGAGGAGGACATGTGACCGCTGGCCAATCCACCGTTAGCAGCATTGGTAAATAGGCGAGGCTGGACATGCAAACTTCACCCCTACCGAAGAAGCCAAACGGAGCCCACGCTCCAGGCGTAACGCGTATAGGGAGGCGGAGCCTGCGTGCCTGACGCCGATCGCTCGGGTGCTACTCTCCAACACTGAATGCCATAATAGCAGGCACGGCTGAGTGCCCAACAAATGTGAGTTACCCCTTTATGCTCAATAAAAGCTCATTATTTACATTCAGAGAGCACTAGATCTTTGCTTTATCTTTATTTTATGTCCTGGCGACCCCCGGAGGTGAAGGCTGGAGAGGTTACCTGTGATAGTCTGTTTATCCCCTGATATGCTCATGCTGGCCCGTTTGGGTCTGGTATCAAGGTGAGAGGCCAATCTTACTGGTGGAGGGAGTTCACACACTGGTGGTTCCTGCTTGATTCACAAGGGATTGAGGCTGTCCTGTCATCACCTGGATATACTAATCATTACTTTGGAGCACTTTATATGAACATTTATGTTTCATCAGAGCACATATGATGGACACCATATTTTGTTGATAACACTTGTTGATTCATTTTTGTGCACTTCTGGCGCAGCACGTTTTTTGATTTTTAAGTTTTTGTTGTGAGGTGTGGACACAATTTGTGCATGCAGCCGGATTTATATATTGATTTATTCTAGCACATTTAATACACATTTGAATTTCACTTAGTCTTGCGCTGATAGTTTTTTCACTATATTGTCCTGTCATTCTCCCTATCTGTTGGTTCATGGGGCCAGGTGGTACTTCGCCTGGATCCGTTCTTCCCTCCGTAAGGTGGTTTCTAGTGTTCACTTGCATGGAGCCATTGTGTTGCCATCTTGTGTCCTGAGGATGGAGTTTGGGCACTCGAGGGGTACTTGGCGACTACTGAGTCTTCCCGTAGTCAGGTTCGCTCTCTGTGCTCACGGGTGGCCCAAGGACAGGGCTGCCTGTGTCTGCTGCGACTATTTCCAGGTGAATCGGACAGTCGGTGGTGCAGGCTTCTTCATTTATGGGTCAGGTTCTACCTTTCCCTGTTTCGGCACTTTCTACTTGGGCGCCTAGTGCTTCCTGGGCATTTTGCCATACAGGCATCTGTGCTACAGGTTCTAAGACGACTACCTGGTCGTTTGTTCACACCTTTGCTACATTTTATGAGGTGGATGTGCTGGCATCTGCAGATGCCTCTTTTGGGCCACAAGGTTTTTTGCTGGCTGCTGTTTGGAGGGCTTTTGGCCTTCCTTGAGGGTGTTTACTGTTTGTTTTCAGGTGGGCCTCATCTTTTGTTCTGATGAGTCCTATGTTGCCTGGTTGGCTATGTTTGGCCTTGGGGACTTGTTCTTTTCTGCTGTTCCCACCCCTCATTTTATGGCACTGCTTTGGGACGTCCCTACTGATATGAATCAGAGAGAACTGCGTCCGTCAATGAACGATAGAGAACTGGATTTTTGACTTACCGTAAAATACTTTTCTCTTAAGTTCATTGACGGATGCAGTACCCGTCCCTCTATTTTGAGTTGGGTTGGTATTACTTTCTGACACTACTTTGATACAAAACTGACATCCTATGCAGGAAGAGAGAGGGTGTACCCTCCGGGACTGCCCATAGGCATAGCCAGAACTTTTTCCTGCCTAGTGTCCTAACTCCTGTAGGGGGCAGTATAGCCCTACTGATATGAATCAGAGAGAACTGCGTCTGTCAATGAACTTAAGAGAAAAGGATTTTACGGTAAGTCAAAAATCCAGTTTTTTTAGCACTGATTACTGTAGTAAAAGTCACTGGTCCCCCCAAAAGTGTCAAAAGTTAGGTGTCCGATTTGTCCGCCGCAATGTTGCAGTCCCGCTAAAAATCGCTGATCACCACCATTACTAGTAAAAAATAAGATAGCAAATTACTGTGCTATTGGGCCCATACCCCTAACTAATATAGACACAAAGTAGAAGAAAAAGATGGGGTTTTCAAGGCCAGTGGGAGGAGGAGGATCACATATGTCACGCAGTTTGTCTAAAACATACCTTTATTGTACACACTTGGATAAAACTTGTACATCAAAGGGGAATAGTTCTCATATATGGCGTATATAAATAACAAAACAGAAACGCATATGTAGAAATAAATTCCCATATGAGAATGCCGATAATTGGTATCAGAAGATGGTGGTAGGGTCTCTGATGGAGCGCGGTCTAAGGGTCCCCAGCAATCCGACGTGTTTCACACAAGGCTTCCTCAGGGCCAGAGAGACCAAGACAGACCGATATTTCCCAATGCGAATTGGATCATGGCAGACAGAGCAGAATTATGGACCAAACAATCAGGTTATCCATAAATAATAATACTGCAGTAATCATCACATGGCCATATTGAGATAATGATTCTGTAGACTTCAATAAGAAAACGTGCATATGCGCATACTCGCACCTATGTTAAGAGTGACTCCCATTATCTTGGACCATAAGGGCCTAGATGGCTACTCAATCTATCATAGTGACAACATACAGCCAGAGTACATGGGGGCATCTCATTGGGGCAAGTAAATCCAAATATCCCGTATCTTACATACGGCTAGATGTTCCAGCTACAAATCATCCACTGATATCATGAAGCAGGTATATTCAAAGTGGGCTCAATCTAGTCAGCCCGCAACAGCAGCCGACCCATGAGCCGCCAGGCAGATCAAGCCTCTAGCATAAATAAAAATGACATAAATCTTTCCCCTGGTTTGTAGACATGAAAGCTTTCGCGCAAATCAATCAAAATACACTTATTGGGATTTGTTTTACCAAAAATATTTAGCAGAATACAAATTGGCCTAAAATGATGAAAGAATTTGATTTTTAATTTTTTTTTTCTAATGGGAATGTTATATAGCAGAAAGTAAAAAATATTGCTTTTTTATTTTTAGAATTGTCGCTCTTTTTTTGCTTATAGCACAAAAAATACCACCAAAAGAAAGCTCTATTTGTGGGAAAAAAAATGACATTAATTTTATTAGGGTACAGCGCCGCACGCCGCAATTGTCAGTTTAATTAATGCAGTGCCGAATCACAAAAAATGGCCAGGTCATTAAGGGGGCAAAGCCTTCCGGTCCAGAAATGGTTAATTCCTGTAATCGTCAGCACCATCCTTTGGTCAAAACAGTTTATTTTTTCATTGAGGTAGTTCAGAATACCATACTGCATTTTGGCCTCTAGAGGGAGTCGATGATCATAGGAACTAATCTATTACAGAAATTCTTCCAGCCTGCACGAATGCGTGGGACATTTGTTCAATTTATGTTTTATAAATAGACCCCCTACTTTTAATTTAAACTGGGTTTTCAAAATAAAGATATTTTAGGGGTGGGATGAAAGGTATAATGTAGTATGATATTTTTGGTAGTTAAAGAGTAAAGTAGAGGTCACACATAATATCACAAAGAGGGGCAACTGAGGAGGACAAGGGGATTTGATTCCAAATATTGGACAGTCACTCCAAATTAGGACAATTGGGAACCATACTCTTGAAGTGGTGGCCGAGAGGGGTACAGCTTGGTGTTCAGTAGACTATATATGGGAGACAGTTAGGAACTATGCTCTTGAGGCAGTGATCAAGAGGGGACACCCATGCTGTTGAGTTGGTGGTAGAGAGGGGTACAGCTTGGTATTCAGTAGACTGTTAATGGGGGACTCTTGGGAACCATGTTCCTAATGTGGTGGTCGAGAGAAATATAACTGGGTGTTCAATAGACTATTTATGCAGGACAGTTGGGAACCATGTTCTTGATGTGGTAGTCAAGAAAATTATAACTGGGTGTTTAGCAAACTATTTAGAGAGATCAGTTGGGAACCATGTTCTTAAGGCAGTGATTGAGAGGGGCACACCTGGGAGTGCATTAGACTATTTATGGATGGGGACAGTTGGGAACCAAGCTTTTGAGGTGCTGGTTGAGAGGATTACAACTGAGTCTTCAGTAGACTATTTATCATTCATAAAGAATTCTTGCCGTGAAGTCGATAGTAATCTTCTAGCCATGACAATAGTTTAGATGGGCACAATGAAAGGAATAATTTGATGAGTAGATGGGACTTTTGCTGAGTGCAGCGCACTTGATATTAGATGGAATACAAATCACTGGGCTGTGAATATTGATGGAGTGAATTATTCTCTGCCTGGTTTGGTTGGTTAATGCGAAGAATAATTGTGTCAAGATTTTAATGGTTCCAACACATTTACAAAATGCATTTATAGAGTGGGCCAACTGTCCAAACAAAGGAGTGAACCATTAATCAAAATTTACTGTATTGCAGCAATAGTTTTCTTTTTAAAATGGACTGAGTTTTGAGAAAGTTAAAGCTGAACAGACATCACAAACTGATGCCAAAACCATCATTGTATCTAGTTATGCTTTATGTACAATACATTATTTCTTTTTTTTTTTTAATAAAGCTTGTAAAGTCACTGTATCTTTAAATCGTAGAGGGGGGGGGGGGAGTGGAAATAGTGCAGCCAATCAGCGCTCCAATACTTTGCACAGTACTGTCAATCTAACACTGGGATCTTGCTGACAGGTAGAGACAGTCGAGTGGGTGGAGTGATGAACTCATCATTATGGGGAGGCACCTTTGCTGTCAAAGGAAATTACTCCTCCCCCTATTTTTCAACTCCGTCCAAGGTTTAATAAGGAAGCAGCATACTTGAAAGGAGATACTGTAAGTGCTGCTCTTCAGAACACCCATAGTGCTCTGGGAATTTACATAGCTAAAAGAGAACAGATACACTGTAAAATATCAGTTAAAAAAGGTATACAGTATACACACAAAAACACATGATTGTTACTAAGCCCCATTCCCACACATTTCTAAGGCACAACCATTGTTCAGCACTACTAAGCAAAAAGCAGACAATGTAATGTACAGTAATGGCTGCCTACATATATTTAGTAAATGCAAACTATACACAGCATATGAGTCTCAACCTTTTCCCACCAACGCAATATGCAGCCTCTCGGTGGATGGGCTTTAATGCCTGAGGCCCCATATATGCGGCCCTATGTAACCACTTTTCTGTGCTGAGACCACGCACTCTTTGCACTCCCAGCACAGTCACCAGCAGGGACCGGGAAGCTCCCAATGGCAGTCAGATGACCCAGATGCTCCCCTCTGCCTCCCAGCATTTAAAAGCTCTTAAACAGTCAGGAGGTGGCGGCGGTAAGGGGTTAAAGCATTACACAATAAATATACACCATATTTAAAACTCACCTAAAAAGTCTATATATTTCTTTTAACATTGCGCTAGGCTTTAAGCAATACAGTCACTAAAAAAATGCCAGCACACTAAAACATATACATCAATAATACTACCCAAGGGGGATGATTCAAATCTTTGCTCTTTTACAGGTGTAGCCCCTGATCCACAGTCTGGCAGCAGGGACTGGGCTATTATCACTGCTGCTGCCCTGCACTTCCTCTCTTCCTCTCAAACTGTCAAGCACAGGAGCAGCTATAGGCAAGAGGAGAAAGGGGACACTGTTGTTACAGGGCTGTATGCAGCCCATTTAACCCCCATCTATTACCCAGGGAACATAGAAGAAGGGGATGTGGACGGCTGTGCATTCTGGGAGTGACAAGAGCCTGTTGAGAAGAACTGAGACTTGTGGGGGATGTAGTACCCAGACAAACTGAGCCCATGTTTCAGAATGGCACTTGGATGGAATGTGAAATACATATTTCAGGAGCACCAGGGCTCAGTGGAGAGGGAAGGGAAGGTCTTTTCCTGCGCCTGGGGAAGACATAGTGAGGATTGTGTAGCAGGCTGCTATCAGAATGTTTTACCACCATATTGGGGGTGCAGCGAGGAGGAGTAGCGGACATCTCCTGGTACAGGAGAACACCGCTGTTGCTGACTAGTGTTGTCGCATGATCGACGGGTATCACTGCTCCAGAATTTTCAACCGAGAATGGAAGGAGACAAGGAGTTTGTGAGAGGCTGCTGGCCAAACCCTGCCGCACCCTAGTAAAGAGGAAGAGTATTGTCCACTTGGGACACAGTGCAGGCACCTTTACCCGGGTTTGGAGGAACTTTATCTGAGTGATTTGGGCCCCAACATATGCGCCAGTAGGGAAGAGATTTGACAAAGACTGCTGAGCTATGTGTTGCTGTTTTCACTACATAGGAGATAGCAGCAGTAATTGACATCTGCAGGTTTTGGACTTGCATTGAGTTCATCAGTTTGACATCAGTTTGGTTGCTTCTAAGATCATTCAGTGATAGGTGCATTTTGACCTGCTTCTGACTTGCATTTCTCCTGTTTCATGAGGGTTTTGCATTCTAGACTTGTATACAAACCCATTCAATAAGCACAAAAGTCTGTTATACAGGCCCTAAAAGACTCAGTGGATCTTGTGGGAGGCCAGACATTGGCAAAGAGGAAGTGTACCTGTGATAATGTCCTTCAATAAAAATTCAGAGGCAAATGTAGCACCCTCTAGCTTGTGTGCTAGGTGTAAATAGGTTTTGTTAGTGTAGGCAAATTGGTTTGGCTGAGAGCCAGGCCTGGGTTGAACCTGGATCAGGGTTGAGTGACTAAGGGAGGCTGGATGACTCAGCAAGCATCATCTCCGGTGCTTTTTCTCTGTTTTCTGGAACTTAGGAGAAGCTTCCAGGTGCAGTGGGTGGAGGCTAGGAGGAGCTGTTTGGAATATTTATGAGGTCCCTAGCCAATCCCCAGCAGAAAGGGGCTTGAAAAGGGCAGGCCACATCATAAATAGCCACGAGTCATGCCAGCAGAGGCAGTCGGGTGGAAGATGGTGATGGAGTGCTGAAAAGGCTATCGTGGCCCTTGAGGGTGCCCCCCCAGTCTGGGGAGGGGTGACTTCGTGCCTGGGGCTCGGGCTGGAGGAACCCTCTACAACACATTGAGGAATCCTATCCTGGAGGTATGTGAGTAAATGAGAGGACAGCAGGAGCAGATCAGCACGTCCATGAGATCTCCTGGGAAGTCAGCCAGGTGGGCTGATGAGTGTTCAGTCTGGAAGGACTGTGGAGAGAGTGTCAATCTGAGGACTGTGGAGAAGTTAGCCAGGAGGACTAGTGAATAGGCAGCTGCAGCCAGGCGGTTGGCAGTGCCTAAAGAGGTGGTGCTTGGCTCAGTAACCACGGGGGGAATTGCTTAAAAATTGTTAGCCGTGTCACTCCAAAGTATGGGGGCTGCGAGTCCCTGCCTGTAATGGGCCATTGCTACAAAGCCTTTGTGAGTGATATAGTTAGGAGTTCTGCAAGCACAGGTACCCTTCCCCACTTCTGGAAGACGGCGCTGTCCCTAGGAAGTTTGGCCTCCTCCTCCTTCATCCGCCGCCCAGCCAATCCAAATGCGCAGTGCGCTTTGTGCATGCACAGTAGGGGCCCGTCCGGGAGGCCGCAAGGGCCACTGTTCCCTTACCGGCAATGGCGGCAGCAGCACCTGATAGCCAAACATAGGAAACATAGGCTGCGGTGCCTAATTTGTGGAGGGGGAGGCTGAGACACCGCTTTAATATACTGTCACAGACTGCCTTTTGTATTATTTGTTTTGTCTTTTTCTAGCTACAGTGTTGCTTTAATATCCCTAGTATAAGCACTGTTGCCCAGACTTCACTAGTGTCATGGTCATATTTTAGTGTCATTTACACAAAGAGCACGCACATAGTAATGCCAAATGAATCATGCCAAAATGAATGCATTGCATCAGAAGGCATGTCCATATAAGATACTGAAATTAGATAAACAGCTTCACAAAATTGGTCACGACATCTGCATACTTTTATGGTTATTTTCCCTATTTTATGCCTATGGTTGAATCCTTTCCTAAATTTAACATACTGTATTTTTATTTCCGGCTTGACAACCAAGACCAAAGCATAAAATTACATTCAAATCGTTTTATTCTTGCAAAAATAGATAGAAGTCAGTGGTCCAATTGAACAGCATTTAGCTCAAAAGCAGAGAGCACTGCTTCATCTCATTCCGGTCAATTCCAGTCATTTGGTGAAACAAAGTGTGCTGTCTCTTTAAGTGAAAAAATATTACAAATCAAATATAATTTTTGGGGCCAATACTGGCCGACACTTACTTCTGTATCCTGTGAATGCCTAATGTACCTTCAGCCACAGAATACAACGTTCTTAGCTGTCAGGTAAACGCATGTGGGCTAATTTTTGGGGCCAATACTGGCCGACACTTACTTCTTTATCCTGTGAATGTGCCTGATGTACCTTCAGCCACAGAATACTATGTTCTTAGCTTTCAGGTAAACGCATGTGGGCTCATTTTTGGGGCCTGGAATGGCCAGAAAGAAGCTGCCAGCTTCGTGGAGTTCATGGTCTGGGGACCAGTGAAAAGAGCAGAGGTACTGCTATTGGAAAAACTGCATGACAACGAGAGAGCCAGGTGGGCTGGTATTTTCAGTTTTGTATTAACTGGAGAAGAACCCCTGCGTGGGAAAACCTATGTTACGGACTGTTTATTTTTGCCTTTTAATAAAAATGGGCTACCATGCCCTTGAACTACAGTCTTGACTACAGTGAATCACTGGAAAAACGCATCTGCCACTGAGCTAATGGTCCCCCATGTTACAAGGGTAAGAAAGTGAGTAAGGAAAAGTTAAAGGGCAGGAGTGGGTGAAACAGGGTGTTAAAGGGAAGGGAAAGGGTAATAAAGCTTGAGTCAAAGCCATTCTGCTGTAGAAGTTTCACAATTTAGATCAACACACAGGTTCCTGAGTTCAGAGAGTCAAGGAGTTCTCACAAAAAGTAGAAGGAACGTAGCACACATTTTCCAAATCTCTTAAAACTTTTTCATGGTATCGGTTTGAATGGCCGTGAGTTTTTCAAAAAACACGACCTCTAAGAGACATCATGCTTGACTCCTGCAAAGGGCAGTGCCTAAATTCACCAGTAACTGTGTATAGCATTTGGTAGACTCTAGTCCGGAAACGTTTGACCTTAGGACAGTCCCACCAAATGTGTTGAAATTAACCATTGGTGCGACATCCTCGAAAACAGGGCAGTGAGTAGGCCAGGATAGCTTGAGCAATCCTCATAGGGACCAGGAACCGTCGCAAGAGTAGTTTGTAGTTGGCCTCTACTGCCATAACATGGGCCAAACTTTTGGACATCATGTCCTAATTCTTGGTCCAATTTTCCGGCAGGACAACCAAGGTCCAAAGTCAGGTTCCAATCTTGTTACATAAGGAGGAGGCTTAGTCGAAGCCTTGTATTTTTATTAATGAATACAATTCCTCTGATAAGATGAGGTTGAAATCATGATGTCCTCCACCTACCTCTCTACCAATGAGAGGAAGCCTTGTATTCATTGCACCAACATGCCTCATGTTAGCCTTGTTATTTTACTTTTTTTTTCACAGAAAGAAAAACAGTGAGTAAAATAAAAAAGTAAATGAACAGTACACCTTTGACATTAAAATAAACCAAATAAAAAAAAAATCTGTAAAAGTTAAACTTTTTTTACAAGTGATTCCAGATTCATTTGTACGTATGGTGAGAGCAGCAGAAAATAATCTGCTGTAAAATGAGAAATAAACACACAGAGATACAATTTCACACCAGCCGAGCTCCGGTGCTGTTATGAATGATAATACCACTCTGGTGATAATAGACTCACCGACTGAAATATCAATCATCATCTCATGTTCTTTTTCAGGGATGATGTTTGCTGGTACTCCAGGTCACAAAACCAGTGCTTTTATTCATTTCTAATTATTCCTTGATTTGCAGTAACATACAATTTTTCAATGTTAAAGAGGTTGTAAACCAGTCGCCCGTCTTCCGGGATCGCGGCATCCGGCCATATGATTGGCCGTTGCAGCGGTGACGTCACTCCCGCGCACGCGCGTGGGAGCCGACGGTCACGGCACGAGACTCTGAAGGAACGGCACCAGCGGCCGTTCCTTCAGAGCGCATGCGCCAGTGACGTCACTGGCTGCATATAAGGTAAATACCTCCAAAACGGTACATGTTTAGGAGATATTTACAGTACCTATAGGTAAGCCTTATCATAGGCTTACCTATAGGTACAAGTTACAGAGGAGGGTTTACTTCCTCTTTAATGCAAATAAAAAAAACTGCACTAATATGGCTACAATCACCTTAAAGCGGAGTTCCACCCTAAAATAAATTTTTTAACTAAAAATACCCCTAGGACAGTCAGGGCTAGTGCATTTAAGCAACGATAGCCTCTGAACTGCCTCCTGTTTAGCTTACCTGCAGGATGAAATACTTACCTTGAAAATTTCTTGTCCAGCACTGTCCTCTTCGGTGTGGGCAGCTGAAGCCGGAGCGTCCCTCTTCGTGTCCTCTTCGGTGGATGTCGGAGTCCCAGAATGTCCTGCTCGTCACTTCCGGTGCAGGCGTGTCATCCCGCAGTTTGGCCGCGGCTGCAGATAGAGGAAGTGGAAGAAAGGTAAGTTAATTTTCAGAAAAAATAAAGTAAGTGAAACAAAAAAAAAAAAAATAATAACTATCCAATTCTTTTTCAGGTTTTTCGGGAGGTGCAAAGTTGTAAAATAGGGTGGAACTCCGCTTCAAGTATTCCTTATCACCCCCAGATTACTTTTCAATAAATCTAAACTCCAGCCTTCCCTTCAGTCTTGCACAGTTGCACCGTCTCCTTTCCTGTACCAAAATTGCTTTCTCTGATTTCACTGCACACTGTGAACTTCTCCCAATGTGCACTAGGAGCTGCGTGTAGCACCCTCTGTGTGTACAGTGTAGGAAAATTTAGTTGGGCTCCTCTGTAGTCAGAGAAGCTGGGGTTAATTTGTTAAGAGTTAGTTGGCAGAGCCCCACGGGCTGAGTCTCTGTTGCTTCCCCCTGGCTTCTGGAACTGCTGGAGGGTTCTAGAACTTAGAAGGTGGAGGAGCAGAGATGAGGCCTGAATATTTATGGAGTCTCCTCCAATCCCTGGATGTGGATGGCCCAGAAGGTGCAGAGACGGGCCATAAATATTCTGGTTGTTTTGTTGTTTATTACCGTATTTTCCGGCATATAAGATGACTTTTGAACCGTAAAAAAAAAACCCAAAAATGGGGGGGTCGTCTTATACACCGAGTATAATATCTCCAAGGTACCCTAAGTATGAGTATTACCGGTAGATATAATCTCAAGATGCTGCCTGTGCGGGAATCCTGTACCGGTATACCTTATGTACCGTAGCTCCGGCTACATGCGGTATACCGCGCTGAGCCAATCATGGTGAGCGATGTATTCTATTATTGAATGCAAAGCCTGCTCGGATTGGCGGAGTAACATCAGCCCGCCTCTCTGACTCCGCCAATCCGAACAATCCGAACAATAGTAGAATACATCGCTCACCATGATTGGCTCAGCATGGTATACTGTATGTAGCCGGAGCTACGGTACATAAGGTATACCGGTACAGGATTCCCGCACAGCCAGCGTCTTGAGATTACATCTACCGGTAATAATTATACTTAGGGTACCTTGGAGATATATGAGAGATCTGAGAAATCTGATGTTTCGCTATCGTTCATTGATGGACGCAGTTCTCTCTGATTCATATCAGTAGGTTATACTGCCCCCTACAGGAGTAGGACACTAGGCAGGAAAAAGTTCTGGCTACGTCTATGGGCAGTCCCAATGCCAGTTTTTTCTGCCTAGTCAGGAGTAAGGACCTAGTTCCTTGCTGGGATCTCTGGTTCTGGCATAAAAATATATTTTTTTACGTAGATTTTTTTTAGCTAGTCTTTTTATCTCCGGAACTTTTTTTCCTGTGAGATCTTCAAGCAATTATGCCGGGCTGGGTGACAGACTGGACCCCCATATCCAGTGGTCCCCCCAGTCTGGCCAGCGAGCGTGTTCAGGCCTTAGCTCCGCACCGGGTCGGCCGCAACATAGTCCCACTGGACGGGGACTGGCCCCGCGAGTTAAACATCTCGCCAGGACGCACACGACAGAGTCGAGGCTGATGTCGCAGCGTTCCTATTTGGTTGACAGCCCCCCTACTCCGGTGGCGTGGGGTCCTGTCATGAGATGGCGCCCACCTGTGTTCCAGGTATGGTGAATAAATGTCCCCCCCCCCCCCCCTTCCCTGGCGGATTTTGGGGTGGACGCGGGCCCTATCCCTGGAACGGTCGGACCATCGCACTTCTGGGTTTCCCTCTGTCCTATTGTGACCCCCCTCCTCTCCACCCCCCGGCCCCCCCACCCCCCACTGGACTGTTTGGGCCTAACTGAGCCTGGGGCCTAGTGTGCAGGCCACATGCAGAGCGGGGGGAGTGATCGTGCAGGGGGGGCCTTGCTGGGGTTCTTCTGAAGTGGATGGGCGTTTGGGGGTTCCCCTGTGGGTCCCAATTACCGCAATTTTGTTGTAGCCTCTGTCTGCTTCTATGGAGGCGGCCATCTTGGTACACCCGATTTTGGCAATTTTGCTGTAGATTTTTTGCTGTGAAGGCCGGTGGGAACGCCTGAAGGACAGTGAGTCTTGAGAGTGGTCTCTCCCTCCCTGTGGGGGTCCGTTAGCGCGTGCCTGACCTGTAGCGATGTGGGCCGTTTTAAAAAAAATGCAATTTTTTCATTTTTTTTTTTAAATTGCTGGCAGGGTACTCAGGTTCAGTATGGACCCTGCAGGCCATTTTTTTCCCACCTGATCCCCTCACGGAGGCTGCAGGGCCTTCCGGATCTCCACTGTCCGTCAATGCCTTTTTTGGCAGTTCGGGACGCGTTTGGGCCCGGGTGGGTGGTGGTAGGTGCGCTAAAACATTTTTCCACCTACCATTGCCTCATCTGATGTCTCGGAGTCTAAATCTGGCTCACCCGCCATAGACGTGGGCCTGATGTGGACCTCCCTGCCGGGTCTGTTACCTCGCACCCTGTCTCCTCGGATGATAAAGGATGACATTTCCACCTCCCCTGCCGCGACAGGCGCTGGTGGACGCACTGGCTGTTTTCGGTGCGTGGCACAATGCAATTTGGGGGTCGCAGCGGCAGCTGCGCCTAGGACGCAGGTGGCATATGGCACTCACGTCACCCGGAGCTGCTCATTTTCCTGGCTGCTCATGTAGGAGGGGACCATCTGAGACGTTCCCCTGGGGTGTCTAAGCGGCCGTTAGCCGCTGCCCCTTTTTGGGGAGTCTCTGATACAGAGGACGTTTCCGCCTTTGGTGGGCGTACGGTCTCTAGCTGAATGGGACTACTGTTGTTCCGGTGAAGTAATCCCCGTCCTTTGAGGACTTAGGGGATAGGATGGCGTGGGCTGTGGCCTGCGCTCTGTGCTCCCTGGCGTAGCTGCAGTGGGAACAGTGTTTATGTTTGCCCATGCCACGCAGACTCTCCCTGATGGGGGTTTTTTTCCAGACCTGCGGACAAGGTCTACTCGGCCTGAAGGTGCTTCCTCTCCCATCTAGGGGGTCGAGGACCTGCGGTTGGCCCGGATCCAACGCTGATTGAGTTCAGGAGGTCATGCGGTCCAGTTGCATGATCGAGTTTCGATCCATTTATCTCCGGTAAGGTTTTTCCTTTCCAATGTACGGCTGTCTCCAGATCGCTTACAGGCGCTCTGTGGGGCAGTCCGGGCTCTGGCTCCACAAGCTGATCTACTGGTCCTTTGATGGTTCCGTGCAGATCACAAATGCAAGTTGGTATTGGTTCGCACGGTGGTGGCTTCTCTACATCAGAGGGCCTCCTGGCCTCCAAAGACATCAAGCTGCCTTCCTTCACGTCCCAATATGTTCTGGACAGCTACGAATCTCAGTTTTTTGCCTTGGGGAAGGATCTCTTGGTTTGTGGCGTTACCCTTTGGTCTCGCTTATGCTGCTAGGGTCTTCGCGACAGTGTTGGCTCCGTTCCTGGTGCTGTTGTGGCAGCGGGGCATATCGGCCCTGGTTTCCTGGCCGATCTGCTTCTCCGTTTGGAGTCCCCTACGGTGCTGACAACGAAGTTGGCTGTCAACGTGAGAACTCTGGTGGAGTTCAGGTGGGTTCTGAACCTTCAGAAATCATCCCTGGTCCCTTCCATGAGACTGGACTTTCTGAATCTGACTTTGGACTTGTCCTCGGTCAGGGTGTTTCTCCCTCCGGGGTCAAAACTCTTGGCACTTTAGACTGCAGTCGACTGTTGCTGTTCCGCACATGGTCTTCCCTTTGGACCTGCATGCGAGTTCTGGGACTGATGGTGTTGTTTTTCAAGACGGTCCCTTTCGCTCAATCCCTCTTGGGGATCCTGGAATCCAAACTCTCTGGACTTTCGGATCCGGCTGGGCCAGGTGCCCGGGGGGATCTTGCTCTGGAATCCTTCCTCCCCGTCTACTGGACAATTGTCACCACGGATGCGATCTTGTCTGGGTGGGGAGGAGTCCTCGGCAGGTTTTCTGCTTCGGGAGTATGGTCCCTGGAGGATCCAGGTTACCGCTTCCAGCTTTGCCTAGTTCACTGGATCGGGCACCTGCAGCTGTCCGGTGCACTTTCAATTGACTATGCCGCGACCGTGGCTTGTGTCATTCACCATGGGGGCACCAAAAGTGTCCTTGCTGCCTTGGAAGTGATGTTTCTTTGTTGGGCAGAGCGCCTTGTTCCGGCTCTATCTGCTGTTCCCTTTCCAGGGGGGAAACAACACAATTGGAAGGTGGTTTGCCTCAGTCGACAGGCCCTGGATGCAGGGCAATGGTCCCTTCATCTGGAGTCGTTCCAGCAGTTGTGCCTTCATTTGGGGGCACTCCGAACGTGGGCCTGTTGGCATCGCATATACAGTATAGTGCAGAGGTCGTGGCCCGCTCCCGGGACCCTCTGCCGGGTGCAATGGTGGCCCCATGTGTTCTGTCATGGCCAAGAACAATCGCTAGGTTCAACGTGTTCAATGCTTAGATGTTTAGCGTGGTCACCTGTGCAAGGCTGACGCCGGCATGGTTGTGCGGGAGTGCTCGCGGATGGGCGGAGGTCAGTGTCAGCTGCTGTCTGCCTTTCCTCCTCTCCAGTTGCTGCCAAGAATCTTTCGCAGGATCGAGAAGGTAGGGATTTCGGTCATTCTAGCTATGCTGGGAACTCGGTGTGCTCTCCTCCAATGATCAGACTTGTCCTGACATGCCCCCACTGCACAGCCATTCACTAGGAAGCTCAGTGTGCTGTTGCTTCTCCTCCCCCAGCTCTTATGCAGCTGAGGACAGAGGGAATGTGATCACTTATAAAAGGGAAAAAAAGGTATTTATGATGTTTTTAATAACTATATAAAAATGATTTGTCTTTAATTTCTATTTTAAATGGAATGGGTTGTTTATCAAGGTGATCGTTACAATCACTTCACATTTTTAGGAATAAACTGATATGTGGTCAGTGCCCCCCCCCCCCCCCCCCATAACAGCTCAGGATCTCATTTGAATATGGATGAAGTGAGGGGGTGTTTAAGCTGCACCGATTTAGACTTAGAAAATGTCCCACTCACAGCGAAGGTAATGACTGTTCATAGCGTGAGTCACCCCCGAATCTTATATCATGTACTTGTTTGTTAATTTACTTCTCTATTAATAATGCACGAGTGTTTGTACATTAGCTGCTTTCGCTTACGTAAACGCAAACCAAGGCGTAATTACCTCTCAGAAAGCCTCTAAAAGGGATTTAAGATTTTATGCTTTTTTTTTTTTTTTAATTTTCTTTTTTTAATCACAAGTTTACGTAATAAGGCCACAGGGTGACTTTTTGTTGGCAGGCTAAAAGGGAATCCATCAGAGCAAAAATATCGTCATTCCTGCTTTATTACAGAAGTTATAGGCCAGGTATTCTGGGCTAATGACTCAAGTCAAACAAAAAATCAGGATGACAACACCTGAGCTTGCACCTTTAACCACTTAAAATCTGGAAGATTTTACCCCCTTCATGATCACGGCATTTTATGCTGTCTTATGGTGGTATTTTATCACCCCTGAGTTTTTTTTTTATTTTTTGCAATAATGAAAAAAGACAACATTTTAAAAAAACAATATTTTTTATTTTCTGTTATAAAACATATCCAAGAAAAAATAAAAAAAAAAAAACGAATTTCTTCAAAAATTTAGGCCAAAATGTATTCTGCTATGACTTTGGTTAAAAAAAAAAAAAAAAAAATCCCAATAAGTGTATATTATTTGGTTTGCTCAAAAGATATAGCGTCTGATATAGATACTGGAGTTTTAAAAAAATGTTATACTAGTAATTGCGGTGATCAGCAACTTATGGTGGGACTGTGATACTGTGGCGGGAAATCTGACACTAAAGCCCCGTACACACGTACTGATCGTCGGCCGAACGATCGGCCGTCTTTTGTCCAGGGCTGTCGTGTCTGTTGAAAACTGCAAAAGACTGCACACGAATTTTGTCGGCCAACAACAGCCGACTGCAGAAGTGATGTCATGTGATGGTTAACTTTCCGTGTGTTTTTTATTTTCTGAGCATGCCCAGTCTTGCTAATCTGCTGTCTGTCGGCCGAAATCTGTACTGACTGGCGAACAATCGGCCGTTCTAGTGACGGACAACAAAAATTTTAAAGTCTGCACGACAGATTCTGTTCGGCCGAAAATGCGCTGTCGGCTGTCGGAAGCATCATACTAACAAACCTACAATCGGCCGATCGGTCGTCGGCCGAATATTTACGGCCGACAATCGGTACGTGTGTACGGGGCTTTACTGACCCTGGCTGGGGGATACACTAATTGACACTGACATCAATAGTGACACTAATACAGTTATTAGTGCTAATACTATACGCTGTGACTGTACTAATCAGGGCCGCTGATAGGGGGGGACCACCAGTCCTCCTGTAGGGGGCCCGAGCATACATCAGGGCCCCAACAGCACAGGGAATCAGTGCAGTCCGACAGAGGGACAATTACAGAAGACCTGTGCGGCTCTCTGCAGCAGCTGGAAGCCAGTTTTTCCTCCTCCCGGCAGCTTTCAGCTGCTGCAGGGAGAGACACAGACACAGGGCATCATTCCTGTAATTGCTTCTCCTACACCTATCCCCCTCCCTGTTCTGCCTGGTTTTGATCCCCCCCCCCCATGTGCCACCCTTTCCCTGTGCCACCCCCCCCCCCCCAACCCCCTCTCCCAGAGCACTGCAGGCTTCCCTGTTCTGTAAAAAATAAAAAAATAAATATATATATATATATATATATATATATTAAATATTGTATTAAATAATTTAAGAAACTTGTAAAATAAAATAATTCTTAAAAAATACAAATGTTAAAAATAAAAACGTTTTTAACATTTAAAAAAAATTATAACTTTTTTTTAATGTAAAAAACAATAAAAAGGGCTAATTCACACAGGAGGTTCTCTGTTATGTTTGTGTATGCTAATAATGATTTTCATGAAAATATTGATATATTCAGGGGAGGGCCTGCCAGGTAGGTTGTACGGGGCCCCGTGATTTCTAACAGCAGGCCTGGTACTAATGACACTGGCTGGGAATGGGTTAACATCTAGGGGCAATCAAGGGGTTAAATATGGCGTGGATAGGCTAAAATAGGCTTCAGAAAAACGTGCCCCCTTTCGATGCAGAGAGACCAGCATGCCCCCATTCGATGCAGAGTGACCAGCGTGCACCCTTTCAATGCAGAGAGACCAGCGTGCCCCCTTTAAATGCAGAGTGACCAGCACGCCCCCTTTCAATGCTGAATGACCAGTGTGTCCCCTTTTAATGCAGAGAGACCAGCATGCCCCCTTTCAATGCAGAATGACCAGCGTGCCCCCTTTCAATGCAGAATGACCAGCGTGCCCCCTTTCAATGCAGAGAGACCAGCGTGCCCCCTTTCAATGCAGAGAGACCAGCGTGCCCCCTTTCAATGCAGAATGACCAGTGTGCCCCCTTTCAATGTAGAATGACCAGCGTGCCCACATTCAATGTAGAGTGACCAGCGTGCCCCCTTTCAATGCAGAGTGACCAGCGTGCCCCCTTCAATGCAGAGTGACCAGCGTGCCCCCTTTCAATGCAGAGTGGTCAGCGTGCCCCCTTCAATGCAGAGTGACCAGCGTGCCCCCTTTCAATGCAGAGAGACCAGCGTGCCCCCTTTCAATGCAGAGTGACCAGCCTGCCCCCTTCAATGCAGAGTGAGCAGCGTGCCCCCTTTCAATGCAGAGAGACCAGCATGCCCCCTTTCAATGCAGAGTGACCAGCGTGCCCCCTTCAATGCAGAGAGACTTAGCTGCAGCATCGGCTTCTCCTCAGTTCCCCGCGTCTCCTCGAGTCCTCCCGCCTCCTCCTCAGCCAATGGCATGCGTTCGCCTTTCGGCCAATCAGGAAGCGGGTCTCGGACCCGCTTCCTGATTGGCCAGGAGGAGGATCTGTGTGACAATAGCAAATTTTAATTCGCTATTGTCACACAATGGGTGGGCTCGGGGCGCACTGCTCTGCGCCACCGGGTCCACCCTTTTCTGAAGCCTATTATAGCCTCTGGCTCTAATCAGGTGATTAAAAAAAAAACCCCATTGAACTCCATGCGTCCGGCGCCCCGCATGTAGATTAGGGGGCCGGATGCATGGATAGGGGGGCGCCCCTGCGCCCCCAACGCACCAGCCGCCACTGCCCAGATGCCTCCTCTGCCTTTAAAAGCATTAAAAACACCAAGTTTAGTGTCCCCTCTCGCTGATTGTAAAAGCAATTCAGCGGTTGGTTAGCCCTGCACTTGACCTTCCCCCCTTCCCCAATTGCTGACCATGCCTTGTTCTGCACTGTGGGCAGAGTTGGCCATCTTGGTAGAGGGAGGGCTTTGCTTCCTCGTGTTAGAGCCTCCAGCAAGGAGAACAGTGATCAGCACAGAAGTGACATCTTCAAATCTCCTGGGATTAGCAGTTAGAGGCAGCAGTGCCTTAAATCTCACACTGCAGATACAAAGCTATGAGACTCAAGATACAGGAGAGCCTAGATCAGCCTTTTTCAATCAGGGGTGCCTTGAGGTTTCTTCAGGGGTGCCTTGGCAAAATGCCTAAAAATTGATCCAAAATTGTATACAAGACAGCATGTGGATCAAACCTGCCTTTTAGTTACACAAACCCATTCCGGACACTGGCACCCTAACAACCAATGAGATCAGTTTATAAGGAGGATGTCTGCTGCCTTCACAGCATCCTGTGCCCCTCTCATTAGCTGACTGATGGAGAGGAGTTGAGGGAGAAGAGAAACATTGGAATACTAGTCAGTGCCAGTGTGCAATAGTGTATTTGTTTTGAAAGAAATAATCACCTCTAGCATTGGGTGTCCTATGTGTGGATGTTGCTGCATTGTATAAAGCTATTAGAATAGTTTTTTACATTTTAGAATGGGGTGCCTCGATACTGTCCATAATTTTAAAGGGTGCCTTGAGACTGTCTAAAATTTTAATGGGTGCCTCGACTGAAAAAAGGTTCAGAAACCCTGGCCTAGGCCAACTCACAAACCAGAATACACAGCTATTTTTCAGGTGGAATTTAAGATGTTTTGCGGTACTGCTAAAGGCACAATTAAATCGGTATTAAACTCAAAACCAAAAATGTATTATAGTGCAGCTTACCAATGATAAGATTTGGTGGCTGCATTTGTTTTCTTTTCTTTTGGCCTTTTTTTTCCTCTGTTTTCATTGGTTGATCTTGCCAGTAACACACCTCTAGTATTAGTGAGACAACACTCTGGATGAATGAGCGGGGAAGACACAGCAGACAGCAGCATTGTCAGTCTGGGGAGAGAGGGTTGTTAAAAGTGTTGGCAGGTTTAGATACACTCACAAATTGCAGCCCAACTCCAGCTCACACTTTATAATCAGTTACAGTAAACTGTTTATTTTTCCTTTTGGGATAAAGGTTTTACATGAATAGCTGATTGTGTTAGTCACCCCCTGTCATTGTTAAGTAGTTTGTTTCATCCATTGAAACTGACACATCCTGCTGCTGGAGAGCTTGTGCTTTTGAAATACAACAGACTTTCTGGCTGGATCCAAAAAACAATAAGGTGTGACCACCCTCCTCCTGCGCTTGGTATCCAGGCCCCTCGACCACACTCCTCCCGGGACTCACAACTGGCTTCTTAGATGGCTTAGGTCTTGCTGCCCATAACGGACTGGGGTAGTCCACCGGTACTGAAAGCAAAGAAACAAAAAAGGGCGCACCGACCTAGCGCATTATCCTCAATAGAAGGCTTTATTAAAGTAACATTAAAAAATGGCTACTCACAGACGTAGATAAAATAAATCATATCAAGCTCAATTGCTCAAACGTCCGGGTATAGTCCATACAATCGTTCATAACTGATGAGTTGACGGCTGACGCGTTTTGAGGCCCAGCCTCTTCCTCAGAGCCCTGGGGAAGAGGCTGGGCCTCGAAACGCGTCAGCCATGATATGATTTATTTTATCTACGTCTGTGAGTAGCCATTTTTTAATGTTACTTTAATAAAGCCTTCTATTGAGGATAATGCGCTAGGTCGGTGCGCCCTTTTTTGTTTCTTTGCTTTCTGGCTGGATCACCTGATGAAAATAAGAAGAAATAAGAGGAAACGAATGCAGCCATCACATCTAAGAATATACAATAAATATTTGCTGTTGGGTTTAATACTGCTTTAACTTTTCAGAATGTTCCCTATAAAAGCAAATCTTCACTTTTTATGCTCAGGTCCACTTTAAATATTCCTCAATTCTTGGCTTCTGTAAATGTATTGAATTCTACATTCCTCCCTCTATAGATGCAGAGTGTGTGACTTCACAACATAACACTCCTCTGCTCATCACACAATTCTCTGCCCACCTACACACACCTACCCCACTCACTCACTACATACCCTCTCCACCCTCTCCACCCTCACCACCCTCTCCACTCTCACCACCCTCACCACCCTCTCCACCTCACCTCTCCACCCTCAATACCTTCACCACCCTCTCCACCCTCACCTCTCCACCCTCACCACTCTCACCACCCTCACCTCTCCACCCTCACCACTCTCACCACCCTCACCTCTCCACCCTCACCACTCTCACCACCCTCACCTCTCCACCCTCAATACCTTCACCACCCTCACCACCCTCTCCACCCTCACCTCTCCACCCTCACCACTCTCACCACCCTCACCTCCCCACCCTCACCACCCTCTCCACCCTCTCCTACCTCACCACCCTCTCCACCCTCTCCTCTCCATCCTCAATACCCTCACCTCCCTCTCCACCCTCACCCTCCACCCTCACCGCCCTCACCACCCTCTCCACCCTCTCCTCTCCACCCTCAATACCTTCACCACCCTCTCCTCTCCACCCTCAATAACCTCACCACCCTCTCCACCCTCACCACCCTCTCCACCCTCTCCACCCTCTCCACCCTCTCCTACCTCACCACCCTCTCCACCCTTACCTCTCCACCCTCACCACCCTCTCCACCCTCACCTCTCCACCCTCACCACTCTCACCACCCTCTCCACCCTCTCCACCCTCACCACCCTCTCCACCCTCTCCTACCTCACCACCCTCACCTCTCCACCCTCATCACCTTTCCACCCTCTCCTACCTCACCACCCTCTCCACCCTCACCTCTCCACCCTCACCACCCCCACCACCCTCACCACCCTCTCCACCCTCTCCTCTCCACCCTCAATACCCTCACCTCCCTCTCCACCCTCACCCTCCACCCTCACCACTCTCACCACCCTCTCCTCTCCACCCTCAATACCTTCACCACCCTCACCTCTCCTCCCTCACCACTCTCACCACCCTCACCACCCTCACCTCTCCACCCTCACCACCCTCTCCTACCTCACCACCCTCTCCACCCTTACCTCTCCACCCTCACCACCCTATCCACCCTCAATACCTTCACCACCCTCTCCACCCTCACCTCTCCACCCTCACCACTCTCACCACCCTCTCCACCCTCACCACCCTCACCACCCTCTCCTACCTCACCACCCTCACCTCTCCACCCTCATCACCTTTCCACCCTCTCCACCCTCACCTCTCCACCCTCTCCACCCTCATCACCCTTCCACCCTTCCACCCTCTCTTACCTCACCACCCTCTCCACCCTCATCACCCTTCCACCCTCTCCACCCTTCCACTCTCTCCTACCTCACCACCCTCACCTCTCCACCCTCATCACCCTTCCACCCTCTCCTACCTCACCGCCCTCACCACCCTCTCCACCCTAACCTCTCCAACCTCTCCACCCTCTCCACTGTCTCCACCCCCACCACCCTCACTACCCTCTCCAACCTCACCAACCTCACCACCCTCACCACCCTCTCCATCCTCACCACCCATGCCACCATCTCCACCCTCACCACCCTCTCCACCCTCACCATCCTCTCCACTCTCATCACCCTCTCCACCCTCACCATCCTCTCCACTCTCATCACCCTCTTCACCCTCTCCACCCTCACCACCCTTTTCACCCTCACCACCCTTTCCACACTCTCCACCCTCACCTACAATGTGACATTATGAAAAGTTTGCTGACGCCTCTAATTCTGTTGCAGATCATTTATTATCCCCCAGCATCCTGTGACAGTATACCTCCAGCACCAAGCTTTAATTATCCTGGATGTGTGTGATATATTATACTGCCGGATGGGATGTGGAGGGGCCAAATCCCTTTATACCTTGTGGCATGTTGGGAGAACTTTTTAGGTTTTCATTGCTGAGAGACTCTCATCTGATTAAAGAGTGCGTGGGCTGAGCGCCTGCTGATTAGTGGCAGACGGAAATTGAATTTATTGTACAAAGAGATACTTTGCAGTGGTTTACTTCCAAGACTTTTGATGCATTAAATAAAAACTTCCCTAAAGGGTGAAAATTGGAAATTACTTCTCTGTATCACATTCTGTCTTCATCTCTCCCTCTTCCTAGATTCCAGCTTTCTCTCTCTCACTCTCCTTCTTTCCATTTCTCACTCACTCTTTTCTTCCTATTGTCCTCTTCACCCTTATCTCTCTATCTCACTGTCTGCTTGTTTTTCAATTTCTTTTTCTCTATCTTTTTATTTTCCTTTTTTTTACTGTCCTCCCTTTTCTCTGTCTTTCATTGTCCCTCTTCTTGTAGCCCTCCCCCCTTGAGGGTGGCTGGATTTCTCACTTTTTCGGGTCCCCTGGGTCACCAATAGCAACTGCATGCAGAATCTTAACACTTTACTTTCTGGCTAAGTCAATGAACAGTCTAGGGTTGTTGTTGTTTTGTTGTTTTATTTTAAATGGGGATGGGAGAAGGGATGAGTGGGATACTCCAACACTTGAACTATTCACAATGCTGAGGACTTCTATCTGAGAATGCAGCAAGGCCGCCGCTTCATCCTGCCACTAGATGAATCTGAAGTAATGTTCTTTAGCACTTATCTTCAGGGCACTCGCCTAGTACCCCCTTTCTATCCTTCAGCTGACACCCATCCTCTGACTACTCTACTCCGGTGTGGCCCCCCTTCCTGGTCAGGCCCATAGACACGATCCTCTGTACTCACAATACTGCTTTTCAGGTTCTCCAGTGTCTCAACTCCTCCTAGTCAGCTCTTCTGGACCTCTGGGTTCAGCTCCTCACTTCTGGCTCACCAGGCCGACTGCCTGTGACCTCACACCAACCACTGCAGAAGAGGAGGCAGCCGCCACTTTCCTTCCAGGACTCTGCTTCCCGCCAAAGACCTGGCAGAACATGTGCTCCTGACTTTTATACCACACCCCACAATGCACCGAGACAGCAGTCTGTGCCAATCCCTGGGGCTGTATCTTCCTATCCAATCATCTCTCTCTCTCTTCCCATCTCTGTCTCTCTCTCTCTCTTCCCATCTCTCAGTATCTCTCTCTCTCTCTCTCTCTCTCAGTCTCTCTCTCTCTCTCTTCCCATCTTTCAGTATCTCTCTCTCTCTCTCCATTTCTTTCTTTCTTTTTATCTCTCCATTTTTCACTTTTTAGGTCTCCAGCTATTTCCATCTCTCTCTTTCTATATTTTCAGCTCTCTCATCCTATATTCTCGATCTCTCTCTTTCTAACTCTCTCTCTTATTATCTTCTGTATATCTTTCCATCTCTCTATATCTCACTCTCTTCCTGACACTTCCTTTTTTGCTCCATCTCTTTCTATCCCTTCACCTCTGTCTCTTTTCCCTTCTCTCAGTTTCTCTCTCTACCTCTTTCTCTCTTCCTATCCCTCCCTCTTCTTCCTATTTATCTCTTTTTCCTCCCTAACCTCCATCTCTCTCCTCTCCTCCTCTCTATCTATCTCTCTTTCTATATCCCAATCTCTCTTTTCCTCTCTCTCCAGCTCTCTCTTTCTATCCCACTATCTCGCTCTCGCTCTCTCTCGCTTTCTCTCCAGCTCTCTCTGTCTATCTCTCCATCCTTTTCTTTTTTATCTCTCAATTTATTCACTTTCTATCTCTCCAGCCTTTCCATCTCTCTCTTTCTATATCTCTCTCCTATATCTCCATCTCTTTCTTTCTATCTTTTCAGCTCTCTCATCCTATTTCTCTCTCTCTCTCTCTCTCTCTCTCTCTCTCTCTTTTTCTCTCTCTATCTCTCCAGCTCTCTCCAGCTCTCCCCTTCTCTATGTTCATCACTCTAGCTCTATCTTTTCAACTCTCTCATCCTATTTCTCTATCTGTCTCTATCTTTCCATCTCTCTCTTTCTATCTTTCAAGCTATCTCCAGCTCTCTCATTCTATTTTTCCAGTTCTCACATTCTATCTCTCTCTTTCTATCTCTCCATCTCTCTCTATCTCTCTCTTGTTACCCCTCTGTTTCTCTCTCTCTTCCTATCGCTCTATGTCTCCTCCTGTCACTCTCTCAGCATCTCTTCTTTTCTCTCTCACTCTTCTTCTATATTTTATATCTCTTCCACTTTATTCCTAAGAGCCTTATCTGTTTATTTACCCTTATTTATTCTTACTATTGTGTCTTAGTTTTTGATTCAGGGCATAATTATTAAATCTCTATGTACAGGGGTCAGCCATATTTCTTTGTTACATATGTAGGGCCCCCTAGTGACAGTTAGGAAGCCAGGTTCAACACCAGAGACCTAACACAGAACATGAGCACAAGAGGTTGGGCTATCCTCTTCATCTAGCAGGGGAACTCATCACCTTTATGCAACCTCATAAAACCTTTTTCTTTTTTTGCACACTTTGCCTTTCTCACGTGCACAGAATTGTTTGTTTGATCGGGAACCACTAGGACAGGACTGGGCCAGGGGGAAGGTGGGCAATTGCCCCCCAGGCAGCTCTGATGCCCTGTAAAAAGTCTGCACCCCTTCTGCCACAGACAGTGCCATCTTAAGAGCATTAAAGGGACCCGGGCAATGCAGTGCACTGGGGCCCTGCCTACACAATCACCCACGAGAATAAAAATGCAAATTATCGATAGGGATATATTTATTGGTACAGCAGTGTAAGGCTAATGACTGCTTCCAAGTTTGATGGCTGGGTTTGGTGAACACTCACACGTACAGGAGTGAGACTCTGTTCCGTGCCTGTTCCCGTGGGAGTCCGTGCCTGTTCTGGTGGAGGCGGACAGGCATTCCTGCAATTGTGGGCTTTCCCTCCACTGCTCAAGTGGCCTGACAGCAGCACAGGGCCGACAGGCGAATCAGGATCAACACGGGAATTGGGAATAATGCTTGGCGGGGGCTGGGTCACTGGGGCAGGTGGGGCCCCCGGGGAAGTGGGCCCCCCGGGCAACTGCCCAGCATGCCCATTAGGTAAGATAGCTCTGGCCACAGACAGGCCTAAAGGATTTCGGGTGAAAAGAACTAAAAAGTCCCCACTGCTGACCTACTGAGTGTGGTATGAGGAGACGGACAGAGCGCAGGTCTCTTACCCAGCATGGATGGTGTAAACTGTGTCTAAGCAGAGGCCTGTTCCATGCCCCACTGGAGACTCTCCTCCCCCAGGCAGCCCCGACCGAGCTGTCCCAGCTCCCCCAACTGCTTCCTGCTGGCCAGGTCGGGAACCCAGATTCGGCCAGTGAGTAGAGAGCACCAGGAGCGGAGCTTCAGCCTAGAATGGGGTTCAGGGGGAGGCTGGGAATAGGGAGAGTGGGGTGGGATGATTTGCTACACCATGGGCCTCTGGTTTGTACTTGCCCCCTGGGCCGAAGGTTACCAGTCAGCCCCTGGATGGAATATACAGAAAACTGTGCCTGAAAACACTAATCTGGAGACTGTAAGTTAAGGAGTTAAACTTTTTAAGGAGCCTGCTGAATGTTAGATTTATACAGAACCATAATCCTTAGATTTGCCTTGTATTGTTACAAATCACCAAAAAGACTTTGTAAATGCCCTTTCATTGAAAAGCGTTTTCTCATTTCCACATGAAGTACATCATCATTTTTTTTTCTATCAAGTGTCAACGTTCCACTTTATCACAGGCATAAAACAATCCCATAGAACAATGCATCATGGACAGGCAAGATTTTTCAAATTTTCATTCTCCCTTGGGGAGTTTTTTAGAGCTTTGTAATCTATTGATTTTTTCTTCATAGAAAAAGGCGTTCTACAAATAAATAAGTCTGGCTTGCTTTTGTATTGGCGGCACGAGTTTAACGCACTGGTTTTTAGAATGGAACAAGACATTGTTATCAATTTTTAACAGTATGGGAAAAAGAAAAAGTATTTGTAGTTTAAGTACTTGACTGTGTAAGATACAGCTAACTAGTGCCACCAAGTGGTCAAAATAAAGAATGCACTGATGGAGTAAATTACATTGAAGACTTGTCCATGTATATGGATGAGTTGCATATGAAAATGTATATGTAATGTTTATGGCAGCAGGTTCACTAATGGAAAACATGAACTTTTCTTGGCTGCGCAGGAAATAAAAAGTGCTGTTTAAAACATGAACCAGATGTAAAACATTAATATAGGACATAGTTCAAAACTGACACGAGTAGTGATGAATTATTAAATTGCATATGTTATTTGATGTGATTTCATGAAATTTAGAGTCGTGTTCCACTATAAAATATTTAAAGAGGAATTCTAGCATTATGTTTTGGCATAGTAAAGAAAAATGGCAAAACAACCAGCTTGTAATGTATATGGCAGTCAAGGGAATTGTAAAAGAATAAAAAAAAAAAAAAAAAATGTTCACACCAGGGATTCCCTTGTGTTCTTATTTGAAGATGTGAGTGAATTTGTAAAAATGTGCACTACTGACCCTTCACTATGTCCTTCACTCTTCTCCATTAGCAAACCAACTTTTTCACATTTTAAAACGTAATTAATTAAAAAAAACAAAAGAAACACCCTCACCATCATCTAGTGCCAGATTTAAAAGGGGGCAAAAGGGGCAACAGACAGAACCCCCCCTCTGAACAAAAATATTATAAAACCATATTAATTAATTAAATAAATAAATAAAATATATAATATAAAAAGATATAAAGTAATAATAAAAAATTATATTAATATAAAATATATAGTAATAAAAAAATACTTTCTTTTATTAAATGTATAATGGGAAGTAATATATTGCCAGCCATAATCTGTAAAAGTTTTTACTCTGGACTGGTATATTATTTTTTTTTTTCCAAAAATGTATATTATGTACATTGTAATCACTTACTTAATTAACATTTTTCTTTTCTCCCTCCATTCTGGTTGCGGCCATGGAGGTTTCGGGCAGCTGAAGCTGGCCTGGCTTTATTTCTTGGATTTCGGACAGCTGGCTATCCAGCATGCACCTCCCAACCTTGTGCCTATGCAATATTGATACTGCGAGGCATGCTTTGTTCCAGTCAGTAAATCTTACGATCATATCCACATTAGTTCCCTGGGATTAGATCTGGGATCGATGACATAGGTATCCCAGGAGTCAACGGGCCAGGCTGATGAGCTGGTTGTCTAGGCAACCGTGACCGAAAGTCGCGGGGAAGACTACTGAATGAAAGGTACTTTCTTAAGAAATTTCACCATATAAGTATGGGTGCGCAATACAATGTGGGCAATTATAAAAATGAGTGGAACTCCGCTTTAACCAGGGCTGCGCAGAATCACGTATATACAGTATATATATATATATATATATATATATATATATACATACAGGGCTTTTTTTCAGCGGGAACGCGGGGGAACGCAGTTCCGGCACCTCCTGAACTGAATGTATGTGTTGGCAAGGGGTGCTGGGGTGTGCTGGAGGGTCTATTGATGCTGGCTGCTGGGGAATCTATTGTTGCTGGAGGCTATCTATTTTTGTGGAGGAAGGAGGTCTATTGTTTTTGGGAAGGTCTTCTGTTGTTCGTGTGGGATCTATTGTTGCCAGAGTGGGATTTTTGTTGCTGGGGGGTCAGTTGTTGCTTGGGGGGATTTAGTGTTGAGGGAGCAGTCTTTGTTGCTGGCTGTTGAGGAATCTATTGTTGCTGGAGTGGATCTGTTTTTGCAGGGGGTTCGATTGTTGCTGGGGAGGTCTATTGTTATTGGTGGGTGATCTATTGTTGCTGGTGGTGGGTCTTATGTTGCAGGGGGTCAATTGTTGCTGAAAGGGATCTACTACTGAGGGAGGGATCTGATGTTGCTGGCTGCTGAAGGGTCTATTGATGCTGACTATTGGGAGTCTATTGTTGCTGGGCTGGAACTATTGTCGCTGGGGTGTCCATTGTTGTTAGATATATTTTACTGCCTTTCTTATTATCATGAACAAATTCCATACAAAATACTTAGCACCACAAAATGATACTTGGTTCTATATTCTCTAAAAATGGTGGTACTGAGAGGTGGGTAAGGAATGAAACCAAGGAACGGTGCTCGGAGGTGGGTAGGGGGTGGAGTTAAGGGGGACTCAGAAGGGAGGAGTTCCTGCACCTATTCTCTGAGAAAAAAAGCCCTGTATATATATATATATATATATATATATATATATATATGTACTCCTGCACTTCTGGGTATCAGGTACGAGTGTGCGCCACCGGGGGCTCGCTCCCACTGTGATTCTACACAGAGGGAGCTGATCAGCGGGTCCCGAGGACCCGATGTCCGCCGGCACCTGCTGATCGGTTGGTACACAGGCAGAACTGTTGTACTGCAAAGCAGGGACACGGATCTATGCCTTCCACTAGTAAAAGCACCTCCCCCACTACACTAAAACACCAGCTAGGCACACACTCAACCCTTTGATCGCCCCTGATGTTAACCCCTTCCCTACCAGTGTCATTAGTAAAGTGACAGTGCAAATTGTTAGCACCGATCACTGTATTAGTGTCACTGGTTCCCAAAAAAGTGTCAGTGTCCAATTTGTCCGGCACAATATCGCAGTCCCGCTATCAGTCGCTGATCACCACCATCACTAGTAAAAAATAAATAAATAAAAATTCCATAAGTATATCCCATAGTTTGTAGACGCGATAACTTTTGCGCAAACCAATCAATATACGCCTATTGGGATTTTTCTTACCAAAAATATGTAGCAGAATACATATTGGCCTAAACTTATGAAGAAATTAGATTTTTATTTTTTTATTTTTTATCTGATATGTTTTATAGCACAAAGTAAAAAGTATTGTTTTTTTTTTTTCAAAATTGTCAGTCGTTTTAATGTTTGTATCGCAAAACAATTAAAAACCGCATAGGTAATCAAATACCACCAAAAGAAAGCTCTATTTGTGGAGAAAAAAGGACAAAAAAAAAAAAAGTGGTAAATCTTCCGGAGCTGAAGTTGTTGAGGCTCTGTTCACATATTGGCTTCTCGGATCGCAGGCCCATGCGATTCCCATGACTTGCATAGGCACCCCAAACGCGGCACGATTTTGCCATGATTGTTGCCTGACGAATCATGGTAAAATCCCATGACTTGCATAGGGACCCCAAACGCGGCGTGATTTTGCCGCGATTGTTGCCTGACGAATCATGGTAAAATCCCATGACTTGCATAGGCACCCCAAACGTAGCGTGATTTTTCCGCGATTGTTGCCTGACGAATCATGGTAAAATCGCGCAAACAGAATCGTGGGACGCCTGTTGCCCATAAGAAGTGCTTGTACTTTTTTGGGGCGACAGGCTTCTCCTGATTCTGTTCGCGCGATTTTACCGCAATTTATCGGGTGTCAATCACAGCAAAATTGAGTCGCGTTTGGGGTGCCATTGCAAGTCATAGGAATTGCATTGGTGTCCCGCGTTCTGCAATGATTCGCAATCCGAGACTCCAATATGTGAACGGAGCCTGAAGAATATTGTTTTGGGCACAACTAATGTAAACAGTGAGTAGGATCAAGTTAAGCCCCTTCCCCTATAAGCACAATCTTTCCACACCTACAATTGGTTACATTTATTTGCCAATTCCCCCTAGTGTTCTCAAGAATTGTTACATTAGTGTCAGATTTGTCCACTGCAATGTTGCAGTCCTGCAGTAAGTCACTGATCGCCGACATTACTAGTAAAAAAATAAATAAAAATTCCACAAAAATATCCAATAGTTTGTAGATGCTTTAACTTTTGTGCAAATCAATCAATATACACTTATTGGGATTTTTTTTTACCAAAAACATAGCAGAATACATATTAGCCTAAATTGAAAGAAGAAATTAGATTTTTTTTACATTTTATATTGGGTATGTGTTATAGTAAAAAGTAAAAATGTTTTTTTTTTTTTGTTTTTTGTTTTTTTTTTTTTTTTTTAGAATTGTTGGTCTTTTTAGGGCAAAAAAAAAACAAAACACAGAGGTGATAAAATATCACCAAAAGAAAACTCTATTTGTTGGAAAAAATGACATTAACTTTATTTGGGTACAGTGTCGGATGACCACCCATTTGTCAGTTAATGCAGTGCCGTATCCCAAAAAATGGCCTGGTCATGAAGGGGGGTAAACCTTCCAGGGCTGAAGAGGTTAAAGGGATTGTTTTGTAATGCTTCTTTAATATCTTTGTATCCATATGTGAATTCCTCTTGCATTCCTACTTAGGTGTTTCTCTGCTCTCATGTATTTGTGATTGGTTGGCAGAGAACATCTGGAAGGATGGAATATTCAGGCTAAAGATATCCTAATCTTCTATAGATGTGGTTTCAGTTGGATTTGAGAAAGACTTGGGAATGTGTCGTCCAGCTGGAGTATATATTACTTCAATGGCATATAATGCTTTAGTTCAAAGAGTCAAGTTTGGCTTTTTATGTTATGTTGGAGGCACTGATCAAAACAGACCTAATTGCTTTGCTGGAATAAGAATGTTGTTAACGGAGTATAATAGCTCAAACCCAAATTACACACAAAGCAGAATGAATCATAGGGATGACTCCTCCCCCTTTCCTAATCTCTGTAAAGCTGGCCATTGATGGATCGAGATCCTGTTAAACTGGACAAATTTAGATCATCTATGTACGTTCGCATCAGTGGCAGCTGGTGAATAAAAATTTGGGGGGGCAGCAAAACCAACACCCCCCCCAGCAGGACAATCAAATCTACCATCCCCTTCCTCCTCCCCCCTCCCAGCATCCTTACCTGCTCCTTCCCCGAGTGGCCGTGAGTCTCCTCTACCCATACATCCCCTCCCTCTTTAAGTGAAATCACTTCTCTTTTTAGCCAATCAGGAAAGGGGTCTCACGACCTGCTTCCTGATTGGCTGGGAGGAGAGTCAGTGTGATAATAGCAAATATTCATTCGCTATTGTCACACAACTGGGTGGGCTCAGGGCACAGTGCTCTGCTCCCCGAGCCCACCCTTTTTTGAAGCCTATTAGAGCCTCTGGCTCTAATCACATGCTTCAACAAAAAAAAAATCCCTTATTGGAATCCATTTGTCCGGCGCCCCGCATGTAGATTAGGATGCTGGACGCATGGATAGGGGAGGCAGTGCCCCTGCACCCCCAATGGACGAGCCGCCACTGGTTCGCATTAATGAGAAGTTGATCTATAGATTGACTTATCATGAACGAGCTTGTCGGATAATTTTGCTTCAATCAGCACATGCAGCAAATCTTCTGCAGCACAGGTCAGTGTATTCTGACAGCAAGGGAGTCCCCGCTGTCAGAATACAATTACAACAGCGGGGAGGATTCCCCGTCCACCTCGAATGTAGAAATGGAGGAATCGGTTCAGTTTTTTGCTGGCTGAACAAAAGAAAATGAGCCATGTATGGTCAGCTAAACTTCTGGAAGGTTTTACTCCCTTAAAGAGGATTCCCCCCCCCCCCATGAAAAAATTAAAAGTCAGCAGCAACCAATACTGTAGCTGCTGACTTTTAAATATTAGAACTTACCTGTCCCCTTCCCCCACTCTCCATCCTGAAACATCCCCTGCAGCAGCTGGGGGGGGAGGAGAGGAGGGAAGCCAGCAGCACTGCAGGGCGGGGGGGGGGGCGAACACGGGGGAAACCCGGACAGTAGGGGGAACTGGCACTGCACGTAGTGATTAGGATGTGCCCAGGCACACCTGGCACACCCCCTGCGCACGCCTATGATTTTACTGTTGTGGGTTTAGTAACACTTTAAGTCTCCATAAAAACTTTCAATTAGAGAGAGACAGTCTGAAAGCAAACAACAAAAGTTTTTCTCTCTGGAAAACCCATAATGCTTTATGACACCATGATAATGAGTATACCTTGCATGAAATATTATTTTTTGCAAAAGAAAGATTATATAACTATATCATTGAAAAAACATATAACGCTTCATCAGTTTTAAATTGTAGAAATGTATAAAAAAAAAAAAATAACCGAAACCCTTGAGGTTTGACAATTCCCGATTAAATGGACTACATCTTTAATTTCTTTGTACTGTACTGATTGATTCCCCTCCCTCTAGGATTGAGTCTCTCAGCTTGGTAACCTCATAATCTTTCACAGAAAAATTAATTGATGTGTAAAAAAGACTTCTATGCAGATATTCATGGAGAGCTCACAAACATTTACAATATTGTGATTAACATGGGTAGTATACACCCACATACTGTATCTGACAAAAGTAAGTACACCCCTCACATTTATGTAAATATTTTATTCTATCTTTTCATGTGACAACACTGAAGAAATGACACTTTGCTACAATGTAAAGTAGTGAGTGTACAGCTTGTATAACAGGTTAAATTTGCTGTCCCCTCAAACACACAGCCAATAATGTCTAAACCGCTGGCAACAAAAGTGAGTACACCCCTAAGTGAAAATGTCCAAATTGGGCCCAATTAGCCATTTTCCCTCCCCAGTGTCATGTGACTCGTTAGTGTTACAAGGTCTCAGGTTTGAATGTGGAGCAAGTGTGTTAAATTTGGTGTTATCGCTCTCACTCTCTCATACTGGTCACTGGAAGTATAACATGGCACTTCATGGCAAAGAACTCTCTGAGGTTCTGAAGAAAATAATTGTTGCTCTACATAAAGATGGCCTAGGGTATTAGAAGATTGCCAAGACCCTGAAACTGAGCTGAAGCATGGTGGTCAAGACCATACAGCGGTTTAACAGGACAGGTTCCACTCAGAACAGGCCTCACCATGGTCAACTAAAGAAGTTGAGTGCATGTGCTCAGCGTCAAATCCAGAGGATATATTTGGGAAATAGACATATGAGTGTTCCAGCATTGCTGCAGAGGTAGAAGGGGGGGAGGGGGGGGGGGTTCAGTCTGTCAGTGCTCAGACCATACGCTGCACACTGCATCAAATTGGCCTGCATGGCTGTCGTCCCAGAAGGAAGCCTCTTCTTAAGATGATACACAAGAAAGCCCACAAACTGTTTGCTGAAGACAAGCAGACTAAGGACATGGATTACTGGAACCATGTCCTGTGGGACCAAGATAAACTTATTTGGTTTAGATGGTGTCAAGTGTGTGTGGTGGCAACCAAGTGAGGAGTACAAAGACAAGTGTGTCATGGTCTGGGGCTGCATGAGTGCTGTCGTCACTGGGGAGCTACAGTTCATTGAGGGAGCCATGAATGCCAACATGTACTGTGACATACTGAAGCAGAGCATGATCCCCTCCCTTCGGAGACTGCAGTCGTTATCATGTTGGAATACTGCCCTGCAGCACAAACACGCCTCCAAGATGACCACTGCCTTGCTAAAGAAGCTGAGGGTAAAGGTGATGGACTGGCCAAGCATGTCTCCAGACCTAAACCCTATTGAGCATCCTCAAACGGAAGTTGGAGGAGCGCAAGGTCTCTAACATCCACCAGCTCCATGATGTCGTCATGGAGGAGTGAAAGAGGACTCCAGTGGCAACCTGTTTAGCTCTGGTGAAGAGGGTTAAGGCAGTTCTGGAAAATAACGGTGGCCACACAAAATATTGACACTTTGGGCCCAATTTGGACATTTTCACTTAGGGGTGTACTCACTTTTGTTGCTAGCGGTTTAGACATTAATGGCTGTGTTAAGTTATTTTGAGGGGACAGCACATTTACACTGTTATACAAGCTGTACACTCACTACTTTACATTGTAGCAAAGTGTAATTTCTTCAGTGCTGTCACATGAAAAGATATAATAAAATATTCACAAAAATGTGTGGGGTGTACTTACTTTTTTGAGATACTGTAGTTTGGAGACACTGACTGAGTGTGCAGCCTTGGAAGCTCCCGTATTATAAGTGTGGTCTGAGCTCTGAAGATGCCTTTCCAATTCCAAAAAGTGCAGGGTATAAGGAGAACGGTGCAGAAGAATCCGTATCTTTATGAGGTTATTAAGGCTGCAGGTGGGAGAGGCATCTCATATTAGTTTGGTGAGGGGGTACAATGATGGAGGAGGGCAGGGTTTTGGCATATTGGGGTTTACTAAAGGAAAAAATAGACTCAGCACTCTGCTTGCACTCAGTTGCTCCACAGCTTGGTAAATGAGCAGACGCTTTGCTGTATTCCATCATCCAATCATGTGTAAGCAAAAATTCATTTTTTTTCCCTTGCACGTGATTGGGTATTCTTTGCAAAGTGAAGCTTTACCTCATTTACTAAGCTCTGGAGCAACTGCACTTGCAGAGTGCACAGTCTATTTGCCTTTAGTAAGTCAACCCCAATGTCTCCAGTAGAAAAGAAGAGGGGAGCAAGGATAGATGGGATTGCAAAGGAAATGATTGAGAGTTTTAGCTGTATGTGTTGGGATTTCTGATTTACTGTAATAATGCAAAAAGCACCATTTTCTCTTTTGTGTATTATTTGTAAAGGTTCTGAGAAAACATTTAATTTGCAAAGAGCAATGTTGGAAGTGATGCAAATTAGAGCTGCACGATTAATCGTATGAAAATCGCGATCTCGATTCACCCCCCCTGACAATCTGAACCTGACATTTGCTGGATTCTTTGCATAGCAGAGAGAACAGCTGTGGAAAAAAAAAAAAAAAAGCCTCCCAGTAACTATAAACAAAAATGATTACATTGTATCTTTTCCTTCCTTCTGCCAGGGAGAAAGGAAGTTTAACCTCTTAAAGACTGGACCTTTCTCTGACACTTGTTGCTTGCAAGTTAAAATCATTTTTTTTTTGCTAGAAAAGTACTTAGAACCCCCAAACATTTTATATATTTTTTTAGCAGAGACCCTACAGAATAAAATGGCGATTGTTGTAATATTTTATGTATTTGTCTGTATATTTTATGTATTATCTGTATTTGCGCAGCAGTCTTTCAAACGCAATTAATAGACTTTAATGAATAAAAAAAAAAAACGTAACAGTAAAGTTATCCCAATTTTTTTTTTTGTTACACAGAGAATCGTGAGAGAATCGTGATCTTTATTCCAAGCTAAAAAATCGTGATTCTCATTTTGGCCAGAATCGTGCAGCTCTAATGCAAACACAATGGAGACAAGTCAAGGGTGTGAATTGAAAACAAACCACTAGAGGTCACAATGCTACCATTGTTGGGCATTAATGAGCCTTTGTAAAAAAAAAAAAAACCTCTTCTACTTCTATAGACCATCATATACTGCGCAAGAAAATTAAAGGAACACTTTGAAAACGCATCAGATCTCAAAGGGGAAAAATGTGATGCTGAATATCTATACTGATATGAACTGGGTAATGTGTAAGGAACCAAAGGATGCCACATTGTTTGAAGGAAATTAAAATGATCAACCTACGGAGAGCTGAATTCAAAGACACCCCGAAACTCAAAATGGTACTTTTAGATTGTATGGCCCCAGCATGCTTGTATACATGCCTGACAACATCGGGGCATGCTCCCAATGAGAGGATGGATGATGTCCTGGGGTTTTTCCTCCCAGATCTGGACCAGGACATCACTGAGCTCCTGAACAGACTGAGGTGCAAAGTGGTCACAGCGGATGGACCGAAACGTAATGTCCCAGAGGTGTACTATACCTATAAGGCTGCTTTCACACTGATGCACTGCAGGTGCAATGCAGGCACCTGCGGCTTTCCCGCGGGTTAGCTGCACTAAGCCATATACTTCTATTACATCACGGGTGTGGTGCACTTTCTGAAACTCCTGCATTCAAGCGTTTTGGTGTGCTTTTTGAAAGTGTACCTTGGATTTAAGTCAGGGAGCGTGGGGGGCCATTCAATGGTATCAATTCCTTCATCCTCCAGGAACTGGCTGCATACTCTCACCACATAAGGGCCAGGCATTGTTGTGCACCAGGAGGAACCCAGGACCCACTGCACCAGCATAGGTTCTAACAATGTGTCCAAGGATTCCATCCCAATACCTAATGGCAGTCACGGTGCCATTGTCTACCCTGTAGAGCTCTGTGCATCCCTCCATGGATATGCCACCCCAGACCATCACTGACCCACCACCAAACCAGTCATGCTGAACGATGTGACAGGCAGAATAATGTTCTCCACTTCTTCTCCAGACCCTTTCACATCTGTCACATGTGCTCAGGGTGAACCTGCTCTCATCTGTGAAAAGCACAGGACACCAGTGGCGGACCGGCCAATTCTGGTGTTCAATGGCAAATGCCAATCTAGTTCCACAGTGTCGGGCAGTGAGCACAGGGCCCACTAGAGGATGAGCCACCCTAATGAAGTCTGTTTCTGATTATTTGGTCAAAGACATTCACACCAGTGGGCTGCTGGAGGTCATTTTGTAGGGCTCTGGCAGTGCTCATCCTGTTTTTTTTGCACAAAGGAGCAGATACCGGTCCTGCTAATGGCTTAAGGGCTTTCTACAGCCCTGTCCAGCTCTCCTAGGGTAACTGCCTGCCTCCTGGAATCTCCTCCATGCTCTAGAGACTGTGCTGGGAGACACAGCAAACCTTCTGGCAATGGCGCGTATTGATGTGCCATCCTGGAGGAGATGGACTGCTTGTGCAACCTCTATAGGGTCCAAATATCGCCTCATGCTACCAGTAGTGACACTGACCCCAGCCAAATGCAAAACTAGTGAAAAAGATGAGTAGGGAAAAAAAATGTCAGTGGCCTCCACCTTTAAAACCATTCCTGTTTTGGAGGTTGTCTCGTTGTTGCCCATCTAGTGCACCTGTTGTTAATTTCATTAACACCAAAGCAGCTGAAACTCATTAACAACCCCCTCTGCTACTTAACTGACCAGATCAATATCCCAGGAGTTTAATTGATATAATTCTATACTCTAATTTGAGCAGTGTATTTACAATATAAACGTGGCAAGAAAATATCTCACTGTTGGAGCATCCAAGGCATTTAATTCTAACTCCAGTCCACTGATCCCCAGCTATATCTTACAATGTGGCAGCGGAGGGGAGGAGGAAGCAAGCAAGCAGAGCTTCCTCTTTTGGGTTTCTTAGCTGTCTCTTGGCAACTCAAAGTTTCAGCTCCCTCCAAAAATTTTATAAAGGATTAGGGTCTGGAGACTGGCTAGGCCACTCCATGACCTTAATGTGCTTCTTCTTGAGCCACTCCTTTGTTGCCTTGCCGGTATGTTATGGGTCATTGTCATGTTGGAAGACCCACCCACGACCCATCTTCAGTGCTCTGGCTGAAGGAAAAAGGTTCTCATTCAAGATTTTACAATACATGGCGCCGTCCACTGGCTCCTCAATGCGGCAAAGTTGGCCTTTACCTTTGAATAAAAAGAAGTGCAGCGCTGGATCAGAGAGAACTGTGACGCTGCACTTCTTTTTATTCATTGCTTATATCAACCTGTCTGTCAGTTGTTTTGTGCCAGCAGCTTTCATATTATTTATGTTGGTTGGCGCAGTATACACATTTACCTATATGGCCTTTACCTTTAGCAGAGAAACAGCCCCAAAGTATAATGTTTCCACCTCCGTGTTTGACTGTAGGGATGGCGTTCTTAGGGTCATAGTCAGCATGTTTCTTCCTCCAAACCTAACGGGTTGGGTTAATGCCAAAGAGCTCAATTTTGGTCTTATCTGACCACAGCCCTTTTTCCCAGTCCTTCTCGGAATCATTTAGATGTTCTTTGGAAAACTTCCGACAGGTTTGTACATGTGCCTTCTTGAGGAGGGGGACCTTTCGGGCACTGCAGGATTTCAATAAAGTGCATGCCACAAATAAGGTGCAATTGAAAAATCAAGTCCAATCCAGGAATATGCCAAGTGTGAAACTTAAGCCTCGTACACACGCAACGAATTTCCGCCGACCGGTCGTCCATCTTTTGTCCAGAGTGGTGTTTTGTTGGTTGGAATGTGCTCTAGACTGCAGACGAATTTTCCCGCACGACAGAATTCTACTTCAGAAGTGATGTCATGTGTTGGATTGCTTTCTTTGTGTTCTTTTGTCTCTGAGCATGCCCAGTTTTGCTCATAGGATTTTTCCCTGTCGAAATCTGTACTGACTGCACAAAAATTTTATAGCCTGCACACCAGAATTTTTTCGGCCAAAAAGTCGGAGTCGGTTGTTGGAAGCATCATACTAACAAGCCGAAAATCGGCAGATCAGTCGTCGGATGAAAATTCCTGGCCGAATTTCGACTCGCGTGTACGGGGCTTTAGTTTATAAAGTGCTTGATAGGTGTCTCAGTTGGAAATGTGCTCAAAAACACCACCACCGATTAGCCACAAGATGGCCTCTCACCTCAATAATATAATAAGGAAGCAATGAATCCTCAATATAGGTGAATCCGGATCAATGGATACCATTTGCTGGACTGCTAATCTCTTGGGCTCAATATACAGGGAGGATATTAAAAAAATTGCAAGAGATCTAAGTGCTCACTGCAATATAACCCTTTATTAAAAGTATAAAAGATACACTCACATAAAAAGCACAATCGGGCTTGTGCGGACCAAATAGGCAGTAACAAATGAGCTGTGAGGAGCCGTGCTGTGTAGTCGCCGCTCGTCCGTCAGAGTCTCTGCCCCATATACGCGTGGCGTCATACGCTTGCGCGTCACAACTTCGTCAGTAGGGGTGGCCACTGACGAAGTCGTGACGCGCAAGCCTATTTGCAAAACCAGCACAAGGATCCAGCTGGGTCAGGAAAAAGCTCACTGGATAGAGCAGGGAGGAAGCTGTGGGGGAGCTGTGGGAGAGAGCCCAAATTGTCCAGAGACAGTGTGAGTCTACATCTCACTCACTAGGAAGAGCTTAGTGGATATCAGCAGGAGGCAGCCAATGATCCTGTGGCTAAGTGAGTACAAGACCCTAGTGCTGTAAGTGAGACAGTGTGGTACTTTACGTCCTCTGGGAGGAGTACAGGTCACAGCCAGCCTAGAGATCCTGAGGGAAACTACTTTGTGAAAGTGCAGCCAGAAGTTGTGCAAACACACCTGTGAGTTGTGCAGAGCAGCCAGAAGTTAAGCAGTCCTCATGTTGTACTGGTTTACTGTCCTGGGGTATCCCGTGCTCCCTATCCCTATCCAAGTTTATGGTTTTCTAATAAAAGCACAAAAAGAAACCCCTAGACTGATTTTTGGGGAGGAATGCCAAAAATGCTGTGTGCCTGGCTGTGCGTCCTCTAAGGTGGATAAATAGGACTCAATCTACCAGTGGCTCTTTAGGGTGTGTGCTACACAAGAACAAGGAATCTCCAAACTAAGGCCTGCTGGCCACATCCAGCCCGCATCCAGCCCGCTACAAGATTATATCCCCCAGCTAGGGTCAGTGGAGTTCCCTCAATGTGCACTGAATGGGGATTAATGTGACTGCAAAGTTTTTTTTTTTAAATGACAAAGGTGTTATACTTACCTGCTCTATGTAATGGTTTTGCAGCAGTCCGGATCCTCTTCTGGGGTCCCCCCCTGGCTCTCTGGGCTCCTGGTCTTCTCTGTGTGGCAGACGCCTCCTATGGTGGCACACCTGTGGGCTTGATCCAAAGCCAGGCTGTGTGCATCTATGACACACACAGTGAATCTTGGCCCCACCCCCACTCCCTCCTCACTGAATTTGATTGACAGCAGAAGGAGCCAACTGCTACCGTAGCTGCCTCCATGTCCAGTGAACAGAGAGAGAAAGAGCAGCACCACTGCCGCACAGCGCTGGATTGAGATCGGGCTCGAGTAAGTATTTAGGGGGGCTGAGGGGGAGCTGACAATAGAACGTTTTTTACCTTAATATAAAGAATGCATTAAGGTTAAAAAAGAAAACCCTTCTGCCTTTACAACCACTTTGGGGTCAGCAGAGACAGTGTGTGATCTCCGCTTATGATGTAAGTGGGGATTGAGCAGAATTGCACATTTTGGCCCCCATTGCCATTTAAATGAGAGATTCTGAAAAATTTACGCATTCTCATACACAGGCATTTCTCAAATATTTTTCAGATGCTTCTATTAAATTCCATTGACCCGGAAATACACAATTCTGCCCCAACGAAGTTCATGTACTTTTTTTGTGCGTCAAGTGACAAGCCACACAGGTGTGAAGGGGCCTGCTGAGAATAATGCAATTCTTCATCTTAAGCATTGTTGCCCTTTGGGAATGGCATAGCAAAGTGCTCAGAAGTAAATGGGGGCGAAGCACGGAGGCGTACTTGCAGCAGGAGATGATAGTTCAACAATTGGGCATATGACTTGTACCATCTGGGAACACTAGGGGGCGCTGTGATCCACACATGAATTCATTGTATGATTTAGTATTGTGCTGAGAGCTCAGCACAATTGTAGACCAAAAAAAAAAAAAAAACTTGGCAAGTCAAAGAAACTTCCCAAAAAACCCACAGCAACAACACAGACTGTCTAGAATCATTATAACCAGATCTCGACGTGGCAGTGTCGGGGAGTAGCAATCTTTTTGTGTTGGTTTATATTGAGTATTATCAGGTATGAAGCAGAAAGGTGATTTTTATAATGAGCTTTACCTGTGATAAGGAATACAGAGGGTCGTTGTAGTTGCTCATGGAGTTTACAGTTGTGTCGGCGTATTTCCAGCAATTGAGCGCAGCCGATCGGTATATGTAGGACCGGATCCTTATCTTATGCAGTGCATTACACAGTTGCAGAGCAGAGGGTTATAATTAGGACCATATTCAAAAGAAACATAAAAACAGATACACAGAGGGCCGAAACACACTTTTTTGCCATGGTGTGTTGCTGTAAAGGACGTATTAACCACTTCCAGCCCAAGCCAATTCTGCCATTCCTCCAGGGCCGTCTTTAAGGCAGGGCAAAAGGGGCAGCTGCCCCGGGCCCAGTTATTGTTGTGGGGCCTAAAGCAGCTGCCCTTTGAGAATAGTTGATAAGCGGATTTGGGAGGGCCCAAAAAAATGCTTGCCCGGGGTCCAATCAATAATAAAGACGGCCCTGCATTCCTCGCCTACATGAAAATCATCATCATTACTGAGAAGCCTGGTACAAATAAAACAAACAGAAGGCGCCTCTAAGTGCAGAAAACAAAAGACTTTTATTGCCCAAGGATAAAAATGCACTTACTACTTACTGGCACTTACTAGCATTAAAATAAACCAGGCTAATCATAGGATGTGGCAAGGAATCCAGTGACAGGTGGTCCCAGGGGTGGTCCAATGTGCAGCTTGATGGTGGAGATCCCAACCGACCGGCAGGGGGGGGCACAGGAGAAAGAACCAGGAAGGACGGCCATGCTGCCCAGACCAGCGTGGAACACAAATGCCAGGAAGTGATGTCAAAAAGGCCGTACGCGTTTCGGAGCGTCGATTGGCTCCTTCTTCATGCCGATCAGCATCACATCCTGCCATTTGTGTTCCACGTTGGCCGGGCAGCATAGCCGTCCTTGCTGGTTCTTTCTCCTGCGCCCCCCTCTGCTGCTCGGTTGGGATCTCCACCATCGAGCTGCACATTGGACCACCCGTCACTGGATTCCTTGCCACATCCTATGATGAGCCTGGCTTATTTTAATGCTAGCAAGTGCATTTTTATCCTTTGGCAATAAAAGTATTTTGTTTTCTGCATTTAGAGGCGCCTTCTGTTTGTTTTCTTTGTACCAGAGTTTGCTCCCCTCTTGGAGTTACTGCCTTAGCCCCGGTTCACACTAGGGCGACCTGTGAGGCGACCTGGTCGCCTCACAGGTCGCCGCAGGTCGCCTCCCATAGGAAAGCTGCGGACCCGTTCTAATAGGAGCGACACAAGTCGCTCCGACCTAGAAAAAGGGTCCGGAGCTTCTTTGGGGCGACCAGGAGGCGACCGCCATAGACTTCAATGTTATGAAGTCCGTGGCGGCCGCTCCGAGGTCGCGGCGCGCTGCTCGCACCGCGATCTCGGAGGTCGCCCCTGCAAGTAGCGTCGCTCATATGTGAACCGGCGCTTAGTGCTGCTTAAGACACCTGCTTGCCTGTTCTGTATCAAATCCATTACGTACATCTCCTCTGGCCAGAATCCACTATCCAGAGCGCCCACCATCTCCTCATCCTGACTACTGAGAGCCCTCACACATTATATTATATATACATTTTTTAGCAGAGACCCTAGGGAATTAAATGGCAGTCATTACAGTTTTTCATATGAAGGTAGAAAGATATAAACGTGCCTAGGTATTTTTGATATAGTGAATAAATAATTTTTTAAATATTATCTGAAAGAATACATAAATTATTTGTGAAATGTGAATATATGGTGATTTTTTTTTTTTTTTTATATCACACGGTATTTGCGCAGCAATTTTTCAAACGTGATTTTTTTGGAAAAAAAAAAAAACACTTTCATAAATAAAAAAAAAACTAAATATTTACCCCAATATGTTATATAATGTGAAAGATAAAGTTACGCTGAGTAAATAGATACCTAATATGTCACACTTTAAAACTGCACACACTTATGGAATGGCGCCAAACTTCGGTACCTAGAAATCTCCAAAGGCAACGCTTTTAAATTTTTTTACAGGTTACATGTTTAGAGTTGCAGAGGGGGTCTTGTGCTGGAATTATTTATCTCGCTGCAACATTTGCGGCAATACCTCACATGTGTGGTTTGAACGCTGTTTACATTTGCGGGCGCAACTTACGTATATGTTAACTTCTGCATATAATCACAAGGGGATAATAGTGCTAAAAAAAAAAATTAAAAAAAAATACATTTATTGTTAATTTTTTTTTTTTTTTTTTTACACTTTCCCTTTAATTTTTTTTTTTTTATCACTTTTATTTCTATTACAAAGAATGTAAACATCCCTTGTAATAGGAATATGGCATGACAGGTCCTCTTTACAGAGAGATCTGGGGTTTATAAATCCTCACATTTCTCCTCTATGCTGGAAAGCCTGAGATTATTAAAAAAAAAAAACAAAAAAAAAAACTATCTTAGGCTTTCCAGCAAAAAAAAAAAAAAAAAAACGGCAGTGTATACATCCTCTGAGGGACATAGAGATGGCCGGGGACTATCTCGTCCCCAGCCAGCTCTATGGTATCCCACCGCCTGTTAAAGCAATCAAGCGGCTAAACAGCCGCTAGGATGGCTTTTACAATGTAGGTAATCGCTGGCTGATAAAAAAGATATCTGACCTTCGGTTTACATCAGTGAGATGACAGACATTGCATGTAATTCGGAGCGCACTGCTCTGAAAATCACATGCGATGTTTGTGCGATGCAAATTCAGCCATATAGATTGTATGGCTGAATTTGCATCGGATTTGGACACAACTCGCACAGGACCCGTTTTTGGGTCCGCACCAGAATCGGATCGCATGGTGGTTCACATCTTTGCGATCCGATGCATGTCCGAACTGACAGTTTGCACTGCGATATGCAAACTGATCTGGGGGTGTCATTAGCTTTGTATTGACACCCCCCAGCAATTTGCATATGGCAGTGTGAACTGCCTGCGATTTGAATGCGATGCGGGAACCCGCTGTGGATTCGATTGGAACTGGCACTGAATGATGCCTGTAGCTGCACCCATCATTCAGATATATCCATTCAAACTCCAGGACATCATCATATGAGGGAGGGTGCATGTTATCAGCACAGCGCCATTCAGCACTGTCCAGACAGAGGGTCAGGGCTCATGCAGCCTCATAGGACAGTCAGAGGAGAATGAAAACTCCTCCTACAAGCTTTAACCAGACACTGATAGAAGTCACAAGACTGCTATATACTGCTGATGAGAAAAGGTATTTAGTAGTTTATATTTACTAAAGTAATTGCATTTCCATGCTCTGTGTGCTGTGGGAGAGCAGATATAGTGAGTGCAAGCTCCTGGGTTTAGTAACACTTTAACCTCCATCTCCATCCTGAATACACCACCACCATAGGGACAGCATGGGATGTTCTCCATGTCAGACCACACAGATGAATCAAACCTGGCTGGATATGCACCTGGCGTTTGGAGTTCTCCTATTCAAAGGGATTTAACACGCACTTTGACCATAGTATATGATGGTCCACAGGATCCGGTAAAAGACTTGTGTATTTGGTGTCACCCAGTGGTGGAAGCACTGAAAATTGGGAATGTGGGGACACTTATGGAACAATTGGATTGCGAATTGATTGTTCCTTTTTGATCTTTGTCTATTATAATTTTTTATTTGCCCTTGCTCGTGGGCTTTTATGTACTGATTATTTGCGTCACAAAATAGTTTGGTGTCACTTTTATACTTTATGTTTGTCACAAAAAAATGTTGATGTCACCATATTAACGAAAAGATTTTTGTTTTAGCAAATATTGATTTAGCATGCAATCACTTGTTTATTGATTTAGCGCTGCTTCCATACATTATTATAACGCTGTAACCTCCCGATGCAACAGTTGCAAGCCAATAACTTCACTTTAATTAGGTTTCCTTTTAAATTTTATTTTTTTTTTCTGAAAGCCCTAGGCAGCAGGGCCGCTGATAGGGGGGGGGACCACCAGCCCTCTTGTAGGGGGCCCGAGCACACAGGGGGGCCCACACAGAGAGGAGGATTAGTGATGGACAACAAATACAAAAATCTTCCTCCAGCACCTGAATCTGATCTGTCCCTCTCCCTGTTATCAGCTTTTATCTGTTGAGAAAGAGACAGTTGTCCCTCACTAATCCCCTCCCTTGTGTGGGCCCCCCTCCCAGCACTGGCTCTAATGTTATCTCTGCTCAGGAGTTTATTTGTAAATTGTAACTTTGTTTCTCTCTCTCTGTCTCTCTGATCACTGAGCTCCAACTGCCCAGCCTGTATATTTTTCTCATCTCATCTTCTTTTTTATTTAAAATAGTTTTTTTTTTAGATTTAGCAGGAATTATGTGAGTTATGTTATATTTGTGTCTGCTAATAGTGATTTTGTTGTAATTTTAGCTAAATATATCTTTTAGATTTTCTTGGGAGGGCCCTGCCAGGTAGTCTGTATTGGGTCCCCGCAATTTCTAACAGCAGCCCTGCTAGGCAGTAAAGAATTCAGCAGCAGAGGTGAAGGTAAGTCTTTTAGGTAGGTATACTCCATTTAGGGGGTTGGTGGGAAAATGTAAAAGGCAACTTCACTACAAGTGTATTTAGGCTTTAAAAGGTAAAGGCACCCAAAGTATCCGATCTCTATCCTTTCTAATGACTGCGGCACCCAAAGCTGATTTCCTGCAAGCATTCATACCAATAAATGGATGATCCCTGCAAGCCTGTGCAAGCATCAGAACCACAAAATACCTTCCTGACAATAGAAAGTTAAGAATAAGCATCCTGGAGGTTGAAGTGGTGTCCCCCCCCCCCCCCCCCTGGCTTACCCTCCCCCAACAAAAAAGAAAGCTGATCCAAGCCTGTAAATTCCGCCAGCAGCTAAATGCATGTTAAATCCATCAAGGTGTCATATGGTAGAAGCATACATGGTATATAGAGCACGGCTCCTCTTATAATATAACATACAGATCAATGAGACAATACCAACCAATCATATTTCATCCTTCCTCCTCCACTGATTGGTTGCTGCGTTACTGCACTTTCCATATTGTTTTATACAATAGAACCAAAAAAGTTTATTTTTGTTATAGTAGGACAGTCATGATAGATATCTAGGAATTGCCTTTGTTATGCCCCGTACACACGTACCGATCGTCGGCCGACCGATCGGCCGTCTTTTGTCCGGTGCTGTCCTGTCCGCTGAAAAGTGCAAAAGACTGCACAAGAATTTTGTCCGCCGACTGCAGAAGTGATGTCATTTGATGGTTAACTTTTCGTGTGTTTTTTCTTTTCTGAGCATGCCCAGTCTTGCAAATCTGCTAATTATCGGCCGAATTCTGTACTGACTGGCGAACAATCGGCCGTTCTGGTGTTGGCCAACAAAAATTTTAATGCCTGCATGACTGATTCTTTTCGGCCGAAAGTGCGCTGTCGGCTGTCGGAAGCATCATACCAACAAGCCTACAATCGGCCGATCGGTCGTCGGCCGAATATTTACGGCCGACAATCGGTACGCGTGTACGGGGCATTCGTTTCTTTTAGATTTTGCTAGTTCCCAGACAGTCATCTCATCCTACAGCAATGCTGCCAAGAAAGTGTCTGACCCTACAAGCATGTGGCCAGTGAAGTCAAATGTCCCGGCTTGCATGCTTGTTCTGGATCCATTGATTCACTAAGGCAGCCCATACATTAAATAAATTATTTTTTTCTGTTTAACCAACAGGAATTACGCTACATTTCCACTATTGCGCCTACAAAGTCACGCAATTTCAAGCGCAACTTTGTAGTGCGACTTGTTTGCGGCTACTTCTGGGGACTTCAGTGCGACTTCCTTCTATGAGGGACAAGTTGCACTGAAGTCGCCCAAAAGTAGTGCAAAACCCTTTTATCAAGTCGCTGCGACTCAAGTCGCAGCAGTTAGAACGGTCCTAATTGAAAATAATAGGTTTTGACTTGTCATGCGACTTGACATGTGTCAAGTCGCACTAGTGGAAATGGGGCCTCAATCAACCTGGAAAACTGGCTTTCAGTTTTTTGGTTGGGAAAAATCCGACAGGCTGGTTGTATAAAAGTCGATCAATAGATCAACTTGTGTATAATCAGCCTGCCCATAGGGGGCTTGAAATTGGGCAGGTCTCTGCTGGACCAGTAGAATTTCAATCCCTGGCAAAAAAAAAAAGGATCAGGTGCCCAGGTAATCAATGGTCATAAAACACAAAAAAGGGAGTCTGGACAAACTGCTGCTAATTAACTGCAAGTGATCCCACATCAAAAGTAGATAAAAATTTATCAACACAAGTTTGTACTCCCCTCAATAAGTCGATAATGTTATCCTTTCATCTAAAGTGTTAATGCATCACAGTGCCTCGTAAATCTTTTTCAACACTCACATCCAAAAAACAGTGCAAAACAAAAAATAATAGCGATTTGAAAAAGTGCTAGCGCAACAAAGTCTGTGCGGTGCAATCAAAATGGATACAAATATATGCTAATTAGATATTATTTTTTGTTTTGCACTGTTTTTGGATATGAGTGTCGAAAAAGATTTACGAGGCACTGTGATGCATTAACACTTTAGATGAAAGGATAACATTATCCACCTATTGAGGGGAGTACAAACTTGGGCTGATATTTTTTAATCTAAATTTCCATCCATGTATGGAGTGACTTAAGCGATGAAGTCACAGGATCAAGGAGCAAGGTCCTGAAAATGTCACTGTTTGATGATGAAACGCGTTGGGCAGGACTTCCAGGTGCCGTCATATCCGTGACATGGGACACACAATGACCACATTGGAAGTGGTGCTTCCTGGTGCAGAAAAGCAAGAATTGATGTTCTTAATATGTAAGTGCAATATATTATTATCCTTTTACCAAATAAAACGTTATTTAGACTATATGTGGCTTCCTTCCCAGTTCCCACTCTCTTTTTTCCAAATCTGGTTGATACTGACCTGGATCCTGTAGGCATTTTAGGAGGGTCAGACAAAGTTAGACATCTTTGTCTGCATTTGTGTTAGAGTGGGGGGGGGGGGGTCAGTATGATAGCCAGGCACCTAGCATGTTCTGTGGTTCCATTACTAAAGGGTTTCCTTTAAAGCAAGTGGGTTACTATGCACAGCTGCATCAGATTCTGTGTGCACCAGTTTTAGTAAATCTCCCTCTTTGTATCACTTTAAGAAGGGGTTAAAGCCTGGTATATTTTTTTTCTTTTTTTTTTTTTACTGCAAAGTAAAGGCATAATGTCCTAGCATGCATGGCATACTAGCACATTATGTGACACTTACCTGCAAACTAGGCCCTCGTCACCCCTGCTGGAGGATGCATTCATCTTCTCACAGACTTCGGCTGTGCTACTGGCCGGAGCCGCATAACGTCACTCCCGCGCACGCGCGGTAACCGCCAGTCACAGTACAGGGCTCTGAAGAGCACGGGTGGCCATTTCTTCAGCGCGCATGCGCTAATGATGTCATCGGCGCAGTATACAGTAAATATCTCCTAAACGGTGCAATTATTATAGGCTTACCTATAGGTACAATCAGTAGAGGTAGGTTTACAACTACTTTATTGCATCATCTTGTTTATAAAAATAATGTCATGTTTTGTCAGAATATCAACATTACATTTGGAGATCCATGCACTAAATTCATGCACAGTGGCGGCTGGTGCTCCATGGGCCGGGGGGTGGGGGGGGGGGGGCTGTCAGACGGACCGCACTATACACCCCCCCGGACCACACCAGGCCGCGCCCCATGCATACACCCCCCCCCCGGACCACAGCAGGACCCCCCCGGCTCACTCACCCTGCCTGGATACCTGGACATCTGGACGTGTGCAGCAGCAAACGGCAGCGGCGGCAGCTTCGGCTTCTTCCCCCTCAGTCTTCTGCGTCTCCTCCCTCCTCCTCCCTGCCCAATGGCATGGCTTCTCCTTTCGGTCAATTTGGAAACGGGTCCCAGGACCTGCTTCCTGATTGGCCAGGAGTAGCATCCGTGTGACAATAGCAAATTTTCATTCGCTATTGTCACACAACTGGGTGGGCTCGGGCGCAGTGCTCTGCGCCCCGAGCCCACCCTTCTTTTTAGCCTACTAGAGCCTCTGGCTCTAATCACATGGTTAAAAAAATAAAAAGCCACATTGAACCCCTACTGAACTGCATGTAGATTAGGGGGCCAGATGCATTGATGGGGGGGTGGCGTCCCTGCACCCCCAATGCACCAGCCGCCACTGTTCATGCATATAAAAAATATATATATTTATTAAAATCATTAAAGTGGAAATCTACTTTTGTTGAGAAAAAAACATTCCCCTCAGGGTGATCTATTTGAATTTGATTTGTTTGTTCCTCTGTTCTGAGTGTATCAAATGGGAATGGTTTCATAATTATCAATCAGCTGTGCAGGTGCAGAGCACTAGTGAGGAAAGCTGCTGGACCTGCCTCTCTTTAGACGTGTTTCTAATGGGAGTATCTCACCAAAAATGACACTTTTGTTGCAGGGGATGCCAGAAATCTGACTTGTATCTTAAGCAGACTTCTGGGAAAATTGTGAGCCAATCACACAAGCAGGAAATTATGTTTCTGGGGTGTGGTCAGTATACATTCTGTGTACAGAACAGCTCCAGGCGGCCATATTGCATTACATTTTCAGAAAATTACAGCAGCTGCAGATTGAAAAGGAAAGGTCATTTTTATTAACATTCAATTACAATATGATTTGTGTCGCAATTGTATACGCTATATTGTTTTTTCTTTATTTGCTATTTTTTTTCTCACGAAAGTGGAGTTACCCTTTAAGCAAAATTCCAGTAAAAAAAAAATAAAATAAAAATAGCGTGTTAAAAGATAAAAAAGAACAGCCTTTCCTGCAATGCTCACCTTCGATTTGAATCTGTCCCCCGCAGTCATTCCTTTACACCACTAGATGTCCTCAGACTTCCAGTTTGATTGATGGAGCTCAGGCTGTCATGGACCCGCTCCCAGCCTGAGACTGCACAGTGAAGGAGAAGCATAACAATGATGAACTCATCCCTCCGTCACTCTGATCTCTCCTCCTATCAGAATGCTTCTTGAGAGCACATGAATTGATTCGTTTTTTTTTTGCTGTTTTTTCCTCTACCACTCCAAGCTCTGCTGTACAGGGACTGTAAGAGGCTGGTGCCAAGTCGAATTCGGGTACATACACTACTTGTGTTTAGTAATAATGAACACTGAATAACATTGATTTGTGTTATCTGAATAGAGTTTAGCTATAAATGTATTTTGTGTAAAACTAGAATAGATATCCTGATATCCTCTTCCTTTTATTTTCTGCACAGCAGCAGATAGACTGAGAGAAGGAGGAGCAGTTCTCTGACCAAATCTGGGTTCTACTTCTTTGCAGTGCTGGAAATCAGTAGTTTGAGCAATTGATGATCTCGTCAGTGTTCTGCTTCTCCCTCAGTGTCCAATCACAGGGCAGGCAGGATTGCTTATCTGCAATGGAGAAAAAAGGGAGGTCACCATGAACCGTGCCGGCGGATGGGGCAGATCCTGTGGCAGACATGGCTGGCATTCAGAGCCCCTTTATTAGGAGAGTAGCCATACCTTTGACTATGGATAAGGTTCAAGTTCATTGCGATGTCAGGTTTGACAGTTCATCAAACGGGCAACTTTAATGGCCACGCAAACCTCTGCCAGCTGCAGTGGCAGTATTACTACCACTTTTCCCCTTATACATTCACCTGTGGGGTGGAAATCTGGGGACCCCTCTATCCTAAAGGGGGCTTCCAGATTCTCATAAATCCTGGGAGACCCTGACAATCACTGGACCAGGGTTGTGATAATAAAGCCCTTGTCCCAATCAAAATGGGAACATGGTGCTTTGCCAGTGTGTGCCCCCCTTAGCTGGGTACTTTACCAATGCTGAGGGCATGTGGACTGGTATGGTTAACGTGGGGAAGGACCACACACTCACTGTCCCTTTCTTGGCAAGCCAGGTTGCATGGCCTGGTATAATTTTTGGGGGACCCCACAACATTTTTTGGTTTCTTGAATAAGATCCTTCTTAAAATCGGGTCTGGTATGAATTTTTTTAGTGGGGGGGGGGGGGGTTCCTTAAAACATTTTCTGTTCTTTTGCTGGGTGACATTATTGACCATATATGGCTATGACCTCCATCGATAAACCAGCCGCTTGGTTTACAAACAGAAGCAAGCTGAGGATCAGAACTTTCATTTAGCTGCAGATGTTTTAAATGTCCCTTTTTGCTTCAGTGTGTTCTACGGATGCTTCATTCCTGCCTATTAGCCTTGAAATGAACAGAGTTGAAATTCAAGATTTATCTCCCATTTGCTTCTATAGAGTACACATTACTGTTTGTGATTGGGAATTTAAGGATCAGTCCTGCAAATTAAACTCAAACACATTCGTATATCCCTACTTACAGTCAGGGCCGATTCTGGGCGGGTGCGCGGGGTGCACCGCGTGAGGGGGGGCACACATAATCCTCTCCCGCAAGTCGTGGGAGTCTCTCCCTGCAGCCTCGGAGCCGCTACATCCTTTGTAGTCCCGGCTCACAGGCGGAGTGATATCAAATGCACTCCGCCTGTGAGAGGAGGAGCCGTACAGAGGAAGCAGCGGCTTTGCTCTCTACTGCAGCCGCATGCTTTCTCTGTAAGGCTCCTCCTCTAACAGGCCGAGTGCATTTGATATCACTCTGCCTGTAAGCCGGGACTATGGAGGCACCGTTCTCACAGTGACAGCCACAGCCCTGCCGGATATCACACAAGAGCCCAGCACCACAGAGCCAGCACCACAGAGCCCAGCACCACAGAGCCCAGCACCACAGAGCCCACAGAGCCAGCACCACAGAGCCAGCACCACAGAGCCCAGCACCACAGAGCCCACAGAGCCAGCACCACAGAGCCAGGACCACATAGCCCAGCACCACAGAGCCCACAGAGGCCAGCGCCACAGAGGCCAGCGTCACAGAGCCCGTCACCACAGAGCCCGGCACCACAGAGCCCCGGCACCACAGAGCCCAGCACCACAGAGCCGGCACCACAGAGCCCAGCACCACCGGCACCACAGAGCCGGCACCTCAGATCCAGCACCACAGAGCCTCAGAGCCAGCACCATAGAGCCCACAGAGCCAGCACCACAGAGCCCACAGAGCCCAGCACCAGAGAGTTCACAGAGCCAGCACCACAGAGCCAGCATCACAGAGCCAGCACCACAGAGCCTGGCACCACAGAGCCCGGCACCACAGAGCTCAGCACCACCGGCACCACAGAGCCGGCACCACAGAACCCGGCACCACAGAGCCCAGCACCACAGAGCCGGCACCACGGAGCCCGGCACCACAGAGCCGGGCACCACAGAGCCCAGCACCACAGAGTCAGCACCACAGAGCCCGGCACCACAGAGTCAGCACCACAAAGCCCAGCACCACAGTCAGAGCTTAGCACCACCGGCACCACAGTCAGAGCCCAGCACCATGGAGCCAGCACCACAGAGCCCAGCACCACTGGCACCACAGAGCCCAGCACCACAGAGCCTGGCACCACAGAGCTCCAGCACCACAGAGTCCAGCACCACTGGCACCACAGAGATCGTCACCACAGAGCCCAGCACCACAGAGCAGGCACAACAGAGCCCAGCATACCACAGAGAACGGCACCAAAGAGACCGGCACCACAGAGCCCAGCATACCACAGAGACTGGCACCACAGCCCAGCATACAACAGAGACCGGCACACCACAGAGGAGCCAGGAATCAGGACAGGCAGCCAAGAATCAGGACCAGCAGCCAGACCCCAGGACCAGCAGCAAACCCCCAGGAGGACCAGCAGCCAGGCCCCAGCAGCCAGACCCCAGGACCAGCAGCCAGGCCCCAGCAGCCAGACCCCAGGACCAGCAGCCGGAATACAGGACCAGCAGCCCAGCCCCAAAAACCAGGACCAGCAGCAGGGAATCAGGACCAGCAGCCAGGAATCAGGAGGACCAGCAGCCAGACCCCAGGACCAGCAGGCCAGCCCCAGCAGCCAGACCTTAGGACCAGCAGCAAAGCCCCAGAATCCAGGACCCAGTCCCAGAAGCCAGGCCCCAGGACCAGCAGCCAGCCCCAGTACCCATTATTTAAGGTAAGTGAAGTCTTCTAGTCTTGGGCCTGGCCATCAAAGTGCTATTAATTAATATAATTATGTTTATTTTTCTATTGTTCAGTGGCACTCTAATGTAGTCTCTCATTGGGGCTGGAGGGGACTCCTTCTATCAGAGACTCTCCAATAGGCACAGAGAGGGCCTCTGTAAGATAAACCCCCCTCCAGGTCCCATTAGACTCTGTTGTAGTCTCTAATGGGGCCTGGTGGGGGGTCTTTCTAACATAGACTTTAAAATGCACACAGAGATGACCTCTGTTCGAGAGACCCCCCTCCAGGTCCCATGATACGACCCCATTGTAGTCTCTAATTGGGCCTGGTGGAGGCTCTTTCTAACAGACTCTCTAACAGAGGCCCTCTCTGTGTTCCTTGGAGAGACCCCTTTAGGTCCCATTAGGAAAAGGGGAGGAGTTAGTATGATTACCACGCCCACGTGGGGGCGCCATAAATATTTCTGCACCCAGGCGTCAGTTACCCTAGGATCTGCCCTGCTTACAGTATGACCTTTTGGTTGGAACTTCTTTGTCCATGTTATTGGGGCTTCTCTGGAATGTCCATTATGGTGGTTTTAGGATTTGGTCTCCCTAACCCTGTTTTTTATTAAAGTCCCCCTCCTTCCCATACATGTCTACTGTCCATTTGGGGAACCACTGCAAGTCACCTGACAGGAGAGGTTTTTCTATCTTCTTCTGCTGTGTTTTCCCAGTCTGTGGTTTCAAAGATAGCTTTGACTATTTGGTCTCAAAAATATGGCCCATGAGCCACACTGGTCTGTTACAGCTAGGGCTAGTGGGGTTTCCTCAATGTGCACAGATTGAGGATTAAGCCCAGGTTCACACTGGGGCCATTTTTAAAATTGTGCGAATTGTGCTGAACGCGCACGATTTTAAGCCGGCATTTCAGTCTAACTTCGGGGGCGATTTCACAGGCATCTAGCGGGTTCCTGCACAGATGTCTATTAAAATGCCCTCCCCCCCCACCTGAAGTTGACAAAAGTAGAACAGAAACTACTTTTGGGAATCGGTGCGACGCTGTGAAGTCGGCGTCACACTGATTCAGATGGTGGAATTGCCGGTAATTGGCTCCGATTTGACATGTCAAATCGGACCAATGTGAACGTTGGCTTAGGTTAGCAGAGGCTAACAGGTCCCCTCCCTGCCACTGCACTGTCATCATCACTATTGACGTTTGTTAGGACCACCAGCATCCTAGCAACCAATTATGTGCTTGTGCTAGGAGTCACACGAGGAAAGAATTTCCTTGGTCCAGACCTCCTCCTCCTTCTGCGCTGTTTATACAGCCATGTAAGAAAAGGGCAGACTCTGATGGGGACTGCAATGTAAGGGCAGACTTTGACTAAGACACTGATGTAAGTAAGGTATGGCATGGGGACCCTGGTGTAAGGGACTATGATGCGGACTCTGATGTAAGGGGGTACTCTGATGGGGACTGCAGTTTACTCTTATTGGAACTCTGATGTGAGGTGGGACTATGATGAAGACCCTGAAGTAAGGCGAGATTGTGATGTAAGGGGGAACTCTGATTGGGCTGAATTAACCACTTTAGCTCCGGCCACTGTGCCTCTACTGCTCGTTATCGTCCAGCGACGTAGACCTACTCCCCCTGTTTTCATTCACAGCCGCTCTTCCCCGATCGTCGGGGAATCTAGTTTGGAGATCCGCCCGCCTGTGTAAACAGAGCGGGCGGATCTCCTAAGTGACAGGGAGTGACACATCGGAGTGTTCAGCATAGCTGAACATCCGATCTGTCCCTGACTCACTCAGTCACCTCCCCCCCACACGTCAGTAAGCACCAGGCATACATTAACCCCTCCCTCTCCAATAAAACTAACCCCTTCCCTGCCAGTGTCATTTTTACAGTAACAGTGCATGTATATAGCACTGATTACTGCAGTAATGTCACTGGTACCCCCAAAAGTGTCAAAAATGTCAGTCAAGGGTCCAATCTGTCCGCCGCAATGTCGCAGTCCCGCAAAAAAAATCGCAGATCGCCGCCTTTACTCGTTAAAAAAAAAAACACCAAAAATGACAGAAATCTTTCCCTTAGTTAGTAAACGCAATAACTTTTGCACAAACCAATCAAAATACGCTTATTGCGATTTTTTTTTACCAAACATAGGAAGCAGAAAACAAATTGGCCAAAAAATTTAAATAAATTTGATTTTTACATATTTTTTGGGAGGAATTTCATATAAAAAAATGTTAAAACTATTGTTATTTTTTCAAAATAAACGCTCTTTTTTTGTTTATAGCGCAAAAAGTAAAAATCGCACAGGTGATCAAATACCACCAAAAGAAAGCTCTGTTTGTGGGAAAAAAAGGACGTAAACTTTGTTTGGGTACGGCATTGCAACGACCGCGCAATCTTCAGTTAAAGTCGCACAGCGCTGAATCGCAAAAAGTGGCCCAGACGTAAGACAGCAAAATCCTCTGGTGGTAAAGTGGTTAAAATGGGAAATTATGATGTAAAAGGGACTCTCATGGGCACTGCAATGTAAGGGCATACTCTGATGGAGACATTGATGTAAGAGAGGAATCTGATGAGGACCCATATGTAAGGTGAGACTATGATGTAGACCCTGATGTAAGGCAGAACTTGCAATGTAATGGGGAATTCTGATAAATGGAGGAACTCTGATGGGGACTGCAATGTAAAGACAGACTCTGATGGAGACCCTGATATGAGGGGGGAATTGGATGGGGACCCTGATGTAAGGCGAGACTCTGAAGTAAGGGAGAACAATGATGGGGACTGTAATGTAATAGGGTACTCTGATTTAAAATAAAAACAAGAAACCGCGCCTCCAAAAAACAAATCAAAAACAGCAGCTGGCACAAATTACAGGTTGGTAATATAAACAAATGAATAGAAAATGCAGCGCTTAAAATTAATATTAATAAAAAGTCCAACAATTGCTTGTCCAGACAGGACATCTTCCACCTCTGAGTGCAAAAATACCAATGGAAGGTGACTTAATATCCAACACCACCACCACACTAACACACTGCCTCTTACTGCAATCCCAGGATCATTGATTCCCCAATGATCATAAACGCATTCAAAGATGTCAGGAGGATTACATAGCCTCATTGATGTTTCCTCAATCCCAAATGGCAGACAAGCAGAGTTGCTCAATAGGTGGAAGGATGTTTCAGTTGAGGGGAAGAGATCCACAGAAGAAAGAGCTCATAGTGTAGTATGTTGTGAAAAACGTTTTATTTATAAGTAAAATCTCACTCGCCAATTGCAATGTAAAACAGTGCAGCAATAATGAAATAACGGAGGACCTTCCTTGGGAATGGTGGACCTTCCTGGTGCAACGAGCTACACGCAGAGCCAGCTCCTCCCTACGCGTTTTGTCATTGGAATGTCATCAGGGGCATACTCTGACCTAAAGGCAGACTCTGATGGAGAAACTGATGTAAGGGTGGAATATCATAGGGACCCTGATATAAGGGGGGTCTGATAAGAAAACTGATGTAAGTTCAGACTTAGATGGGGACCCCGATATAAGTGGGGGGTCTGGTCTGATTTAAGGGAGACTCTGGTGGTGGCAATTATGTAATGGCAGACTCTGATGTAAAGGAGACTCTGATGTAAGGGGAATATTCTGATAAGGGCCCTTGGAAAAAAAAAAAATGTTTTTTCAACTCCAAAAAATTTGAAAAATATACACTGTGGCCCTCGTACTGAAAATTTTGGAGACCTCTGTTCTAAAGTATATACACTACAGTTTATAAGTATTCTAGAAGACTAAAATACTAAACAATGAGCACAGGAAAATAAGTGTTTATTGTATTATACAGATACTCCTCGTTTACCGACTTACCTGTTTAGCTCAGACTTACGACCAGCTCTTACTTTTACTTTTTGGGCACTGTACATCATTGTATTGTACAGTACAGGATTTTTGTTGTTTATATTTTTGTGTTCTGTACTTATGCAAATTAAAACAATGTTATTATGGCAGCCAAAAGAGCCATCCTCAAACAATGAGCCGCAACCTCTCCCCCTACTATCAAAGACGTAAAAAAACGATCTGTTAATGCTACTACGTTGAGAGAAGCTAGACCTGGCTATTTCGCATGGTCAGAAACCCTCCACTTTCCATCATAAATGGGACCCTTACATCACAAAGATACTTCCGAATTTGAACTTTTAAACTCCAAAGGCATCCCCACTTAAACACCAGTCGCCACCTCTGAACTGTGTAACATCATACCAGAACTCTCTTCGACCCTACTTTTATTTTTCGAAGGATTACCACCACGGACACTTGCCCCCTTTTTGTATTCCATTTTCTGATATCTAAGACCTTTATGGACACTTACCACCCCAATCGTCAAGGCTTAGACCCAATACCCTTTCCCCTTGTTCACCCCTGCCTTGCAAGCTGGGCTGGGACAAGGGGTGGGCAGGAGGGGAGGTTGCCCTGGGCTCAGTGGTTTATTGCAGGGATGAGGGGGCGCCTTGACTCTAGCCCCAAGGGAAGGGGGGGCGCAGTTTGGCATCCTTGCCCTGGGCGCTGGATGACCTTGTCCCAGCACTGCTTGCAAGTGTACTTCACGTTATCTTATGGCACGCCTGCCCCTCCTGAGCTAAGTGGTAGCTCGTATATTGTAAATTCTTGAAAAGAAAATATGCCCCTTCTCTACCCCTTGCCCCCCCCCCCTCCCCATATCCTATCCACCTACCTCTTTTGTTAACCCCCACTAGTCCCATCAAGTCCAGATTGCCAAACATTTGCAGTACCTTTTGTTTGTTTGATAATTTTCATTGTTACTGTTATGTTATCGCAGCCTATAAGCCGCTCGGTTTGTAAATTAAAAAAATCCAATAAAATATTATAAAAAAAAACGTTATTGAGTTGGAGTTTTGTGTTTAGACCTTTTTTTGAGAATACAGTGCAGTACAGTAGTTAGGAATGCTTAAAATATAAAAATACTAATATAAATTTAATATAAAATTACTTGTGGCTCAATTCGTTTAAAAACCTGGTCGCTGGAACAAAACCTGGTCGTTAATCTTTTGCCGACCGCCCACTGTAGTATTACTGTGGCAGGGCGGCTCGGCTGCGCAAAATCACCTAGAACTATGTGATTTCGTGCAAGAGGTCTCGGTGGCGCGCACGCGCCGTCGGAGGTGGGCCGCGGGAGGAGTGGCAGCGTTTGCCGCTGGCCTCCTGCGATCGTCAGATAAACTGAAAGAAGACCCGCCTGCTTATGTAAACAAAGCAGGCGAGTCTTCTGTCAGACAGGCAGGGAAAGATCAGAAAGCTAAGCTGAAACTTCGATGTCTCTGTGCCTGTCACAGAACCCTTCCCCCACACAGTTAGTAAGCATATTTAGGTACACTTTAACCCCTTTGCTCACCCCCGGTGTTAACCCCTTCCCTGCCAGTGTCATTTATACAGTAACAGTGCATAATATTTAGCACTAATTACTGTAGTAATGTCACTGGTACCCAAACAGTGAAAAAAAAAAATGTCAGTTAGGGGCTCAATCTGTCCGCCGCAATGTCGCAGTCCCGCTAAAAAGCGATGATCGCCGCCATTACTAATAAAAGAAAAAGATAAATAAAAATTCCAAAAATCTATCCCGTAATTTGTAAACGCTAAAACCAATTAAAATACACTTTTTGGGATTTTTTTTTTTTTTACCAAAAATATGTAGCAGAATACAAATTGGCCTAAACTGATAAAAAAATTTTGATTTTTTACATTTTTTTTATTGGGAATGTTTGATAGCAGAAAGTAAAAAATATGGCGTTTTTTTCAAAATTGTCGCTTTTTTTTGTTTGTAGCACAAAATCTAAAAACCGCAGAGGTGAACAAATACTACTAAAAGAAAGCTCTATTTGTGGGAAAAAAGGACATCAATTGTATTTGGGTACAGCGCCGCATGACCGCACAATCTTTCGTTAAAATAACGCAGTGCCGAATCGCAAAAAATGGCCTGGTCATTAGGGGGGGTAAAACCTTCAGGAGCTGAAGTGGTTAAGTGAGGAGAGCCTGTATACATTAATTCTAGACTGATATATGTAACAAATATTCTAGTAATTGTACTTCCTCCCAGTCCTAAAGAAGCCCAGTTTGACGAAACTCGCAAGTTGTTGCGAAACGTGCTGACATGGGTTCATAGGCATGAGCTTTTTAACCAGTTTACGACCGCCTGCCGCAGATGTACTGCGGCAGGCAGCCGCTCCCAGGCAAATCGCCGTACATGTACAGGGGTCGCTCTGGGGATGCTAGGGGTCGAATGTGCACCGCCGGCGGCGAACTCCGGCCCCCCGCTTGTCAGCGGGGAAGCCAATGCAGCGGGCAGGTGGCTCCGATTGCTGCCTGACACCCGCGATCATTACCCGCTGAGAGAGAAGGACGGTCGGCTGTTGTAAACATAGCTGACCATTCTTCCCTCTGCAATGATCATAGAGCCCCTGTGATCCTTCTATATAGACCACACATATTAACCCCTTCCCTGCCAATGTCATTATTACAGTAATAGTGCATATTTTTAGCACTGATTACTGTAGTAATGTCACTGGTTCCCCCAAAAGTGTAAAAAAATGTCAGTTAGGGGTCCGATCTGTCCGCCGCAATGTTGCAGTCCCACTAAAAATCACAGATCGCCGCCATTACTAGTAAAAAAAAAAAAAGAAAACAATAAAAATGAAATCTTTCCCGTAGTTAGTAGATGCGATAACTTTTGCGAAAACCAATCAAAATACGCTTATTGCGATTTTTTTTTACCAAAAATATGTAGCAGAAAACAAATTGGCCTAAGGGCTCTTTCACACGGCCATTCAGTTTTTTTTTCCGCTCCGGTGCTTTTTTTTTTTTTACACGGAGCCGATGACACTTGTGTCATCCGCTCCGTATGTCCGCATATTATCCCATCCTTTTGCGGATGATATATGGACATAATGTATGTCTATGGGCATTGCGGATGTCAGCGGATGACACCGCTGACATCCGATTTTGCGTCCTTTCCGTTTTTTAAACAGAAGAAAAATAGGGTTCTGTTCCGTTCCAAAAAACGGAACAGAACTGAAAGGATGAAAATCGGATGTCAGCGGATGGTCATCCGCTGACATCTGCAATGCCATTGACATACATTATGTACGCAAATCATCCGCATAAAAATAGGATGATATACGGACATGCGTAACGCCCGTGTGAAAGAGCCCTAAAATGTTAAAAAAAAATTATTTTTACATTTTTTTTTTGGAGAATGTCATATAGCAGAATGTGAAAAATATTGTTTTTTTTTTTTTTTTTTTCAAAATTGTCGCTCATTTTTTGTTTATAGAGCAAAAAAAATAAAAATCGCACAGGTGATCAAATACCACCAAAAGAAATCTCTGTTTGTGGGGAAAAAAAGGACATCAATTTTATTTGGGTACAGCGTCGCACGACCGCGCAATTGTCCATTAAAATAACACAGTGTCGAATCGCAAAATAGGGCCTGGTCAGGAAGGGGGCAAATCCTTCTGGTCTTTAAGTGGTTAAAGCGGAGTTCCACCCAGTGAACGTTTTTTTGAATAAAAATACCCCCGGGACAGTCAGGGCTAGTACATTCCACAATGGTTAGCCTCTGATCTGTCCCGGGTTGCACTTACCTTTTAGAAGAAATACTTACCTTGAAAATGTATTGTCCAGCGTTGCCATCTCAGGTGTGGGCAGCTTGAAGCCAGCGCGATCCTCTTCTGCATCCTCTTCCGTCTTCTTCGGTCCCACGATGCATTGCACTGGCCCCGCCGTCACTTCTGGAGCCGCAGCGTCATCCCTGCACAGCTTCTGGGCATGCATAGAAGCTGTTTAGCAAGGTATGATGGCGTCTGCACCGGAACTGACTTTGGGGCCGGTGCAGGCGCATTGATTCCTGGGAGCGATGACGTTCAGTTCCCAGGAATCATTTCAAAGCCAGGAAGTGACGACGGGCCGTGGCCGCCGAGGGGAGGAAGAGGAAGTAAGGTAAGTATATTTTCTTCTAAACCAGGTAAGTAAAAAAAAAAAAAAAAAAATTGCGATTATCCATTTGTTTTTCAGGTGACCCGGAGCGAGAAGATGGAGGTAAGTATAATTTTAGGGTGGAACTCCACTTTAAAGACTATTTCTTGATTTTGTCGATGGGATGGAAGTATTTGAGAAACTGAAATAAGCTTCTCCACTCCATTCACATGCTGTGTTATACATATATTATACTCTATGAGAAATCATTTTATATTGGGCTGGTGGTCTTGCAGTGAGATTCCACAAATTGAGACGCAGTTTGTCCGCGATGAAGAAAATAGGGAGGTCTTATGAAGCATTCTAGCATGCAGAGCTGTACAGATCTAAAAACCATATGGCATCCTGACACCGCAGCAGGCTCCAAGTTGAGTGTATTTGTGGCAGACATTACTAAAGCTGTGACTACACAGGGAAAGAATCTGCTTGGAAAAAAAAAAAAGAAAAAGAAAGAAAACGGGAGCGTGGGCTATAAATTTTCTTTTACTTCATATTTTTTAGCACCACACTTCATAGTGTACTACAGCTCTTACTGCTGGTCAAAGAACATGTGATCAGGGAGCACTGTATATTCACAGAAAACTTCATCCACATTGAATCCACCCATAAAATAAACACTGAAGGCCCGTACACACGTACCGATCGTCGGCATACAAACGTCGGTGGACGAAGGATCTGCCGATTGTACGCGTGTTAGTATGGTGCCTCCGACAGATGTCTGCGCACAATCCGCGGACAAAAGTCTTTCGTGCAAACATGAAAATATTTGTATGCCGACACCAGAACGGACGATTGTTCGCCTGTCAGTACACAATTCGGCCGACAGACCGCAGATTTGCAAGACTGGGCATGCTCAGAAAATAGAAAACACAGGAAAAGTTAACCATTACATGACATCACTTCTGCAGTCGGCGGACAAAATTCTTGTGCTGTCCTTGTGCTGTCTTTGCACTTTTCAGCAGACACCGACATCCCGGGGAGAAAAGAGGAACATTTGTAAGCCGACCATCGGTACGTGTGTACGGGGCTTCAGGCTATTCAGGAAAATTGGGACTGTATCAGCAAATCAGTTTCCCCATTCAGGGCCGCTGATAGGGGGGGACCACCAGCCCTCTTGTAGGGGGCCCGAGCACACAGGGGGGCCCACACAGAGAGGGGGATTAGTGATGGACAACAAATACAGAAATCTTCCTCCAGCACCTGAATCTGATCTGTCCCTCTCCCTGCTATCAGCTTTTATCTGCTGAGAAAGAGACAGTCGTCCCTCACTAATCCCCCTCCCTGTGTGGGCCCCCCTCCCAGCACTGACTCTAATGTTATCTCTACTCAGGAGTTTATTTGTAAATTGTAACTTTGTTGTATATTTGTTGTATATTGTTGTATATTTGCTTGTATATTTTTCTCATCTCATCTTCATTTTTATTTAACATAGTTTTTTTTTTTTTTAGATTTAGCAGGAATTATGCGAGTTATATTATATTTGTGTCTGCTAATAGTGATTTTGTTGTCATTTTAGCTAAATATATCTTTAATATTTTCTTGGGGGGGCCCTGCCAGGTAGTCTGTACAGGGCCCTGCGATTTCTAACAGCAGCCCTGTCCCCATTCGTTTATATAATCCGTTGTAGGCAGGTTATATAATCCACTCCATATTCAGCAGGCTTTTTATGGTGCGTCTGCTGCAGTGCAGCCTGTTTGGCACATGATTCTGCATTGTGCAATCTCCCTCTTATGATCCAATGTGCTAAGACAAGGCTGCAGTGAGCTCAGAGGGAGGGCAGTGTTCAGAACAAAGGGGGCACCCTGTACAGCTGTTACCTGCCTCAGCCAATCAGAAGCCACATTTCAATTTCCCCTGTGCAAGTTGAAGTTTCAAAGCTAAAGTTCATTTGGCCACTTTGAGCACCAATCATATTTTTCCATTGGCCTGGAGACAGAGAGACGGTTTGCTTTCCCGACACGGTAATGCTGGTTTAAGCTATTTCCGCCAGCAGCTAAATGCATGTTAAATCCATCAAGGTGTCATATGGTAGATACATACATGGTATATAGAGCACGGCTCCTCTTATAATATAACATACAGAGCAGTGGTGTGTGTGTGACACAATACCAACCAATCATATTTCATCCTTTGTCCTCCCTGATTGGTTGCTGTGTTACTGCACTTTCTTTATTGTTTTATACAATAGAACCAAAAAAGTTTATTTACGTTATAGTAGGACTGTCATGATAGATATCTAGGAATTGCCTTTGTTAGTTTCTTTTAATTTTGCTAGTTCCCAGACTGTCATCTCATCCTACAGCAATGCTGCCAAGTAAGTGTCTGACCCTACAAGCATGTGGCCTGTGAAGTCAAATGTCCCCGCTTGCATGCTTGTTCTGGATCCATTGATTCACTAATGCACTCCTTCTTTTATTTTATTTTTTTCGCTTAACCAACAGGAATCAATCAACCCGGAAAATTGGCTTTCAGTTTTTTTATTGGGAACAATCCGGCAGGCTGGTTGTGCATAGGTCGATCAATAGATCAATTTGTGTACAATCAGCCTGCCCATAGGTGGCTTGAAATTAGGCAGGTTCCTGCTGGACCAGCAGAATTTTAATCCATGTATGGAGTGACTTAAGCGATGAAGCCAAAGGAGCAAGGGGCAAGGTCCTGAAAACATCACTGTTTGACGATGAAACGCGTTGGGCAGGACTTCCAGGTGCCGTCATATCCGTGACATGGGACACACTATGACCATATTGGAAGCAGTGCTTCCTGGTGCAGAAAAGCAAGAATTGATGTTCTTAATATGTAAGTGCAATATATTATTATCCTTTTACCAAATAAAATGTTATTTAGATTATATTTGGCTTCATTCCCACTCTCTTTTTTTTAATATAACATATAGAGCAGTGGTGTGTGTGTGTGTGACACAATACCAACCAATCATATTTCATCCTTCCTCCTCCACTGATTGGTTGCTGCGTTACTGCACTTTCTTTATTGTTTTATACAATAAAACCAAAAAAGTTTATTTACTTTATAGTAGGACTGTCATGATATATATCTAGGAAATACCTTTGTTAGTTTCTTTTAGATTTTGCTAATTCCCAAACTGTCATCTCATCCTACAGCTATGTTGCCAAATAAGTGTCTGACCTTACAAGCATGTGGCCAGTGAAGTCATATGTCCAATCTTGCATGCTTTTTCTGGATCCATTGATTCCTTAAGGCAGCCCATACATTATTCAGTTGTATGGGCTGCCTTACAAATGCCTAGTACACACGGTAACTTTTTTTCGTTCACCCCTGCTGATCGGATGCTGATCAGTTGCTGGTTTTCCAGCATGCTTGTTTGACAGAAGCCGGTTGTGAGATCAGCAGCTGTACATACTTCTTTCTACTGTAACTGATTTTGCCCCTGCTGCTGCATACACCTTGTAAATTGCTACAAACGTACAATGTTGATTGTTCTTGATCACTGGGGGAGAGGTAAGGCTCCATTCACACTACCGCGACTTGTCAGGCGACTTGTCAGCCTGACAAGTCGTGGTCCCTTGCGGTCCATTGACTGCTACAGGACCCGTTCTAATAGGAGCGACACAAGTCGCTCAAGACTTAGAAAAAGGGTCCTGTACTACTTCGGGGCGACCTCAGAGCGACTTGCATAGACATTCATTATATGAAGATCCGTGCAAGTCGCGCCGAAGTCGCGGTGCACGGGACTTCACAGGTCACCCCCAAAGGCAGCAGTAATGTCTGGAGCCTAAGGATGGCTTTCTGATAAAAGAGCCAGTGAGTACACCCACCATAAGCTCTGTGGGAGATCCATTGAGAATACTTCCCGTAAACTCTGTAGGAGAGTCACTGGGCATACAGTATATACCTCAGAATCTGGTAAATACCCAGTGAGTACATAAACATTACATTCTATTGGATATTTAGTGAGTACATACATATCACACTCTGTAGGAGAGTACATATATCTTAATTTCTTTAGGAGATCCAGTGGGTGCACCCACTTCAAACTCTTGTCAAGAGCCAGTGAGTACACTCAACTTAAAGCGGAGTTCCAGCCATTTTACTCACCTGTCCAACGGTCCAGCGATGCGGCCGCCCGAAGCCTCGATCCTCTCCCTCGGCGACGGCATCACTGCTGTGGGCACCCGGCTGTGACAGTTTGCGGCTTCACAGCCGGGTACCCACTGCGCATGCGCGAGTCGCGCTGCGCGTTTTGATTGGCCGGCAATCTTCTGGGACCTCTGACATGTCCCAGAAGATTGCAGGGAGGGAGGGGGAGAAGAACACTTCCGTTCAGGGCGCCGCGGCGCTCCGAGCAGAAATGGGAGCGGGTACCTGTCAAAACTAGGTACCCGCTCTCCCCCCCAAAAAAATGACATGCCAAATGTGGCATGTCAGGGGGTTAGAATACCTAAAGCGGAAGTTCCATTTTTGGGTGGAACTCCGCTTTAAACTCTGTGGTACTCCTGTAAACTCCAGTAAGTACATACACCTTAGACTCTGTCGGAAAGCCAGTGAGTACACTCAACTTAAACTCTGTGGTATAAAGTGGGGGTTGTGGTGCGCTTCAAGGCGAGAAACAAATATAAAGTGTTTATATGTGATAAACGTGAAAAAATAAAATTATGTAAAATGAATATGTTGTGTCTCCTTCTTTCTGGTGTGTGTCCTTTTTTATAAAAATATATAAATATTGCTGTTTCCAAAGTGCTCTGTGCTTATAAGTGTAGGTCACAGTAAAATTATACTCTGAATGAATGGGTAAATGATCAAATCCTAAATCAAAATAGTGGTATATATGACATAATATAGAACACATAAACATATATAGGTGCTATTTAAAAGTGCTCAGTGCTTACGGTGATATTCCTCATCAAAATATCCATATATAAATAAATGTGATAAAATAATATATTAACCAATCTGTGCAAATACGCAAAATCACAATCCACAAATGTCCAATCGTAATCCAAAAAATGTCCAATAAATCTTCAAAAAATTGCTATTTCACATTCCTTAGTCAGACTCTATTGTGGGCGATGGTGAATAAATATAGTGACTTTCTCCTCCACCTTGTGCCACTTCTAGGTGTACTAAACTCTCACCTCTATTACGAGGGAAATACACCTGTGGTATATCTCAGTGACAGTGATGGTTCCTTTTTCACCTTTATCCCAATATGGTACCAGATGCTTCCAGGGATATCCTGCGCAGGTTTCCGGTCTTATAGATTCTCTTGGGGTTCCTTCCACTAGTAACCTTGGGGTACGATCTCCCACTCTATCCTTCTTTCTCGGGGGCTCATTAAAAAGATAAGGCCATCATGGTGCAGTATTATATACTTTTATTATGCACAATTAGTAGCAAACTTACAGTTAGATTTCTTGTATCCAGCGTAAATGAAAACACAAGCGCTGTGGGAACTCAGTCCCGTCCGACACGTCACTTCCGGGTACCTCCTACGCGTTGCGTCACGGGATCACGTGACTTCCTCAGGCTACCACTCTGTGGTACTCCTGTAAACTCCAGTAAGTACATACACCTTAGACTCTGTCGGAAAGCCAGTGAGTACACTCACCTTAAACCTTGTTACGGATCCAATGAGTACATACAAACTCTGTTAAACTCTGTTGGAGGTCCAGTGAATACTCCTACCTTAAATTCTGTAGGAGAGTCAGTGAGTACACCCACCTCAGACTCTGTAGGAAATCCAGTGAGTGTACTCGCCTCAAACTCGGTTGGAGGTCAAATGAGTATACCCACCTTAAACTTTGTTGAAGATCCAGTGAGTACACCCACCTCAAACTCTGTTGGCGATGCAGTGAGTTCACCCACTTTAATCTCTCCTGGAAATCCAGTGAGTACACCTATCTTAAACTCTGTTGGAGAGTCAGTGAGTATATACATCTCAAACTCTGTAGGAGATCCAGTGACTACATACACCTCAAACTCGGTCGGGGATCCAGTGAGTACACCCACCTCAAACTCCATTGGGGATCCAGTGAGTACACCCACCTAGAACTCTGTAGGAGATTCCAGTGAATATATCCACTTCAACATCTAATGGAAAGCCACAAAAGTACACCCACCTCAAACTGTTGATATCCAGTGAGTTCACTCACCTTCAACTTTGTTGAAGATACAGTGAGTACATACATCTCAAACTTTGCTGGAGATCCAATGAGTATATTTACCATAAACTCTGCAGGAGAGCCAGTGAGTACACCCACCCCAAAACTGTAGGAAATCCAGTGAGCATACTCACCTCAAACTCTGTTGGAGAATAGGTGAGTACTCCCATCTAAAACTCTTTTGGAGATCCAGTGAGTACATAAACCTCAAACTCTTACCTTAACACTTACCTTAAATTCTGCTGGAGAGCCAGTAAATATACACTCTTCAAATTTTGTAAGAGATCCAGTGAATACATACACCTCAAACTCTGCTGGGTATCCAGTGAGTGCATTTACCTTAAACTCTGTAGTAGATCCAGTGAGTATACCATCCCCAAACTCTGTAGGAAATCCAGTGAGCATACTCGCCTCAAACTCTGTTGGATAGCAAGTTAGTACTCCCACCAAAAACTCTGTAGGAGGTACAGTGAGTACATAAACCTCAAACTCTTTTGGAGATAGTTAGGAGGTCCAGTGAATACTCAAACCTTAAACTCCATAGGAAAGCCAGTGAGTACACCCACCCCAAGCTCTGTTGGAAATCCAGTGAGCATACTCGCTTCAAACTCTGTTGGAGAGCCTGTGAGCACACCCACCTCAAACTCTATAGGAAATCTTGTGAGTGCATTCGCCTCAAATTCTGGTGGAGAGCCAGTACACCCTCCTCAAACTCTGTTGGGAATCTAGTGAGTTCACTCACCTTAAACTTTGTAGAGGATACAATGAGTACACACTGTAAACTTCAAACTCTGCTGGAGATCCAGTGAGTACATTTACCTTAAACTCTGTAGTAGTTCCTGCGAGTACACCCACCTCAAAACTCAAACTGTAGGAAATCCAGTGAGTTTACCCACCTTGGTTGGAGGTCCACTGAGTATACCCACCTCAAACTCTGTTGGCGATGCAGTGAGTTCACCGACTTTAGACCCTGTTGGATATCGTGTGAGAACACCTATCTTAAACTCTGTTGGAGAGAGTTAGTGAATACATATATCTCAAACCCTGTAGGAGATCTAGTGACTACATACACCTCAAACTCCATTGGGGATCCAGTGATTACACCCACCTCAAGCTCTGTTGGAGATCCAATGAGTTCACTCACATTTAAACGTTGTAGACGATACAGTGAGTACATACACTTCAAACTTTGCTGGAGTTCCAGTGAGTACATTTACCCTAAAGTGGTAGTAAACTTTGACAATGTGACAATATTTCAGCAATATATCCATTAATCTAGTTGTTTGCAATCAAAACGAGACCACCTTAAACTCTGATGGAGAGTCAATGAGTACATACAGTCTACCTAACATTCTGTTGAGATCCACTAAGTACACTCATCTCAAAATCTGTAGGAGAGTCAGCGAATACATCCACTTCAACCTCTGTTGGAAAACCAGTGAGTTCACTCACCTTACACTTCGTAGAAGATACAATGAGTACATATACCTCAAACTCTGTTGGAGAGCCAGTGAGTACACCCACCTCCGACTCTGTAGGAAATCCAGTGAGTATACCCACCTTAAACTTTGTTGAATATCCAGTGAGTACACCCACCTCAAACTCTGTTGCCGATGCATTGAGTTCACCCACTTTAATCTCTTTTGCAAATCCAGTAAGTACACCTATCTTAAACTCTGTTGGAGAGTCAGTAAGTATATACATCTCAAACTCTGTAGGAGATCCAGTGACTACATACACCTCAAACTCCATTGGGGATCCAGTGAGTACACCCACCTCAAACTCCATTGATGATCCAGTGAGTACACCCACCTAGAACTCTGTAGGAGATTCCAGTGAATACATCCACTTCAACATCTGTTGGAAAACCACAAAAGTACACCCACCTCAAACTGTTGGGATCCAGTGAGTTCACTCACCTTTAACTTTGTTGAAGATACAGTGAGTCCATACATGTCAAACTTTGCTGGAGATCCAATGAGTACATTTACCCTAAACTCTGTAGGAGAGCCAGTGAGTACACCCACCCCAAATCTCTGTAGGAAATCCAGTGAGCATAATCACCTCAAACTCTGTTGGAGAGCAAGAGAGTACTCCCATCTAAAACTCTTTTGGAGATCCAGTGAGTACATAAACCTCAAACTCTTTTGTAGATCCAGTAAGTACACTTACCTTAAATTCTGCTGGAGATCTAGTAAATATACCCTCTTCAAACTTTGTAAGAGATCCAGTGAATACATACACCACAAACTCTGCTGGGGATCCAGTGAGTGCTTTTACCTTAAACTCTGTAGTAGATCCAGTGAGTATACCAACCTCAAACTCTATAGAAAATCCTGTGAGTGCACTCGCCTTAAACTCTGGTGGAGAGCCAGTGAGTTCACTCACCTTAAACTCTGTTTATGATACAGTGAGTACACCCACCCCAAACTCTGTAGGAAATCCCGTGAGAATACTCGCCTCAAACTCTGATGAAGAGCCTGCCATTACACCCACCACAAACTCTATAGCAAATCCTGTGAGTGCACTTGCCTCAAATTCTGGTGTAGAGCCAGTGAGTACACCCACCCCAGACTCTGCAGGAATTAAAGTGAATGTACTCGCCTCAAGCTCTGTTAGTGATCCAGTGAGTTCACCCCCTTAGACTCTGTTGTAGATCCAGTGAGTACACATATCTTAAACTTTGTAGGAAAGTCAATGAGTGCATACATCTCAAAATCTTTAGAAGATCTAGTGAGTACATACACCTCAAACTCTGTAGGAAAGTGAGTCAATACATCCACTTCAACCTCTGTTGGAAAACCAGTGAGTTCACTCACCTTAACCTTTTTAACAGATACAATGAGTACATACACCTGAAACTTTGCTGGAGATCCAGCTAGTACGTTTACCTTAAACTCTGTAGGAGAGCCAGTGAGTGCATCCACCTCAGACTCTTCAGGAAATCCAGTGAGTGTATTCGCCTCAAGCTCTGTTAGTGATTTAGTGAGTTCACCCACTTAGACTCTGTTGTAGATCCAGTGAATACACCTATCTTAAACTTTGTAGGAAAGTCAATGAGTACATACATCTCAAAATCTGTAGGAGATCTACTGAGTACATGCACCCCTAACTCTGTAGGGGAGTCAGTCAATACATCCACTTCAACCTCTGTTGGAAAACCAGTGAGTTCACTCACCTTAACCTTTTTAACAGATACAATGAGTACATACACCTCAAACTCTGCTGGAGATCCAGCTAGTACATTTACCTTAAACTCTGTAGGAGAGCCATTGAGTACACCCACCTCAGACTCTGTAGGAAATCCAGTGAGTGTACTCGCCTCAAACTTTGTTGAAGATCCAATGAGTACATGCACCTCAAACTTTGTTGGAGATACAGTGAGTACACCCACCTCAAACTCTGTTGGGGATGCAGTGAGTTCACCCACTTTACACTCTGCTGGGGATCCAGTTAATACACCCGCCTCAAACTCTGTTGGGGATCCAGTGAGTTCACTCACCTTAAACGTTGTAGAAGATATAGTGAGTGCATACACTACAAAGTTTACTGGAGATCTAGTGAGTACATTTACCCTAAATTTCTGTAGGAGAGCCAATGAGTACACCCACCTCAGACTCTGTAGGAAATGTAGTGAGTGCACTCACCTCAAACTCTGTTGGAGATCCAGTGAGTACACCCGCCTCTTAACTGTTAGAGATCCAGTGAGTACCCCCACATCAAACTCTGTTGGAGATCCAGTGAGTTCACTCACTTTAAACTCTGTTGGTGATCCAGTGAATACACCCGCCTTAAACTCTGTTGGAGAGTCAATGAGTACATACAGTCTACCTCACACTCTGTTGAGATCCACTAAGTACACCCATCTCAAAATCTGTAAGAGAGTCAGTGAATGCATCCACTTCAACCTCTGTTGGAAAACCAGTGAGTTCACGCACCTTACACTTCGTAGAAGATACAATGAGTACATACACCTCAAACTCTGCTGGAGATCAAGGGAGTACATTTGCCTTTAACTCTATAGGACAGCCAGTGAGTACACCCACCGAAAACTCTGTTGGGGATGCAGTGAGTTCACACACTTTAGACTCTGTTGGAGATCCAGTGAGTACACCCACCTTAAACTCTGTTGATGAGGGTACATACCCCTCAAACTCCGTTGGGGATCCAGTAAGTACACCCACCTAGAACTCTGTAGGAGATCCAGTGAATACATCCACTTCAACATCTGTTGGAAATCTACAAAGTACACCCACCTCAAACTGTTGTGGATCCAGTGAGTTCACTCACCTTCAACTTTGAAGAAGATACAGTTAGTACATACACTTCAAACTCTGAGATCAAGGGAGTACATTTACCTTAAAATCTGTAGGTGAGCCAGTGAGTACACCCACCTCAGACTCAGTAGGAAATCCAGTAAGTGTACTCGCCCCAAACTCTGTTGGAGATCCAGTCAGTATACCCACCTTAAACTCTTTTGGAGATCCAGCGGGTACACCCACCTTAAACTCTGTTGGGGATACAGTGAGTTCACCCACTTAGACCCTGTTGAAGATCCAGTGAGAACACCCAACTCAAACTCTGTTGGGGATACAGTAGATTCACACATTTAAAAGACATTTAAAAGTCTAAAATACTCTGTTGGTGATCCAGAGAGTATACCCACCTTAAACTATGTTGTAGATGCAGTGAGTACACCTATCTCAAACTCTATTGGAGAGTCAAAAGTAACTTTTAATTTTGGTCTGCAGCTTCTGTAATTTCCAAAAATCCCCCAAAAAATAAAAAATAAAATTAAGGTAACATTGGGATTGTTGGTGTATGGAATACCCCTAGAAGTATAATTTTCTGCTTCTGTAATTAACCCACTGATTTTCTCCGAAGTCTTCAGTAAGATACACGTAACCATTTAGGCATCCTCTGCGAAAGGAATTTTTTTCTGTGGCAAATTCCCTAAAGCATGTTTTCTAAAGAGATGCACACACTTCAACATTTCTCATCTGCTTTGGTGGTTATAATGAAGGCTGACCGTCTCTTTCAGGGATCAGTCTGGAAATTGTGTAAAAAAATGTTTTTTTCCATACAGTAAAAGGTAAGAGTTAGCAACAAAGTTTGCAATCTTTGAAATATTCATAGATCAACCAGAGGGATTTTTTTCCAGCAAAAGTTACACTTTAAAGTAGCAGTTATTAAATCATTTGTATTTAAAGTAGAAGGAAAGGCTACACAATGATACACCCCCTTCCCTGTGTTCCTCTCTTCATACATTTACTAATTAATTACTATCTGAATACTTTTATTTTTACATTTTCTGTGCATTTATTTGATCGCAAAGCGAGTGCCAAAATGATGCTGAAATCCCTAGGGTAAGCGTCCATAGCTCTAGATAGATCCAGGGAGGAAAAAGCAGGAGCACTGGAGCTTTGCGGTCAAGTGACCACATAGAAAACCTAAAAATAGACATACACGATATTACCAAAAGTCTTGGGACGCCTGCCTTTACACGCACATGAACTTTAATGGCATCCTAGTCTTAGCCCTTAGGGTTCAATACTGAGCTGGCCCACCCTTTGCAGTTATAACAGCTTCAACTCTTTTGAGAGGGCTGTCCACAAGGTTTAGGAGTAGGGTTGAGCAAACCCGGACTGTATTGTTTGGGTTTGTACCGGACTTTTGGGTATTCGGTACCAGGACACGGACCCGAACATTGCACTGTATGTTCGGGTACTGTCCATTGTTCGGTAATGTTATTTGATGTTTTGGTGCGGTTTTAATGGCACAGTTTCAACAGGTGCAAGGCAGCCAATCAGCAAGCGTTTAACAAGTGTGCCCTAGAAGCCATCACAGCCATGCCTACTAATGGCATGGCTGTGATTGGCCAGTGCAGCATGTGACCCAGAGTCTATATAAGCTGGAGTCACATACTAGGGAGAGGTTCCTGATACTTTTGCTGAGGGAGAGATAGGAGATTACTGTAGGGTCAGGCTAGAGATTGATTTGAGGGAAAGCATAGGAAGAATCTTCTTTAATCAGACAGCGATCTACATTGATTGTATTGTGTGGGGGTGCAGTGCACGATCTTTATGCCCTGACCTGAGCCCAGTGAGGAGGAGAAAGGAGAATTTGGCAGTTAAGTAGTCTGTTAGGTGGGCGGCGTGCGGTGCTGCACATTTAATGCAAGCTCAGTGCATATGTGTCTGCTTAATTTGCATTTAAAAAAGAAAAAAACATTTTTCCTTCATATTTTACTTTGACATACAGTGTTTAGACAGACACTGCTTTTCTAACCTGCTCTTCAAAAAGCACCAATGTAAAGGGAAAATAATTATTTTTCAGTATTTAGGGAAAAAATTTTTTTTCAGTTTTTCATTCAAATGGGGTTTTTTTTTATTCAATAGCGGAATAGAACAACAACAGTATCCAACCTGTTAGTCGTGCGGTGTGTAGCGGCCATTTCCTGCAATCTAAATGCATATGTGTCTGCTTAATCTGCATTTAAAAAAGAAAAAAACGTTTTTCCTTCATATTTTACTGTGGCGTTTAGACAGACACTGCATTTCAAATCTGCTATTCAACAAGCACCAATTAAGGGGACAATTATTTTTCAGATTTTCATTCATACATTACAGTGCGATACACCCATTGCATACTGTTGTATTCCGCTTTGCAATAAAAACCCATTTAGGAGGAAAAAAAGTTAAGTGCGGCCTAGGCTGCATATGTTACAGTGAGATACACCCATTGCATACTGTTGTGTTGCGCATTGCAATAAAAACCCATTTAGGGGAAAAAAAATTAATTGCGGCTTAGTCTGCATATGGTACAGTGAGATACACCCATTACATACTGTTGTGTTGCGCATTGCAATAAAAACTCATTTAGGGGAAAAAAAGTTAATTGCGGCTTAGTCTGCATATGTTACAGTGAGATACACCCATTGCATACTGTTGTGTTGCGCATTGCAATAAAAACCCATTTAGGGGAAAAAAAAGTTAATTGCGGCTTAGTCTGCAGATGGTACAGTGAGATGCACCCATTGCATACTGTTGTGTTGCGCATTGCAATAAAAACACATTTAGGGGGAAAAAAAGTTAATTAAGGCCTAGGCTGCATATGTTACTATGAGATACACCCTGTTGTTCTATTCCGCTATTCAATAAACACCCATTTAGGGAAAAAATATTAAATTGCAGCCTAGTCTGCATATGTTACAGCGCAACAAGGCACACAGGTCTCGCATGGAGGCCCAGTTACCGGTGGTGAAGTGGTGCTGTTCCGCAGAGCGACTCATGTGTACGTGCTGCAGCTGAAACCCCACTATGGCCTGCTGCTGCTCGCACAGTCTGGCCAGCATGTGCAAGGTGGAGTTCCACCTTGTGAGCACATCACATATGAGGCGGTGAGCGGGAAGGCCGAAGTTACGCTGCAGCGCTGACAGGCGAGCAGCAGCAGGGTGAGAACGCCGAAAGTGCGCAGAGGCGGCCTGCACTTTCTGCAGCAGCTGTGACATATCGGGGTAATTTCTAAGGAACCTCTGCACCACCAAATTCAGCACATGTGCCAGGCAAGGGATGTGTGTCAAACCAGCTAGGCCCCGAGCTGCTACGAGATTTCGCCCGTTATCGCACATCACCAGGCCGGGCTTGAGGCTCACTGGCACCAACCACTCATCGGTCTGCTGTTCAATGCCCCTCCACATCTCCTGCGCGGTGTGTGGTTTTTCCCCCAAACAGGCACTGCAATCCTCAGTGGTGGAAGGACATGCACTAAACTGCTTTCTGTCTCAGGCCCAGCCGCCACTGCATTTACCCAGTGTGCTGTTAGGGAGATATAACGTCCCTGACCATGCTTACTGGTCCACGTATCCGTAGTTAGGTGGACCTTGCCACAGATGGCGTTGGGCAGTGCACACCTGATTTTGTCACCCACTTGGTTGTGCAGGGAAGGGATGGCTTGCCTGGAAAAGTAGTGGCGGCTGGGCACGACGTACTGTGGGACAGCCACCGCCACAAGGCTTTTAAAACTCTGTGTCTCCACCAGCCGGAATGACAGCATTTCAATGTCGCGCGTGGGTAGGGGGGGTACTTCCTTTTCCGCTCCAGTGTTTGGGAGATAGAAAGCTGAACGCTTCCACGGGACATTGTGGAGATGGTTGTTGGTGACCCAGGTGATGGTGTTGCTGGTGGATCCTTTGTTTTACGGGGTGGCAGGTGCCGGTCTCACTACAGAGATGGATGAAGAGGCCGAGACTGCAGCAGAAGAGGAAGCAGGAGGAACCAGAGATCTTTCTTGGTTTTTGAGGTGTCTACTCCACTGCAGCTCGTGATTTGCACTTAGATGCCTGATCTTGCAGGTTGTGCTCAGGTTGAGAAGGTTTATGCCTCGCTTCAGGCCCTGATTGCACAGCGTGCAAACCACTCGTGTCCTGTCATCATCACATTGTCTGAAGAACTGCCACGCTAGGGAACTCCTTTGAGCTGGCTTTGGTGTGCTCGGTCCCTTGCTGCATTGGGCAGTAGCAGGCGTAGTGTCTAGGGCACGGGCGCTCCGCTTTTGCACCCTGCTCCCTCTTCTGCTGTGCTGGTGGCTCTGTGCGACTACCGCCTCTTCCTCCAAACTACTCAGGTCACCTACATAACGTTCATTCCATGTGGGGTCGAGGACCTCATCGTCCTCCACATCATCTTCCACCCAGTCTTCTCCCCTGCCCTCCTTGTCGGTCTCCACAATTCGGAATTCCACAGATGTGCTGCGACGGTCCTGCCATGTACTCATCTTGAGAAATAAGTGGTTGGGCATCGGTGCACTCAATCTCTTCCACTTCTGGGGAAGGGCTAGGTGGATGGCCCTGGGAAACCATGCTAACAGAGTCATTAAAAAGAAGAAGAGACTGCTGCATGACTTGGGGCTCATACGGCTTGGCTGATTTGCAAGGGGGTGAGGTGAAAGATTGATGGACAACGGCTGCAGGTGCCAACTCTGACCTTTCAGCAGAAGACTGGGTGGGAGACAATGTGAAGGAACTGGAGGTACTGTCAGCAACCCAATCTACTATCGCCTGTACTTGTTCTGGTCTCAACATTTGTAGAGGCGCATTAGGCCCTGCCAAATACTGCTGTAAGGTTCTGTCGCCTACTCGCAGCTGAGAAAGGTGTTTCACTTGTGCGTGTAGCTGGCACAGATCGTCAGATGTCCTCTCCTTGCAACAGGAGCTCCACCAGCAGCACCACGACCCAGCACTAGCATGGTGGAGCAGTATGTGTGCACACGCTTGGACGTACTGAATGACGGGTCTGCCTCCTTCAACTTCTGGGTCTCCAAATTGGGCACACGGCCTGAGCTTGCCCTTTACGCCTTGGAGGTGCTGGCGTGCCCTGCAGCCAGTGTATTATCTGAAGGTGTATTTAGCACGGCTGGGGCGTTATCACAGACAAGCGCAGCCGCCTGTCCAGAGCCAATGTGGACAAGCGCACGTTCATTAAAATGAACCAGGCATGGATCCCACAGGACTTGTCCATACCTTGTGCAGAATAGACATGTATACCGGCCTTACCCAGCCAATTTTTGTATTTCATCTTTCTAACTCTTTTGGGGTGTACCCTAATTTAAAAAGAAATAACATTTAAAACAAAAACCAGTGTTGGCTACCTCGTCCTCCTCCACCGCCACTTCCACCTACACCGCCACATCCACCGCCACCTCAACCTCCTACTCCATATGGGCCTCGTCCTCCTCCTCCACCGCCGCCACTTCCACCTACACCGCCATATCCTCCGCCACCTCAACCTCCTACTCCATATGGGCCTCGTCCTCCTCCTACATCATTCAAGATGATTATTTTTTATTTTTATGTTTTTTATGTTATTTTAAGTTATTTCCCTATCCACATTTGTTTGCAGAGCACTTGCCATGCTCTTAAGACGAGTTTTCTGCCATTTGCAGCCCTCTAACCCTTTCCATGTTTGTTTTAGAGCCATTTTAGTGCTCAAAAGTTCAGGTCTCCATTGACTTCAATGGGGTTCGGGATCATGGTAAAGTTCGGGTTAAGTCCGGGTCACGAACCCGGACTTTTTTTTCAAGTTCGGCCGGACCCACCGAACCCGGACATCCAGGTGTTCGCTGAACTCTATTTAGGAGTATGTCTATAGAAATGTTTGATCATTCTTCCAGAAGCGCATTTGTGAGGTCAGGCCCTGATGTTGGAGAGAAGGCCCGGCTTGCAGTCTCTGCTCTATGTCATCCCAAAGGTGTTCTATCGGGTTGAGGTCAGGACTCTGTGCAGGCCAGTCAGGTTCCTCCACCCCAAACTCACTCATCCATGTCTTTATGGACCTTGCTTTGTGCACTGGTCCAAATCATTTGGTGGAGGGGGGATTATGGTGTGGGGTTGTTTTTCAGGGGTTGGGCTTGGCCCCTTAGTTCCAGTGAAGGGAACTTTTGAGATGTCAGCAAACCAAGACATTTTGGACAATTTCATGCTCCCAACTTTGTGGGAACAGTTTGGGGTTGGCCCCTTCCTGTTCCAACATGACTGCACACCAGTGAACAAATCAAGGTCCATACAGACATGGATGAGCGAGTGTGGGGTGGAGATACTTCAGTGGCCTGAACTCAACCCGATAGAACACCTTTAGGATGAATTAGAGCAGAGATAGTGAACCAGGCCTTCTCTCCAACATCAGTGTCTGACCTCACAAATGCGATTCTGGAAGAACGGTCAAACATTCTCATAGACACACTCCTAAACCTTGTGGACAGCCACCCCAGAAGATTTGAAGCTGTTATAGCTGCAAAGGGTGGGCCAACTCATTACTGAACCCTACGGACTAAGACTGGGATGCCAATAAGGTTCATGTGCGTGTAAAGAAAGGCTTCCCAATACTTTTGGTAATGTATATATACAGTATTAAGAAAGTAATTTATTATAAAATGTAGGGAGAGAGAATAAGAGTAAAGCCTTGTTTACCAGGTGGGTCATCAGGTAGCCTTTTCTTTTACTTTAAATCAGGGGTCTCCACATTTTCTAAACAAAGGGCCAGTTTACTGTTCCTCAGACTTTAGGGGGGGGCTGGACCATGACCAATGGGAGAAGAAATGTCCTGCCGTCAAGTGGGAGTGAACAATACCCTATCTTTGTGTAGCACCCTCCTAGGTAGGTGCTAGAGAGAGAGTATAGTTTTGGATCCATTCTGCTTGCCAGAGGGATTGCAAGTAAATCTATATTGTTCTCTGCCCACTAGAGAGCAGGAACAGCTAGTGAGGTCTGCTCAATGTGCTCAGGTGCAACTCAGTCTGTCTGCAGAGTGTTTACCACTGGTCCAATAGGGAGACATATTGGACAGTGGGAGGAAACCTGAAAAAATGAGAGCACAGGCATTTAGTACAGCCCTGGTGATTGGCAGGAAAGCGCCTCAGTGCATGCTGGGATACTGTATAAATGCCAGGAACAAATGTGCTCAGGGTCTTTCAGCTGGAGAGTGGAGTCCCGGAGAGAGGGGGCGGGTGCCCCTCCTCTGTAGAAGTTGCCATGCGGCCTCAGGTAGTCGACCTGAGGGCCTAAAGAGCTAGAGAGGAACTGAACCCAGAGGTCCTGCAGAGCTGACTAGAAGGGAGACACTGGAAGGACCTGATTCTGCATACAGTGAGTACAGATATGTGTCAATGGGCCTGACCTGAGGGGGGCCATCCCTGCAGCTAAAAGAGTCAGTGGACGGGTGTCAGTAAAGGGGATGCTAGAGAGTATCCTGAAGATAATGTAGTTCACCAAGTCTGTTTCTGGAGAGAGAGCAAGGAGACTTAACCCTTTCCATACAAGTGACAGTATGGATAAAGCAGTGTGACTGCTTCCACAAGTAACCTGGTGAGGCCAAGTGACAGTTGTCTTTATCAACTGTAAATAGTTCCAGTTGGAGTATCCCACTATTCCCTTCTCCCATTTAAGTTCCGCAATTATTACTAAAAACCAACATCCCTGGACTGTTTTTTGAGCAATGAGTCTTTGGGAGCAAGAAAGAATGTGTTAACAGTACCCTAAGTCAGTGTTCCCCAAACCCCGGGCCGCAGACCGGTAACGGTCCGTGGATCAAACGGTACCAGTCCACCCAAAAAACATTACATGATTTCCATTTTAGAAAAAAAAAAAATTTTCAGAAAAGGGTGGACCCGGGCGCAGAGCAGTGCACCCTGAGCCCACCCATTTGTGTGACAATAGCGAATGAATATTCACTATTGTCACACGGATCCTCCTCCTGGCCAATCAGGAAGCGGGTCCGAGACGCATCTCCTGATTGGCCGAAAGGCGAACCCATGCCATTGGCCAAGGAGGAGGAGGAGGGAAGACTCGAGGAGACGCGGGGAGACCGAGGAGAAGCCGCCGCTGCAAATCAGGTAAGTGCACTGGTCACTGTGCATTGATTGGGGGCATGCTGTGGCACTCTGCATTGATTGGGGGCATGCTGTGGTCACTGTGCATTGATTGGGGGAATGCTGTGGCACTCTGCATTGATTGGGGCATGCTGTGGTCACTGTGCATTGATTGGGGTAATGCTGTGGTCACTGTGCATTGATTGGGGGGAAGGTTTGGTCACTGTGCATTGATTGGGGACATGTTGTGGTCACTGTGCATTGATTGGGGACATGCTGTGGTCACTGTGCCTTGATTGGGGGCATGCTGTGGTCACTGTGCATTGATTGGGGTAATGCTGTGGTCACTGTGCATTGATTGGGGGGAAGGTTTGGTCACTGTGCATTGATTGGGGACATGCTGTGGTCACTGTGCATTGATTGGGGGGAAGGTTTGGTCACTGTGCATTGATTGGGGACATGCTGTGGTCACTGTGCCTTGATTGGGGGCATGCTGTGGTCACTGTGCATTGATTGGGGGCATGCTGTGGCACTCTGCATTGATTGGGGGCATGCTGTGGCACTCTGCATTGATTGGGGGCACGCTGGTCACTCTGTATTGACGTCTCCCCCCCCCCCCCCTCAGCGGGCCACGAAAAAATGATCAAACGTTGACCGGTCCGAGGCGATAAATAGGTTGGGGAGCACTGCCCTAAGTGACTGTGTGCTGGTAATCAGAGGAGGGCAAACAAGTCATCACACAGCAAGCCCTACAGGCACAGTGCTACATTTGGTATCAGTGGGAAGACTAGTGCCCCATTCTTGGTGCCAGTGGGAGGAGATGTGCTCCTTTGTTGGTGTCAGTGGGTCAGTGTCTCATTTTTGGTATTAGGGGGAGGAATGGTGCCCCATTGTTGGCATCAACGGAATGAATTCTGCCCCATCGTTGGTGTCAGTCGATAGAATAGTGCCCCAAGGGCTGGGTAAAGCAAGCAAAGGGTCACACTTTGGAGACCGCTGCTTTAAATAAATGCTTAAGGGTTGCAGAACAATCTGAATCTTCATGAAGGGGTCAATGAGATGAAGAGTTTGGGGACCCCTGTGCTGAATCATAAAATAAAAGACTTGTGTAGACAGGTTATGGTGTCTCTGATTTGTAGAAGCTGCTAGCTTGCTTGATTCTTTCTGCTCACAGGTTCTCCTAAACAACTGACGGTAAATGTGTCATATAAGAAAAAGCAAAGGGGAAAATAGATGGCGTACACCGCTGTACTGGCAGAACACGTTATTAAAAGTTTAAAAAAAACTTGGTTAATGACTTCCAGCTGTTCTCCTTGTATGTCTGTGTTTTGGCAACCAATGCAGTAAAATGTTGGACCGGTTTAGAGTATGCCTTAAAAAAAAAAAAAAAAAAAAACCCAGGCAGCTCCTTACATTACAGTAACAGAAACCAGACTGCACAGAAGGATGGAATATATTATGCACCGTGCCCATATAACGTTTTAGAAGAAAGATTTTACTCCTCTATTACATATTTCCCCTTCAACTACCCAGACACATGTACCCGACCACAGGGTGCCCCCCCCCCCCCCCGGGGTGGTTCTTAAAAAAATGGGTGTAGGCGGGTTGGGGCTTGGGTTCTGTGAAAAGAAAAGGGTGGGGCTTAACCCTTTCTCTGCCAAGGCGATTTTTGCGTTTTTTTTGTACACGTGTTTAAAAAATAATTTTAGCCCTGAAGATTACATAAAACCCCCTAAACGTTATACATTTTCTGAAAGCAGACAGCCTAGAGAATAAATTAGTGGTAGGCCCAATTTTGTATGTCACACAACATTGCCGCAAAGGTCTAGTAAACTCAAAATTTAAGTAAAAAATACACTGAAATAAATTTTAAGGCACACAAATGTTATAAATGACTCCATCTTTTGGTAAAATATAAAAGAGGAGGTTACACAGAGTAAATAGATACCCAACATGTCAAACTTTAAATTTGCGTGTGCCTGTAAAATGGGGAGAAAATTCAGTACCCAGTTTTTTCCATAGGCAATACTTTAAAAGCCCCTATAGGTCATCAATTTAGTGTTACAGAGGGGGGTCTGGTGCTATGATTAGTGCTCTCACTCCGGCATGTACGGAGATATGTAACATGTGTATCGCAATCAATGTTTTCATGAGTGGGCACCCCTGATGCATGTGTTTACGTGTGTTTTCGTATGTGCCTAAATTGGGGGGTGGGTGTAACTTTATTTTTTTACTATTAATAAAACATTTTTTTTATTGAACTTTTTCTTTTCCCCTATGTAATGATTTTTTCATGACAGGTTCTCTTTAATTAGAAAACGTCCCCGGCAAGCACCCTTAGCAAGGGGTTGAACCTAACAATTCGTGGTGGAATGGGCGGTTCACAGGCTGGAGGAATGTGATTGGATGCTGATGAGTTGTAGTCTCCATATAAAGATGATGGAAAGATACGGTCACATGATCCCCTGATGACGTCAGCACGGCCTGACGAAACGTGCGTCGGGAGCGTGAGACCGTAGACTTCCGGGTTGGCGGAACGCAAGCGTGGAGCGGCGTTCATCACTCCAACAACCGAGAACTGTGATTATATTCAAGGCGGAATATCTTATGAATTGTAGTAAGTGCAACATGTACTAATAAAATGTTCTAATTTGCTGACATACTGCACCATGAGAGCTTTTTTGTTACCCCATATATGTCCTGAAATTTGGAGTTCCATATCTACCTGATCATACATCCTTGATGGTGAGAGAATGCGATGTGGATGGTCTGGATTCTGTGTGGATACCAATGCCTTTTGTGACCCCCTATAATCAAGGGGTCATATCCTTCTGGTAAGGAGTATTTATTAAGAACACTGGGTGAAGGTGTGGAGGTGAAGGTTTTAGATCCCACTTCTATCAAGTCTGTGCTTTTATCAACTGCTGCGGTTAACCCTTTAACTACTTCTGATGTTCTAAGCACCAAGGACTTTATTTATTTATGTATTTATTTATCTAATTGCACTAGTGCACTTTTCTTGTGAATAATATTTGCTGAGCGCAATATATCTATTTTAATTTTCTCTTTAATTAGTGCTATCCCTTGAGAAAGTCACGTGTGTAGTGACGCAATGCGTCGGGAGGAGCCGGGTGACGTCACTTCCGGTTTACGGCCGTAACCGGAAGTCGGTTCTACACCGCATTTGTGGTCTGCATTTGTCTGCATTTGTTCGTTTACCTCACTGTAAGTGTTTTTTTACCATCAAATGTCTTTTGCATTTGATATACTACACCATGATGGCCTTTATTTGATTGCCCCCATACATGAGACACATCCATATACCTGTGAAGTGTATCAGTGGTTGGTTACCTATAATACCGCATCGTGGATTGATTCTCACGGAGGGGCGCTTCATTCCATATTTCACCATCCATCCCACACCACAAGAGGTACGGGCTATACCCAAGGAGTTTGAAACACTTTCTTTAGTGTGCATTGAGGTGAGCGGCCATTGCACACATTTACTTTTAATTCACTGGAGTGACACATTTAATCTTCCGGCAACACTGTTTGGAATCACATTTATCACCGTTTGATTTGTGGACTTCATCAATTCAGTCACATTTTTGCGGACACATCTTTTTGTGCACTTCCTCACCGTTTATTGGACATTATTTGAATTGTGCACTCATCATTGCTTTTGTTGATCACATTCATTTTCTGCAATTATTGTATGCCACTATTTGGTTTTTGATATCAGTGATTGATTCTTCATTTTTTAGCCTTTTGTGCATGCTTGTTATTTTGTGCACTATATCAGTGATGGCGAACCTTGGCACCCCAGATGTTTTGGAACTACATTTCCCATGATGCTCAACTACATGGCAGAGTGCATGAGCATCATGGGAAATGTAGTTCCAAAACATCTGGGGTGCCAAGGTTCGCCATCACTGCACTATATACACTTTATTGCTTTCACATCATTTATGATTTATGAATTAGCGCCGATTTTTTGATTGTTTACATTTTCTTTACACGGTGGTGACACCAAATAGAATTGGCTGCCTTTTCCATCCTATTTTATTCTTTTTTTCATCATTTCTTGAAAACACTTATTTTGGCACTTACTACTGGTCTTGCTCATCAGTCTTACCCCTCAGGTAGCGCATTGGTCCTCTTACATTTCATTTCTCTTTAATTAGACATCCGGCGTCTAAAAGATCCTGGATGTCTCCCCTGTCCTCCACTCAATGTAATGCAATGCAGATCACATTGCAATACATCTCCTCTTCTGGCTAAGTTGGCCGGGGACACAGAGAGGCAGAACCTGGAAGTGATGTCATACACGTCGCTTTCCAGGTCAGCAACAAGGAGGGGAGGAGAGCAGGCATGTGTCCACTCTTCTCCCTCTTCTCTACCGGGCGGCACCCGCTATGCCAGTCCTGGGCCTGCAGATGGGCAAGCGGAGCTCGGGACACATGGTGCTGTTACCGGGAGTGTGTGGAAGCAATCAGGAGACAGCACAGCCACCCGAATGCTTCCATCTGACAGTCAGGAGTCTGCTTGTCAGATTTACACACAATCCTGATGGCAGGAGCCACTGGGATTGTGTATAAAACCCCAGGTCCATACGACATACAGACATGATAGTGAAAGGGTTAAGGGCTTGTTTACACGTGCAGCTAACATCGCCGCTCACCTGAAAAGTCATCTGTGGTGAATCTGCTTTTCAGAGGACATTTGAAAAGGGTTGCATGAATTGTTGCCACTATAAACATTACATATCTGTAATAAATAACTAAATTAGCATTTATAGATGAAAGTAGAAACGTTTCAGGAGATAATCAGAATGGGAAAAAGTTAAAGTAACTCTGCTGTGAAAAATGGCAGCTGCCATTACTAATAATTGCTGTTATGCAAATGTTTTAGCTTCAATATTTTGAGTCTCTAACCCAGCAAAACATAGAAAATTCCATGCATTACCAAGAAAAAGGCAATTATAGCGCTGAGCATAAATGAGTACACCCCAACAGATTTGTCAGAAAACCTGGGACACTTTGCTATAAAATACTCCCACAAATGCAGGCCATTGATTGCAACCAATATTTGTTTATTTTCACACACAACAAAGTATTTTTCCTGATGTAGCACTGTCATAATGTAGTTCATCAAGTCTGTTGCTGGAGGAAGAGCAAGGAGAATTAACCCTTTCCATACAAGTGGCAGTATGGTCAAAGCAGCGTTACTGCTTCCACAAGTAACCTGGTGAGGCCCATCCAAGTTCCACAATAAATACAAAAACCAAAACCCTTGGACTGTTTGAGTAACAAGCCATTGGGAGTAAGGATGGATGTGTGAACTGTACCCTAAGTGACTGTCTGCAGGTAATCAGAGGAGGCCCAACAAGTCATCACACAGCAAGCCCTATGGGGACAGTGCTACATTTGAGGGCGTCCCCTGGGATTTCCTATGAGTGACAGCAGTGGTTGCTACTGGCAACGACCGAGTATTTTCCCAAGTAACGCTGTCTTCTCAATTAAAGTGCTGAATTGTCAGTGGAAGAAGTAATGTCTGCTCTATAGTGATCAGTGCAAGTGTGCTTCCAAGTCATGGTCACAGCAGTGATTGCTATCGGCAAAAACCAGACATTTACCTAAGAAGCAATATGTCTTCTCAAGTAAAGTGCTTGAGTGTCAGTGGAGAAAGGATGTTCTGTACTGTACTGAAAATTGTGTCTGCTTTACAGTAACCTGTGCAAGTATGCTTTCAAGTTATGGTCAAGAAAGCAGTGACTCGGGATGCGGGGATCGGCGCGCCAAGGGTTGTGTCTGTACATGTGCTGTAGAAAAAAATGTCTGCCGTGCAGCCGGTAACAGCAGGACAATTTCTAACAGCAGTGAGGGAATTCAGTTGGCTCATGAATAGAGAAGTACAACTGAAGCTCAAGTACAGACAGAAGAGGCAGATGTATGTGTATCTGTGGCAGGGAAAACAATCTGCATTGCAGTACCATTCATGCAGGCTGGGCAGCGTTATGGCAGCGGGGCGAAGGGGTTACTGTACCGTGCGGGAGAGAGCACGCCAAAGAGATCTGCCTTGCAGGAGGAGCCACCGCCGTAGAGTCTGCTATTCTGGGGCCGTGGGTGGAGTCGCCATCCGCAGGCCGCCAGTCTGAGTGGAGGAAGAGAGCTGAGACGTCACTTCCGCCATCGGGTGTAGCTGAGGAGCAGACATGTGTGTGGAGGAGCAAGATGGCGGATGCCGGAGTGAGCCAGAGTGCAGGGGCTTTCCCACGTGTTGGTGGAGAACCTGCAGAGCAGACTGAATTGAAGAATGTGACCCTGTTGGACACAAGGGTCCGATTGATGCCCAAGGGAAGTCTGGCCTTGTGTAGCAGAGGGGACACGGAGCATCTTGGACTGGTATGTGGCAGATGCCTGAATGTGTCCATGTGTTTGCGAGCACGGGGCCAGTGTGGGCACTGCGATGACATGTTGCTGAAGCTAGAAAGGAGTGATTGCCAGCCCAAAAGACTATATGTGAACTGGGAAGTAGGAACCACTTCAGAACTGCTGACACCCATAGCTGCTATCCATTTTGGGAGAGAACAGGGAGTGCCGAGAGTGCAGACCTGCACATCCATCTGCCAAACCAAGGAGACCCACATTTTAGAGGTGTAATGTACACAAGTTGTAGGAGCTGAGCAGCGGTCGCAAGGTGCATTAGTAGCAGGTACAGCAGCAAGCAGTCCGGCTTTTAAAGAGGGAGAGGGGAGTCAATGGGCCCAGAAGTTGAAGTCCTCCAATTCGTCCAGTGGAGGGGAGTAAGGGTCAGTTGATGTAGGATCACCCCGTTTCCATGCCCTTCCATGTGTTATGTGCTATGAAGGCCAGTTATAGGTGGGGGCAGAGGTCATTTTCTTTGTTGTTAATGTATACTGGTGAGTGGACATACTGGATGCCTTTGCTGTTGTACCATTGGCTGGGTGTCCATTATGCCCTGAAGTACCTTTAGGAGGGTTGGGCCACCTCCAGGCTCACCTTCCCCCTATCTATCCATTATCTTGCATGTGCTTCCACTGTGAAGACTCTCATAAATTTAGAATAGTTAGGACTGCAGGTAACACAGGGTGCCATGAAGTGGCCCTGCAGCTTAAACATGGGTTTGCAAATGTGTGCTAACTAAACCCCAGTTTTGACGCAAACTGTTAGACAGGTTAATTTGGTTGGTAAGCAAACTGGTTAGCAAATTGAACTGGGAATTTTTATTTTTGTTTGTCTCATGTGTATTGCCCTTCCATGTGTTCTTTGCTATGAAGGCCAGTTATAGGTGGGGGCAGAGGCCATTTTCTTTGTTGTCCATGTACAGTATAGTATGCACTCAATACTTGGTCGGGGCTCCTTTTGCATGATTTTCTGCATCAATGCGGTGTGGCATGGAGGCAATCAGCCTGTGGCACTGCTGAGGTGTTATGGAAGCCCAAGTTGCTTTACTAGCGGCCAAAGGGGGTTGATCCTCTAAATAGTCCTGTAATAAGGGTTTTGCCACGGTCCCTGGGGTAATGCGTGTGTAGATTTTGGTGCCTCAAACCAGGTTATATGGGACTTTAAGGGCAAGAGTGTACAAAGTAATAGGGCATATAAGTAAAATTTCAACAATTTAGAAAAAATAATCCTATGCGTTTCGGCTTAATGCCTTTTTCAAGGATAAGTCACCATGTCTGAAATTAACAATAGATTTGTTTGATTTGGCATATGTGCTTTTTACTAATAATCTATTGTTAATTTTAGACATGGTGACTTATCCTTGAAAAAGGCATTAAGCCGAAAGGCGTAGGATTATTTTCTGGATATTTACTCTGAACAAGTTCCAAGCCTGACACACATGCATGGAACAATAAGAGAAAAATGTTCAAAACGTCACCTAACTCACCTTGTCACTTAACCTCCTATTTCTTCACCTTTCCACTATTGGGTCTTTAACCCATACACGACAATCTGTCTATTATCTTGTAAAACTTTGAAAATAAATTGTTGAAATTTTACTTATATGCCCTATTACTTTGTACACTCTTGCCCTTAAAGTCCCATATAACCTGGTTTGAGGCACCAAAATCTACACATGCTTTAATAGCGGCCTTCAGCTCGTCTGCATTGTTGGGTCTGGTGTCTCTCATCTTCCTCTTGACAATACCCCACAGATTTTCTATGGGGTTTAGATCAGGCACATTTGCTGACCAATCAAGCACAGTGATACCATGATCAATAAACTGGGTATTGGTGTTACTGGCAGTGTGGGCAGGTGCCAATTCCTGCAAGAAAAATGAAATCAGCATCTCCATAAAGCTAGTCAGCAGAGGGAAGCATGAAGTGATCTAGAATTTCCTGCTAGAGGGCTGCGCTGACTTTGGAATTGATAAAACACAGTGGACCAACACCAGCAGATGACATGGCTCCCCAAATCATCACTGACTGTGGAAACTTCCCACTGGACCTCATGCAACTTGGATTCTGTGCCTCTCCACTCTTCCTCCAGACTCTGGGACCTTGATTTCCAAATGTAATGCAAAATTTTCCACAGTCCGTGATGATTTGGGGAGCCATGTCATCTGCTGGTGTTGGTTCACTTTGTTTGATCAAGTCCAAAGTCAGTGCAGCCCTCTACCAGGAAATTCTAGAGCACTTCATGCTTTCCTCTGCTGACCAGCTTTATGGAGATGCTAATTTCATTTTCCAGTAGCACTTGGCACCTGCCAAAAGTACCAATACCTGGTTTAATGATCATGGTATTACTGTGCTTGATTGGGCAGCAAACTTGCCTGACCTAAACCCCATAGAGAATCTGTGGGGTATTGTCAGGAGGAAGATGACAGACACCAGACCCAACAATGCAGACGAGCTGAAGGCTACTATTAAAGCAACCTGGGCTTCCATAACACCTCAGCAGTGCCACAGGCTGATCTCCTCCATGCCACGCCGCATTGATGCAGAAATTCATGCAAAAGGTGCCCTGACCAAGTATAGAGTACATACTATACTGTACATAGACATACTTTTCAGTAAGCCAACATTTCTCTATTAAAAATCTTTTTTTTGTATTGGTCTTATGTAATATTCTACTTTTCTGAGATACTGAATTTTAGGGTTTCACTAGCAGTGATGATTTGGGGAGCCATATCATCTACTGGTGTTGGTCCACTGTGTTTTATCAAGTTCAAAGTCAGCGCAGCCCTCTACCAGGAAATTCTAGAGCACTTCATGCTTTCCCTCTGCTAACCAGCTTTATGGAGATGCTGATTTAATTTTCCAGCAGGACTTGGCACCGCCCACACTGTCAGAAACACCAATTCCCAGTTTATTGATCATGGTATCACTGTGCTTGATTGGGCAGCAAACTCGTCTGACCTAAACCCCATAGAGAATCTGTGGGGTATTGTCAAGAGGAAGATGAGAGACACCAGACCCAACAATACAGATGAGCTGAAGGCCGCTATCAAAGCAACCTGGGCGTCCATAACACCTCAGCAGTGCCACAGGCTGATCGCCTCCATGCCACACCGCATTGATGCAGTAATTCATGCAAAAGGAGCCCCAACCAAGTACTGAGAGCATACTATACTGTACATGGACATACTTTTCAGTAAGCCAACATTTCTGTATTAAAAATCCTTTTTTTATTGGTCTTATGCAATATTCTAAATTTCTGGGATACTGAATTTGGGGTATTTACTAGCTGTAAGCCATAATCATCAAAATTAAAAGAAAGAAATGGTTTAGATATATCACTCTGTGTGTAACGCATCTACTGTATATAAAATATATGAGTTTCACTTTTTGAATTGAATTACTGAAATAAATTAACTTTTTGATGATATTCAAATTTTATGAGATGCACCTGTATATTAAAAGATTGGGGTCATAATTAAGGTGTGCACCCCAAATGTATTAAAACATGGATGGTGTTAGTAGGGCAGTGGACTTGTCAGTAGGGCAGAGGTTGGCATCAGTAGGGCAGTGGACTTGTCAGTAGGGCAGAGGTTGGTTTCAGTAGGGCAGTGGACTTGTCAGTAGGGCAGAGGTTGGTGTCAGTAGGGCAGTGGACTTGTCAGTAGGGCAGTGGACTTGTCAGTAGGGCAGAGGTTGGTGTCAGTAGGGCAGTGGACTTGTCAGTAGTGCAGTGGATTTGTCAGTAGGGCAGAGGTTGGCTTCAGTAGGGCAGTGGACTTGTCAGTAGGGCAGAGGTTGGCATCAGTAGGGCAGTGGACTTGTCAGTAGGGCAGAGGTTGGTTTCAGTAGGGCAGTGGACTTGTCAGTAGGGCAGAGGTTGGTTTCAGTAGGGCAGTGGACTTGTCAGTAGGGCAGAGGTTGGTTTCAGTAGGGCAGTGGACTTGTCAGTAGGGCAGAGGTTGTCATCAGTAGGGCAGTGGACTTGTCAGTGGGGGAGAGGTTGGTTTCAGTAGGGCAGTGGACTTGTCAGTAGGGCAGAGGTTGGCATCAGTAGGGCAGTGGATTTGTCAGTAGGGCAGAGGTTGGTTTCAGTAGGGCAGTGGACTTGTCAGTAGGGCAGAGGTTTGCATCAGTAGGGCAGTGGATTTGTCAGTAGGGCAGAGGTTGGCATCAGTAGGGCAGTGGATTTGTCAGTAGGGCAGAGGTTGGTTTCAGTAGGGCAGTGGACTTGTCAGTAGGGCAGAGGTTGGTTTCAGTAGGGCAGTGGACTTGTCAGTAGGGAAGAGGTTGGTTTCAGTAGGGCAGTGGACTTGTCAGTGGGGCAGAAGTTGGTGTTAATAGGGCAGTGGACTTGTCAGTGGGGCAGAGGTTGGATTCAGTAGGGCAGTGGACAGTGTTAGTAGTTTTTTATTTTTGTACAATTTTTTTAGGGGCTTTGGTGAAATATCAGCAGGAGGAATCTGCGCTGCACAGGGTGATTAGGGTGTGCCCAGGCACACCTGGCACCCCCCCCCCCCCCGCGCACGCCTATGATTGGGGTGACTTTGTATGGAGTGGAGCTGCACTTTAAGTCTGTGTATAGTTGTGTGTCATGTATGTGCCTAGCCCTGAGATTTTATTATAGAGAGCCGACACGTCACCAGCTAAATACTTTCCTCTCCTCCAGCAGATCCAGCCCCAGATTCTTCTGTTCCGTGGCTGAGACTCTCATTCCTCCACATCTGCATCTGTTCTACACATGAAACAGCAGCTCAATAATTCTGCAATCAATCATCTCCAGCAACCTCCAGCACACCGCTTCTCCTCCAAGCCCCTTCCTTCTCCATCCTTCTCCTCTACACATGGCACAGATGAACGTATCATCAAAGTAAAAAAAAAAAGAAATTCTCTAAGTTGTTATCAGCATACTTATAGCAGATGAATGGTAAATGATAGAAACCTAAGTAATACCATGACAGCCAGGCAACTACCATTTCCAGTATGAGAAGTCAGAAATGTCAGCCTGCAATGTATAACACAGGTAACTCATTTATAGATATGTTTTTCTCCACAAAGGTTTTCTTTAATATAGATCCGGGGTCTCCAAACTACGCCCCCCCCCGGGCCACATCTGGACTGCTACAAGGTTTTATCCAGCCCACCAGCTAGGATCATTGGGGTATATATCCTCAATATACATCAGTGGCTGCCTATGGTGTCCACTTCTGTGAACTCTGATGGGGACCATTATATAAGGGGGGGACCCTGATGGGGAACCCGTTGTAAGGGGGGACATTTATGAAAACCCTTATGTAAGGGAGACTCTAAAGGACAACCTGATGTAAGAAAGGACTCTGATGGGGAAGCTAATGTAAAGGGGGACACTGATGAGGACCCTGATGTAAGGGGGTACACTGATGTGGGCCCTGATATAATGGAGACTCTGATAGGGACCCTGATGTAAGGGGGGACACTTATGGGGGCCCTGATATCAGGGGGGACTCAGATGGGGACCCTGATGTAAAGGGGGCACTTATAAGGGACCATGGTGTAGAGGGGGCTTTGTAAGAGGGGACTCTGATGGGGACCCTGATGTAAGGGGGACTCTTATATATGTGAGCGATGCTGATGTAAGGGGCACTCTTATAGGTATGCTGATGTAAGGTAGACACTGATGGGGATTCTGATGTAAGGAGAAACTCTTAAAGGGACCCTGTTGTAAGGGGGGGCTCTGATGGGAAACATGACGTAAGAGGGGACTCTGATGGGGAATCTGATGTAAAAGGGGACACTGATGGAGACCCTGAAGTAAGGGGGACCCTTATGTAAGGGAGGATATTGATGGAGAACCTGATGTAAGAGGGGACTCTGATGGGGGCCCTGATGTAAGGGGACACTGTAATGGGGAAGCTGATGTAAAGAGGGGGCACTGATGGAGACCTTGATGAAAGGGGCACTCTGATGGGGGCCCTGATATTAGGGGGGCTCTGATCAGGACCCTGATGAAAAGGAAAGATGGAGATGGGGAACTTGATGTATGGGGAGACTTTGATGGTGAACATGATGTAAGGGGGGGACTGATGGGGACTCTGATACAAAAGAGCACTCTGATGGGGACCCTGATGTAAGAGGGGACTCTGATCAGGACCCTGTTGTAAGAGGAGACTCTGATGGGAAAGCTGATGTAAAGAGGGGACTCTGATATGGACTCTGATATAAGGGGGAAGCTGATGTAAGGGGGTATACTGATGGAGACCCTGATATAAGTGGGGAGCTCTCACCAGGGCCCTCTCATGAGGAAGCTGGTTTAGAGGGGGGCACTGATGGGGACTCTGATGTAAGAGGAGATGCTGCTGGGGATCCTGATGTAAGGGGAAGACACTGATGAGGACCCTGATGTAAGGGCAGCCTCTGATGAGGAAGCTGATGTAGAGTGGATCCTGATGTAAGGGAGGACGCTGGGGATCCTGATGTAAGGGAGGACTCTGATGGGGATCCTGATGTAAGGGAGGACTTTGATGGGGATCCTGATGTAAGGGAGGACTCTGATGGGGATCCTGATGTAAGGGAGGACTTTGATGGGGATCCTGATGTAAGGGAGGACTTTGATGGGGATGGGGATCCTGATGTAAGGGAGGACTTTGATGGGGATGGGGATCCTGATGTAAGGGAGGACTTTGATGGGGATGGGGATCCTGATGTAAGGGAGGACTCTGATGGGGATCCTGATGTAAGGGAGGACTTTGATGGGGATGGGGATCCTGATGTAGGGGAGGAATCTGATGGGGATCCTGATGTAAGGGAGGACTTTGATGGGGATCCTGATGTAAGGGAGGACTCTAATAGGGATTTTTTTTTGGCCTGCAAATATTTTAAAAATATGCTATGTGACCCTTGTACTGAATAGATTGGAGACCCCTAATATACAGTATCTATCTATCTATCTATCTATCTATCTATCTATCTATCTATCTATCTATCTATCTATCTATCTGTCTGTCTGTCTGTCTGTCTGTCTGTCTGTCTGTCTGTCTGTCTGTCTGTCTGTCTGTCTGTCTGTCTGTCTGTCTGTCTATCTATCTATCTATCTATCTATCTATCTATCTATCTATCTATCTATCTATCTATCTATCTATCTCTGACCCCTTGGTGACTTCATATTATATTCGGATCTATTCTTTGTGTGTTGTCCGGTCCTCTCTGTGGGTTGGAGTACCGGGATGACTTTCCTCTCATTTTCTCTATAATGATCTCTCCCGGTATGGAAAGTAACAATTTGGGGAGATATAAGTAGAGGTTGGCTGCCCGGAGAGGAGCGCTCGGCTGTAATGATATGTCATTTTATTACTAAGCATTGCCTCGTAGAAAGGAGTTGCTGATGTGGCAGCTGAAATTCCAAACACAATCTGCTGCAACGTATCCCAGGCACATTCCTATCACCTGTCCATGTCTGATCTGTACACCCAGCACACATGTGTGATTGCACACACATCACAGCGCTCCTTCAGCTGCTGGAAATGATTTATAACACTGATTTTAAGCTGAACTCCTGGCAGATATAAAAGCTCTGCAATCATTAATACATCATTATTATTTTTTTTTTTAATGCAAACTGTGTAAATACCCGAATGTGACTTACCGTATCTACCTTTCACAGTCCCCATACAACAGGGCTGGAGTGTGAGAGGACAAAGCAGAACAAGAAGCCAATATATTCATGTGCTCACAAGCATGCTGATAGGAGGAGAGAGCAGAGTGACAGAGATAAGCTCAACACGGTGCTGCTTCTCCTTTCACTGACCAATCGCAGGTTGGGGGCGGGTCTATGACAACCTGGGCTTAGAGGAAGCAAGTTGAATGATGCTGGCCATCAGACTGAGGACATCCTAAGACATATTGTGGAGATATTTGCACTGAAGTTGAATGCTGGAGAAAAAAAATTGTTTATTATTTTATCTTTTATTGGCTATTCATTTTAATCTTGTTATTTATGGCTGGAGTTTTTCTTTAAAAATCATATCTACTTAAAATAAAGTTTTCAGGTATGGCTGGATGTTGGTTAATACACCCATCCTGGTGGTGTGCTCTTCAGGTTGGAGATCGGTTCTGTCCCAGGGATCTCCAAACTACATATCAGGTGGACTCTGCCAATGGAGACCCGGATATAAAGGTGACCCTGATGTAAGGAGGTACTCTGAAAAGACACCGATCTAAAGGGGACTCTGATGGGGGGACTCTGATGGGAACCCTGAATAAAGGGGGGACTCTGATGGGGACCCAGATAAAATTGAGGGCTTTGATGGGGACTTTGATGTAAGGCAGACTCTGATGGGACACTGATATAAGGGGGGACTTTGTTTAGGACCATGAAGATGGGGCTCTCATGGGGACCCTGACAAAAGGGGGACTCTACTAGGACACTGATGTAAGGGAGGACTCTGATGGGAACCCTGATGTAAGGGGGACTCTGGTGGGACACTGAAATAAGGGGGGACTTTGTTTGGGACCATGATGTAAGATCGGAATCTAATGGGGACCCTGACGTAAGGGGCACCTCATAGGACATTGATATAAGGGAGGACTCTGATGGGGACCCTGATATAAGGGGGTACTCTGATGGGGACCCAGATGTAGGGGGAATTCTGATGGGGGCCCTGATGCAAGGAGGGACTCTGGTAGGGACCCTGATGTAAATGGGACTCTGATGGGGACCCTGATGTAAGGCGGGGATTTTGATAGGGGCCCTGATGCAAGGGGGGACTCTGGTGGGGACCCAGATGTAAAGGGGGATTCTGATGGGAACACTGATGTAAGGGGGGACTCCAATGGGGACACTGATGTAAGGGGGAACTCTAATGGGGACCCTGGTGTAAGGGGGCAGACTCTAATGGGGACCCTGATGTAAAGGGGTACTCTGATGTAAGGGAGGGACTCGGATGAGGGCCCTGATGTCAGGGTGACTTAAATTGTGACTCTGATGTAAGAGGGGACTCTGATGTAAGGGGGAATCTGATGGGACACTGATGAAAGGGGGGACTTTGTTTGGGACCATGATGTAAGATGGGACTCTGATGGGGATCCTGACACAAGGGGGACTCTAATAGGACACTTATGTAAGGGAGGACTCTGATTGGAACCCTGATGTAAGGGGGGCTCTGATGGGAACCAGATAAAAGAGGGGACTTTGATGGGGACCCTGATGTAAGGAGGGACTCTAATGAGCACTCTGATATAAGGGGGACTCCTGAGATGGACCCTGATATAAAGAGGGAATTTGCTTAGTTTTACACTAAAGTGGATGTAAACCCTCATATATACCAGTGAAGGGAACAGCCTCAGACGATACACAGAGATGAGACAAATCTCCCTTCATAAGTTGTATTTGTATATCTGCTGTCTTCAGCTTTCTACACTGAAAGTGAACATCGTGTTGGATTTTTTTCTTCCTGTTCCAGCAGCGGGTGTGGACTCTGGACATACACTGTGTGACAGCTGATTGGAGAAAAGGCACCCCTCCCCCTCCACATAGGCAGAAGAAGGAAGGAAGAAACATGCAGAAACTGTGCTGTGAGTAGACCAGCTCTCTGTTAATCTATCTCTATGCACACACCCCAACACCTATTTCCAGCTGCTTTTATCTCCTGTGTCGGGGAACTTGTCAGAGGGTATCATGCTGATAACAGAGGAACGGAGCAGCAGAAAGACACGGCACTTAGGGCTTTGGAGAGAGATAAGTAAACACTACAGATATTTGTGCCCAGGTCAGATTTCATGAATCGGGTTTACATCCACTTTAAGTTCTTCCTTTTTTTTTCTTAAAAGGTAACTCCACTTTCATGGGGAAAAAAATAGCGAATAAAGAAAAAACAATATAGAGTATACAATTGCGATACAAATCATATTGTAATTATTATTATTATTGTTATACAGGATTTATATAGCTCCAACAGTTTGCGCAGTGCTTTACAATATGAATTGAATGTTATTAAAAATTATCTTTCCTTTTCAATCTGCTGCTGTTGTAATTTTCTGAAAATGCAATTCAATATGGCCGCCTGGAGCTGTTCTGTACACAGAATGTATACTGACCACACCCCAGAAACATCATTTCCTGCTTGTGTGATTGGCTCACCAATTTTACCAGAAGTCTGCACTAAGATGCAAGTCAGATTTCTGGCATCCCCTGCAACATAAATGTCATTTTTGGTGAGATACTCCCAATAGGAACATGTCTAAAGGGATGCAGACCCAGCAGATTTACTCATCAGAGCCCTGCAGCTGCCACAGCTGATAGATAATTATGAAACCACTCCCATTTGACTCACTCAGCACAGAGGAACAAACAATGATTTCTTCAGAATAACAAAAAGTAGGAATCTGCAACAAAGTTTGTTAAAATCCTTGTAATGTACAGAGATCACCCATCTCCCAGTGGCCTAAGCGGCGCGCGCGCGCCGCCAGAGGCTCACTTCCGCTGTGTTTAGACACAGCAAGAGTCAGGCCAGAGGAGGAGAGGCGGCGATCACCGTCTCTCTTCCCCGATCGTCGGGGAAAGTGTGAGAAGATCCGTCCGCTTGTGTAAACAAAGCAGGCAGATCTTCTCTGTGACAGATAGGGAGAGATCACAGGATTCAGCATAACTGAACCTGTGATCTGTGTCTCTGTCACACAACCCCCTCCCCCCACACAGTCAGTAAGCATGAGGCATATATTTAACCCCTTGATCACCAACAGTGTTAACCCCTTCCCTGCCAGTGTCATTATTACAGTAACAGTGCATATTTTTAGCACTGATTACTGTAGTAATGTCACCGGTCCCCCCAAAAGTGTCAAACATGTCAGTTAGGGGTCCGATCTGTCCGCCGCAATGTCACAGTCCCGCAAAAAAAATGCAGATCGCCGCCATTAATAGTAAAAAAAAAAAAAACAATAAAAATGACATAAATCTTTCCCATAGTTAGTAAACGCGATAATCAAAAATCAATCAAAATACGCTTATTGTGATTTTTTTTTTTACCAAAAATATGTAGCAGAAAACAAATTGGCCTAAAATGTTAAAAAAAATTTTGATTTTTAAATTTTTTTTTTGGGAATATTGTTTTTTTTTTTCAAAATTTTTGCTCTTTTTTTTCAAAAATTAAAAAATCCCACAGGTGATCAAATAGCACCAAAAGAAAGCTCTTTTTGTGGGGAAAAAAAGAACGTAAAATATGGCCTGGTCAGGAATGGGGTAAAATCTTCCGGTCTTAAAGAGGTTGTAAACCTACTTCACAAACTTTTACCTATAGGTAAGCCTATAATAAGGCTTACCTATAGGTGCTATAAATATCTCCTAAACTTGCACCGTTTAGGAGTGCATACTGCCGATGACGGCCACCCGTGCCGTTCCTTCAGAGTCCTATGCCGTGAGTCCTATGCACTCACGGGAGTGATGTAATCGCGCCTCCAGCCAATCAGATGGCCGGAGGACGCGAACCCGGAAGCAGGACGGCCGGACATGTCGGTCGTTCTGTCGCTGAGGGGGCGGTATGGCGGGGGCTTCGTTTTAAGGTAAGTACTTCATAATGAGCTAGTATGCGATGCATACTAGCTCATTATGCCTTTCTCTTTACAGAGCTTTTTTTTTCTCTGTTTTTTAAGTGAGTTTACTTCCTCTTGAAAGTGGATACAAATACGCTCATTGAGAATTTTTTTGTCAGCCATGTAGCTAAATACATTTTGGCCTAAATAAATGACAAAAATTTAAAATATTGGATATTTTTTAACCGCTTGCCGACCGCCACACGACTATTTACTGCGGCGGTCAGCCCCTCACAGGCAAATCGACGTAGGGCTACGTCGCCAGCCTGTGAGGCTCTAGGGAGCAAGCGCGCGTCGCCGGAGGTGCGCTCCCGCGCAGTCACAGACCCCCCTCCCCGCACGTGTGCCCGGCGGACCCGATGTCCGCCAGGCACTCGCGATCGTCCGTTACACGGGAAGAAAGGCAGGCGGCTAATGTAAACAAAGCCGCCTGTCATTCTCCCCTGTGTAGGAATGGAGATCAGACGGTTCTACTATGTAGGACCTTTGATCTCTGTTCTTACACCAGTAGCCACAGCCAATCACAGTTAGAATCACGCCCCTAGGGACACACTTAACACCTCCCTCTCCAATAAAGTTAACTCCTTCACTGCCAGTGTCATTTTTACAGTAACAGTGCATATGTATAGCACTGATTACTGCAGTAATGTCACTGGTAACCCCAAAAGTGTCAAAAATGTCAGTCAAGGGTCCGATCTGTCCGCCGCAATGTTGCAGTAACGCAACAAAAAATCGCAGATCGCCGCCATTACTCGTTAAAAAAAAACAACAAAAATGACAAATCTTTCCCTTAGTTAGTAAACGCAATAACTTTTGCGCAAACCAATCAAAATACGCTTTTTGTGATTTTTTTTAACAAACATAGGTAGCATAAAACAAATTGGCCTAAAATGTTAAAAAATTTTGATTTTTACATTTTTTTTGTGGAATTTCATATAAAAAAATGTGAAAAATGTTGTTATTTTTGCAAAATTGACGCTCTTTTCTTGTTTATAGCGCATGATCAAAAAATCGCACAGGTGATCAAATACCACCAAAAGAAAGCTCTGTTTGTGGGAAAAAAAGGACGTCAAATTCGTTTAGGTACAGCTTCGCACGACCGCGCAATTGTCCGTTAAAATCACGCAGTTCTGAATCGCAAAATACCCCCTGGTCAGGAAGGGGGTAAAATCTTCCGGGGCTTAAGTGGTCAAACAGTCAAAGTAGGAAATGTCAATTTTTCGCAAAATGTTCGCTCTTTTTTTATTAATATCGCAAAAAATAAAAAGTGCAGAGGTAATCAAATACCACCAAAAGAAAGCTCTGTTTGTGGGGAAAAAAAGCACATTTGGGTACAGCATTGCATGACCGCGCAATTGTCAGTTAAAGTCGTGCAGTGCCAAGTTGAAAAAAGTGGCCTGGTCATCGAGCAGCAAAAACTTCCAGGGCTAAAGTGGTTAAAAAAAAAAAAAAAGATCCAAGTATATCTGATAATTTATTTTTTACTCTTTGACGTATAAAAATATTATTATTTTTTTCGGGGCCGAGTGTAAAATATGGGATGTGGCCCTAATAGCGAATGGATTGGAGATCTCTGGTCCAATACATGACAGAAGATGAAACGTTCCTGACTTCAGCACCTGCGCAGAGATCCCTCTGACACTTCCCGCTGCAAACATCTGACAGCCTCTTACTCAGTTATGTTCCCTTTAAAGTCTGTGCTTGGCTTGGCTTAGATCTCTGTTATTTCTGGAGCGCGTCCAAATCCCTGGGGGAGCGTTCAGACCATCCGATCCCTCCACACAATTTACACCATCTCCTCTTCCCAGGATCAGTGTATACCTAGAATATACATTATATACATAGAATATACATTATATACATAGAATATACATTATATACATAGAATGTACAGCTCATTAACTCTATATAAACAGTGAGATATAAGAACACCGATATCAAATGTAATAATTATAAAGAAATAAAGTGTAAACCTATCAATGAAAAGTCTCTTATTTGCTGTTTTGTCTACTAAATAAACCATTAAAACACCTAAAGTGGTATTAACTGCTTCTGGACCGGAAGTTTTTTCCCCCTTAATGACCAGGCCATTTTTTGCAATTCTGCACTGCGTTACTTTAACGGACAATTGCACGGTCGTGCGACGCTGTACATAAAATAAATTGATGTCCTTTTTTTCCCACAAATAAAGCTTTTTTTTTGGTGGTATATGATGATCACTGCAATTTTTTTTTTTTTTTTGTGCGCTATAAACAAAAAAAGAGAGCCGATTTTGGGAAAAAAAACCAATATTTTTCACTTTCTGTTATATAAGGGGAGCGATTGTGGCCGCTGGCCCCGTGGATCGGCTTCCCTGCTGGTGAGTGGGCATGCACGTGCACCCCCACGATTGCTCCTGCGAACCAACATACGGGTATGTCGTTTCGCGGGAACCTGCCGACCTGCTGCTGGTCGGCAAGTGTTTAAACTCAAAAATAAAAACGTATTATATTGCAGCTTACCAATTCTAAGATGCGATGGTTGCATTTATTTATTTTTTATGCTTTTTTTTTTGTCCCCTGGTGATCTGGCCAGTAAGAGCCCGTTCACACTGGGGCGACCTGTCAGGCGACCTGGTCACCTGACAGGTCGCCGTGGGTCGCCTGACCATAGATTAGCACAGGACCCGTTCTAATAGGAGCGACACAAGTCGCTCCGACTTAGAAAAGGGGTCCTGTACTACTTTGGGGTGACCTGGAGCGACTTGCATTGACTTCAATGATATGAAGTCCGTGCATGCCGCTCCGAGATCGCCCCGGCAAGTAGCGTCGCCCCTATGTGAACGGGGTCTTAGTCTGTGATTTTTTAACCTCCTTTAACCACTTCAGCTTCGGAAGGTTTTACCCCCTTAATGACCAGGCCATTTTTTGCGATTCGGCACTGCGTTTCTTTAACTGACAATTGCGCGGTCATGCGACGCTGTACCCAAATAAAATTGATGTCCTTTTTTTTCCCACAAATAGAACTTTCTTTTGGTGGTATTTGATCACCTCTGCAAATTTTATTTTTTGCGCTATAAATAAAAAAATAGCGACAATATATATTTTGTACTTTCTGTATAACATTCCCAAAAAAAAAATTTTTAAAATCAAATGTTTTCATCCTTTTAGGCCAATTTGTTTTCTGCCACAACACATATTTTTGGTTAAAAGAAATCCCAATAAGCGTATTTTGATTGATTTGCGCAAAAGTTATTGCATCTACAGACTAGGGGAAAGATTTACGTCATTTTTATTTTTTATTTTCTTTACTAGTAATGGCGGTGATTTTGTGATTTTTAGCGGGACTATGACATTGCAGCGGACAGATCGGACCCCTGACTGACATTTTTGACACTTTTGGGGGGACCAGTGACATTACTACAGTAATCAGTGCTAAAAATATGCATTGTGGCTGTAATAATGACACTGGCAAGGAAGGGGTTAACACTATGGGTGATTAAAGGGTTAAGTGAATGCCTAGGGGAGTGTTTTCTAACTGTTGGGGGGATGGGCTTGTGAAATTAACACAGAGACCTGTGATCCTATATAGAAGGAACACAGGAGCTCTGCATTGATTCCTGAGAGAACAGTCTGCTGTGTTTACAACAGCAGACCGTCGTTCTCTCTTCACGGGGAGCGATCGCAGGGGCCATGCCCCATGTATTGGCTTCCCCACTGGCAAGTGGGCACTCGCACCCCCAGGATCGCTCCCTGCGCTCCCTGCGCTCCCTGCGCTCCCTGCAAACTGCCATACAGGTACAGCGATTTGCGGTAACCCGCCAACCTGCCGCCATATAACTGTGGTGGCTAGTCGGCAAGTGGTTAAACTCAAAAATAAAAATGTATTATATTGCAGCTTACCAATTCTAAGATGTGATGGCTGCATTAATTTTCTTTTGTATGCTTTTTTGTCCCCTGGTAATCTGGCCAGTAAAGCCTCGTACACACGCACAGATTGTTGGCCGACCGATCGGCCGTCTTTTGTCCAGTGTTGTTGTGTTGGTTGAAATGTGCTCTAGACTTGCACTGGACTTTTGTTGGCCAACAAAAACCAACTTCAGAAGTGATGTCATGTGCTGGTTTACTTTCCGTGTGTTTTTTCTTCTCTGAGCATGCCCAGTCTTGCTCATCTGATTTTTGTCTGCCGAAATCTGTACTGACTGACGAACAATCGGCCGTTCTGTTGTTGGCCAACAAAAATTTTTTTCGGCCGAAAAGTCGCAGTTGGTTGTCGGAAGCATCATACTAACAAGCCTACAATAGGCCGATCGGACAATTTACGGCCAACAATCTGTGCGTGTGTACAGGGCTTAAGTCTGTTATTTTTCTCCTTTCTTTAACCACTTCAGCTCCGGAAGGTTTTACCCCCCTTAATGACCATGCCATTTTTTGCAATACAGCACTGCGTTACTTTAACGGACATTTGCACGGTCGTGCGACCCTGTACCCAAATAAAATTGATGTATTTTTTCCCCCACAAATAGCGCTTTCTTTTGGGGGTATTTGATCACCTGTGTGTTTTTTTATTTTTTGCGCTTTTGAAAATAAAAAACAAAATTTTTTACTTTCTGCTATAAGCCCCGGTTCACATTTGTGCGAGTGCGGGGTTCACATTTGTGCGAGTGCGGGGTTCGCATGTAATGTCGGAGCGCACTGCTCCGACATTACATGCGATCAGCTGTGCGGTGCGAGTTTAGCCATACAGTTTGTATGGCTAAATTCGCATCGCACCCGGAGCAAACACGCACAGGAGGCATTTTTGCAGCCGTATCAGGATCGGATCGCACATCGGTTCACACTTGTGCGATCCGATCCTGTGCGAACTGCACGATCGCACTGCGATATGCGATCAAACTGGGGGTGTCGTTAAGATTACATTGACACCCCCAGCGTATCGCATATGGCAGTGTGAACTGCCGGGGGTGCGTGTGCGATGCGGAAACAGGCTGCGAATTCGCAGCCTTCCCGCATCGCATATATGTGAACCGAGCCTAAAACACATCTAATAAAAAAATGTTAAAAATCTAATTTCTTTATCAGTTTAGGCCAATTTGTATTCTGCTACATATTTTTGGTAAAAAAAAAAATCCCAAAAAGCGTATATTAATTTGTGCAAACGTTATAGTGTCTACAAACTATGGGATACATTTCTAAACTTTTTATTTTTTTTTTTTATTGTTTTTATTAGTAATGGCGGCGATCAGCGATTTTTAGCAGGACTGCAACATTGCGGCGGACAGATCTGACACACCGTGACACTTTTTGGGGACCAGTGACACCAATACAGTTATCAGTGCTAAATAATATGCCCTGTTACTGGCAGAGAAGGGGTTAACATCAGGGTCGATCAAAGGGTTAAGTGTGCTCATAGGGAGTGCTTTCTAACTGTGTGGGGGATGGACTGACTGCAGGAAGAGAGAGATCTTGTGTTCCTTGTTAGTAGGAACACAAGATCTCCATCTTCCTGTCTGACAGAACAGCGGTCTGCTTTGTTTACATAGACAGACCGCTGTTCTGTCATTCTCCTGCGCGATCGCTGGTGGCCGCCAGCCATCGCGGCCGCCGGACCTGCTGGTTGGCTCCCACTTTGCCAAATTACAGCAGGAGCACTGCTCTGGCGGCACACACGTGCGCCCCCTAGAGCCCTTCAACAAAATCACATATAGGTATGAAATTCTGCGCTTAAAGGCTGCCCTGCCGCAGTAAAGGTCCTTAAAGTGGAGTTCCGGCCTATTTTGAAACTTTAGGGATTCCTGGAGTGCTCGCTATGCTGATCAACAATTGGGCATTTTCAATTTTTTTCGGGGGGCCCTTACCTTATTTTCAGGGCATTTTTGATTGTACTTCCTCCTTCTCCCCCCTCTATGGCCACGGCCACCGACATCACTTCCGCCTTTGCATTGCATCCTGGGAGCTGTTTGTCATCACTCCCAGGAGGCTGGAACAAGGAAGAACTCCCAGAACACTCCCTGGAATCAGGAAGAAGGACACAGCAGATTACACTGCGGCTTCAGATGCCCACATCCAAGATGGCCACGCCCAGACAGCGTTTTTAAAAGTAAGATTTTGACTAAAATCCAATACTGTACACCTTGTAAGTATGAGAGTAGCGGTTCTGTAAAGGGCGATGGATTAGTATTATAGGGGTATTTTTAGTTAAAAAAGGTATTTGAGGCTGGAACTCCACTTTAAGTGGTTAACAGACCAACAAAAGTGGCAGTTACAGGGTTTAGACAAAGAGTTTACAACTGACAGCCAGGGCTACTGTTAGAAATCACTGGACCCCATCCAGCCTACCTGACAGGACCCCCTTCCCAAAGGGGAAACTGACTGGGGACTGAGTCCCTTTCTCCGTAGCCTCAGATGAATTAATAGGAAACGCTCTGAGGCTTCCTGCTCATTCACAAACTGAAGCATAGTAAACACTGTTTACTATGCTTCAGTGATGAATGGACGGAGTGATTGGTGACTGATCACTCACTGTGTTCATTCAGGAAAGGAACGGCTGCGGGGGGAAAGGGGCACACATGGGGACCCAGGAGCAAATAGAAGGGGGCACCTGTGCTGGAACCAATCCACCAGAGGGGGAATGAAGAGGAGAAGCTGGCAGCACTGCAGGGGGAGGCAGAAGAGGATCGGTGTCTGCAATATGACAGTACAGCCGATCCTCCTGCTCAACAGGTGCCCTGCAGTGGCGGCCTGTCCATTGGGGGTGCAGGGGCACCGCCCTCCCCATCCATGCATCCGGCCCCCTAATCTACATGCCGGACGCATGGATTCCAATGGGGCTTTTTTTTTTTTTAAGCACGTGATTACAGCCAGAGGCTCTAATAGGCTTCAAAAAAGGGTGGGCTTGGGTTGCCCACCCAGTTGTATGACAATAGTGAATGAATATTCGCTATTATCACACTGATTCTCCTGCTAGCCAATCAGGAAGTGGGTCGTGAGACCCCTTTCCCGATTGGCTGAAAAGAGAAGCGATTTTACTGACCATTGTCCAGGAAGAGGGAAGAGACGCACGGCCGGCCAGAGGAGAATCACAGCCACTTAGCCATCCGGGAAGGAGGAAAGAATGCTGGCTGTCTGTTCCGCAGGGGAGTGGATTTTCCTGCCGGCTGGCCGTCCGTCCGTCCCATGAGGGGGGAGTGGATTTGCCTGGACTTGCCTGCCGGCTGGCCGTCCGTCCGTCCCACGGGGGGAGGGGGGATTTGCCTGGATTTGCCTGCCGGCTGGCTGTCTGTCCCACGGGGGGGGGGGTTGCCCCCCCCCCTCCAAATTATCATGCACCAGCCGCCACTGTGACCGGGCACCCCCTTTTGAACTGATGAGGCCCAGGCCCAGTACAGGGGGGCTGGCTGTACTGCCTTATCAGCAGCCCTGCTGACAGGGGTGCTTTCAGTGATTGACTTTTATGTATTTATATAAGACCTTTATCCAAAAAGGAGAAAAACATTTTTTTTTTTTTTTTGCTGTAACTGCGTTAGCTGAAGTTTGGCTTCAATTTGTTAGTCAAGTCCAAAAATTCTGTTGTCAGTTGACAATTCTGCTGTCCAAGGGAGTCTCCATTTCTCCTCCATCCATAGTGGGGACACCCCAAGACAGGAGGCGTGTTACTGACTTCCAGATCACCAGGTGAAAATATCCGAAATAAAAAAAACAAATGCAGCCACCACATCTATGGACTGTACGTTGTAATATAGTCCATTTTTGGTGTTTGGTTAACCACTTAAGCCCCGGAAGATTTGACCCCCATTCCGACCAGGGGTATTTTGCGATTCGGCACTGCGTGACTTTAACGGACAATTGCGCGGTCGTGCGATGCTGTACCTAAACGAATTTGGCGTCCTTTTTTTCCCACAAACAGAGCTTTCTTTTGGTGGTATTTGATCACCTGTGCGATTTTTTGATCACGCGCTATAAACAAAAAAAGAGCGTAAATTTTGCAAAAATAACAATATTTTTCACATTTTTGTATATGAAATTCCCCCAAAAAAAATGTAAAAATCAAAATTTTTTAACATTTTCGGCCAATTTGTTTTATGCTACCTATGTTTGGTAAAAAAAATCGCAAAAAGCGTATTTTGATTGGTTTGCGCAAAAGTTATCGCGTTTACTAACAAAGGGAAAGATTTTTGTCATTTTTGTTGTTTTTTTTTTTAACGCGTAATGGCGGCGATCTGCGATTTTTTTTTGCGGTACTGCGACATTGGGGCGGACAGATCGGACCCTTGACTGACATTTTTGACACTTTTGGGGGTACCAGTGACATTACTACAGTAATCAGTGCTATACATATGCACTGTTACTGTAAAAATACACTGGTAGTGAAGGGGTTAACTTTATTTGGGAGGGAGGGGCTGTGTGTATCCCTAGGGGCGTGCTTTCTACTGTGATTGGCTGGGGCTTGAGCTGTAAGGACACTGATCAACGGATCTACATAGTAGATCCATGTGATCAGTGTCTTTGCAGCGAGGAGAATGACAGGTGGCTTGTTTACACAAGCTGCCTGACTTTCTCCCTCTCCCCCGCCGATCGCCGAGTGGCCGGCGGACATCGGGTCCGCTGGTCACACGCGTGGGGGGGTCTGTGACCACCCGGGAGCGGGAGCGCGCCTCCGGGGGCGCGCGCTCGCTCCCTAGACCCTCACAAGCAAGCAACGTAGCCCTACGTTAGTTTGCCTGTGAGGGGCTGACTGCCGACGTAGATAGTCGTGCGGCGGTCGGCAAGTGGTTAAACCACTTCAGCTCCGAAAGGTTTTACCCCGTTCGTGACCAGGCCATTTTCTGCTATTTAGCACTACGCTATTTTCACTGGTAATTGTACGGTCATGCAACGCTGTACTCAAATTACATTTATATCACATTTTGCACACAAATAGAGCGTTCTGGGTTTTTATTGTTTATTATCTAAACAAAAAGACTGAAAAATTTGAAAAATATATATATATATGTTTTCACTTTTTATATAAAACATCCAATAAAAAAAAAAAAAAAAAAGTTAATTTCTTCAAAAATTTAGGCCAAAATTAATTCTGCTACATGTCTTCAGAAAAAAAAAATCCCCAAAAAATCCCAATAAGGCCTCTTGCACTTGACACGTTTGAGCATCTACTTTTTTAAGACATTTTTTTTTTTTTTGGTATATATTTACGCGCAATTCCTGGGTATATGCGTTTGTGCAATTCTGCTCGCACATTTTTGCGCATATGTGGGAAAACAGTATCTCAAACCTGCCTGGTGTGTTCCTTGTTCTTCATGATGCTCTCTGCGCTTTAAACGGACCTCTGAGACTATCACAGTGCAGGTGTATTTATACAGAGACTTGATTACACACAGGTGGATTCTATTTATCATCATTAGTCATTTAGGTCAACATTAGATCATTCAGAGATCCTCACTGAACTTCTAGACAGAGTTTGCTGCACTGAAAGTAAAGGGGCTGAATAATTTTGCACGCCCAATTTTTCAGTTTTTTATTTGTTAAAAAGTTTGAAATATCCAATAAATTGCATTCCACTTCATGATTGTGTCCCACTTGTTGTTGATTCTTCACAAAAAAGTGCAATTCCGCTCGCACATTTTTGCGCATATGTGGGAAAACGTATTTTCACGTTCTTGTTCTGCACAATATATAAATGGGCATGTGTTCGCATTTGCGCATATTTTCGCGCATGAGCCGTAAATTACCGACCAAGAAAGCTGATTTTTCTATTTTTTTTTCTACTGAAGAATGCACGGCGCTTGTTTACACGTTTGGGGTATCGTTCATGGAACATGAAGCCCTGTTGACATTGTGCCGATTTGGCATGCGATTTGTCATGTCAAATTGCATGTTAAATCGGAGCCTATTGCCGGCAATGGCACCGGTTCACACTGAGGGCGGGTTTGAAATCATTCAGCTGAACGCACACGATACCAAAGTCGCATGTCAGTGCAACCTCGGGGGCGATTTGACAGACATCTGTACGGGTTCATTCACAGATGTCTATTGAAATCGGCCGGTAGTTTTCAAAAGTAGTGCAGAAACTACTTTTGGGAATCGGTGCGGCGCTGCAAAGTCATGCTTGCACCAATTCGGACAGTGACACTGCCGGCAATAGGCTCTGATTTGGCATGCGATTTGACATGTCGAATCGCATGTTAAATCTGCCTGATATGAATGGGGGCTTATTGTTCCATGAACGACACCCCGAAACAGATTGCAAAATGCATTGAGCTTGACAGAATCATATGAATCGTGTATCATAGTATCGTGTTCACACCCATCCGATGCGATTTTTATGCGGTGAAAAAAGTATCGACCAATATCGTTTTTTTAATGCCGATACCAATATTTTGGTCATTGGATATCAGTATCGGCCGATATCTACCGATATTGTCACACATGTAAAAAAACATTTTTTTTTCTTATTTTTTTTTTCTACAGGTACTGTTGTGGAGGGATCTGGGGGTCTAAAAGACCTCAAACCCCTCCTCAGCACCGAGAAGCATTCAAAATGCCAAATTTGGCTGTTTTGAATGCTGTCAGTTTTTTCAATTCGGCGCCGAGTACCCGGAAGTGATGTCATGACATCACTTCCGGAGACCCGGGTCTTCTCTTAGGCGGCGGCGGTGGAGGTAGGATGCCCGGGTCTCCTGGTGGGACGGGAGACCTCGGCGAGCCGTGGAAGGCGGCGGGAGGGGGGGGGACGTCCCTTCCCGCTCCTTGTAATGACAGCCGAGCGGCTTCTCATCTGGAGGAGGGTGGTTCTCAGCTAGGCACACCCTCCTCCTGCCTGCATGCCTAAGCCAAGGGAAGATTGATTCCAGGAAGTAAATGTTACACAAATCATCTGCCCTTTCACAGGATGGATGTGGATAGAAATGCTTGGGGGAAATGATTTCTCAACAAAATAAAGCATGGAGACATGGATGGATGGATTGGGGGGGGGGGGGTTTGGTTTTTGCCTTGAATCTTAAAAATGAATTAAATTCATGTTGTAGAGCTCAGATAGAGTTTAGTTCCGCTTTAAAGTTATATTGAAGGATATATTTTCTTCTTTTTAAAGAGGAAGTAAAGCCTGGAAACTATTTTTTCTTTTTAGATACCTGCAAAGTAAATGCATAATGTGCTAGTATGCAATGCATACTAGCACATTATGTGACACTTACCTCCAAGCGAAGCCAGCGTCGTCCCTGCTGAAAGCCGCATCCATCTTTGCTCCTCTTCCTTCCGGGTCTGTTGACTCCGGCTGTGCTACTGGACGGAGCCGCATGACGTCACTCCCGCGCATGCGCGCAAGAGCCGCCGGTCACGGCACAGTTCACGGCACTGCTCGTTCAGAGCGCATGCGCCGATGACGTCATTGGCTGCATGCAATGTAAATATCTCCTAAATAGTGCAAGTTTAGGAGATATTTACAGTACCTATAAGTAAGCCTTGTTATAGGCTTACCTATAAGTACAAACATTGCAGGGGGGTATACAACCTCCTTAAATGCTACTACACAACCTTGGGGGGTATACTGCTTCTTTATATTGTGGACGATTGTTTGAAACTGTATTATATGGTTCCCCCAAGCACCGGCTGCAATATCCAGTTTGAAGGTGGCTCCTTTCCCTTATAGGGTTCTATGGAGCCACCCTTGTGTGCCGTTCCCAGCATACACCTACAGGCGCTGTGTGCGTCCATAGAAAGAGATAGCCATGCAGGGGATTCCCTGTCACACAGCAGCACATACACAAAGGTATGGGTATGCTCGTCACATCATTGACCTAATATGGCGAGAAAGGTTTTGGCTTGAAATACTCTTTGACCCTGGCCTTGCAGCTGGTCCCATCCACAGTAGAAGGATGATAAGCTTCATACTACAGCAGCCTCTCTCCCTGCAGCTTGAGGGGGATGAAGAAATATGAGAGTGGGATGGAGGCATGCAAAGTTCAGAGTATGGGGAAGGCATCATCTGGTATGTGACATCCATAAACCGATGGGGGGGGGGGGGGGGAGCGATGGAGCTGGAAGCAGATGTGGAAAATCTTATCACTAAGCTGTGCCGGGAGAGACAGTTCTCTGCAAGCTAAGACATGCAACCATACAGTAGATTCACCCTAACACAGTGCATGCAAAGCTGAAGATTAAGGCGCCATGCACACTGGGTCATTTAGCTCTGGTGCATGGGACTCTGGGGTTTAGCTGCAGATGAAGGGCACAGGTGCACCTAGCGATAAGAATGATTTGGGCAGCATGCAACCAGGGACAACTGCACTTCATCCCTGGTTGTACACTACTCTAATTGTTCATACTACGAGATGCACCATTCAACCCCGCCGCCAGCAGCCTGTCAAACACTATGGGAGGCTGACAGCTGCTGCAGCTCGATGGTGCTGGACAGTGCACCTACACTGCCTTGAAAAAGTATTCACACCCTTTGAACTTTCCCCAGTTTGTCATGTTACAACCAAAAACATAAAAAATGCATTTTATTGGGATTTTATGTGATAGACCAGTGGCGGCTGGTGCACCAGGCCGCACACCAGGACCACACCAGGACCCTGGACCCCCCCCCCCCACGGCTCGCTCCCTCACTTCCGCTTCAGCTCCCCCCCCCCCCCCCCGTGCCCAATGGCATGGCTTCTACTTTCGGCCAATCAGGAAACAGGTCTCAGGACCCGCTTCCTGATTGGCCAGGAGGCGGATTCATGTGACAATAGCGAATATGCATTCGCTAATGTCACACAAGTGGGTGGGCTCGGGGCGCAGTGCCCACCTTTATTTTTAGCCTGTGAGAGCCTCTGACTCTAGTCATATGGTTAAAAAAAAAAAGTCCCATTGAACTCCATGCGTCCGGTGCCCCGCATGTAGATTAGGGGGCCGGATGCATGGATAGGGGGGGCAGCGCCCCTGCGCCCCCAATACACTAGCCGCCACTGTGATAGACCAACACAAAGTGGCACATAACTGTGAAGTGGAAGAAAAATCATTTTCAAATTTTTTTACAAATGAATATGTGAAAAGTGTGGCGTGCATTTGTATTCACCCCCCGGAGTCATCACTTTGTAGAACCGCCTTTCCCTGCAATTACAGCTGCAAATCTTTTTGGAGATGTCTCTACCAGCTTTGCACATCTAGAGAGTGACATTTTTGCCCATTCTTCTTTGCAAAATAGCTCAAGCTCTGTCAGATTGGATGAAGAGCGTCTGTGAACAGCAATTTTCACGTCTTGCCACAGATTCTCAATTGGATTTAGGTCTGGACTTTGACTGGGCCATTATAACACATGAATATGCTTTGATCTAAACCATTCCATTGTAGCTCTGGCTGTATGTTTAGGGTCGTTGTCCTGCTGGAAGGTGAACCTCCGCACCAGTCTCAAGTCTTCTGCAGACTCTAACAGGTTTTCTTCTAAGATTGTCCTGTATTTGGCTCCACCCATCTTCACATCAACTCTGACCAGCTTTCCCGTCCCTGCTAAAGCAAAGCATTCCCACAACATGATGCTGCCACTACCATGTTTCACGGTTGGGATGGTGTGTTCAGGATGATGTGCAGTGTTATTTTTCTCCCATATATAGCATTTTGCTTTTAGGCCAAAAAGTTAAATTTTAGTCTCATCTGACCAGACCTCATTCTTCCACATGTGTGAAGTTACTGTGAAGCAGCTATCAGAGTGAGAAGTCTTTAACCTTAATTCTTCAGTCGGCTACCATTGGGGCCCAGTCTATATGGTGGTAGACATAAGTACAGTCCCAAGAAAGTCTGCATGAAGTAAATAATGCTGCTAGTTAGATGACCAGTGCCTACCCTATGTGCTCAGTCTCTGCTAGCAACACCAGCAGTGTCTATGCACCTGTTCAACGATACAGCTCTCAGTCTCTCTGTCAGGGAAATGGCCGTGGAAGAACGGGCAATATTGCCAATACTAAAAATGGGCGCCTCGGGCACACTCTCGTGCAAATGCACATTGGCAGAAGAATAGCAAATTGGCGTGCATCGTAAATCAGCGCACACACTAGCGCAATGGCGCGCGCATAACGTGACAGATGTGGCCACTTGCTGACCTATAAAAGACTATTGCTGATTCCACCAAATAGCTGGAAGGCGCCCTTATTAGGGCAGTATGTGCTTTAATTTTTCCTTTGTGTGCACACTGGCCAGCAATGGAAGCAAGATTGTTTTGGGGAGGGGGGGAGGGGGGCGGAAGGTGGATGGGTTCACTCTTGACATCTAACCATAGCACACAGTGCAATTTCATTGCAATGCTATTTCAAACTTTCAACTTTTTTATCCTTTCATCAAAGTGGTAGCAAAGCATTCACCAAAAATGAGATCACCTTGGGGTGTCTGCTTTCCAAAAATGGCTCATTTCAGGGTGTTTGTACTGCCCTGCCACTTGTATTCAATGTTTTATACTAGCAAGTAAGGGAAGCCTTTTGTTCTTTATTAGTAATTATTCTTTTATAAAGTATAAAGCACTGTGACTAATAAATACCAACGAAAGAAAGCTCTATCTGTCATTAAAAAAAGGATAAAAAAAAGTACAGTTTTGCAATGATGAAGCAATTGTCAGTCAAACTATCACAGCACTAGAAAAACTAAAGGATGGCCTGGTGATGGTGGGGTATTACAGGCTAGAAAGCAAGTTTCTTACCGCTTAAGGACCGCCTGCACAGTGTAGCCCTTAGGCGCAAACTCACGTACATGTACGTAATTCAAATCTTCAGCCCTGGGGCGTACGCATGCCGCTGGAGCCCCGCTCCTGCTGTGATTGGACATAACCAGAGCCATTCAGCAGGTCTGGCGGCCGCGATGGCCCCTGGGATCCGCCGATCATTCAGAGAAGAGGCAGAACGGAGGTCTGCCTATGTAAACAAGACAGACCGCCGTTCTTCGAAGGAGGAAAATTCAGATCTTGTATTTCTGCTAAGCAGAAACACGGATCTCTGTTTTCCTTCAGTCATAGCATTCCCCCCTACAGTTAGAAAGCACTCCCTGGGAGCACATTTACCCCTTTTATCGCCCCTTGATATTAACCCCCTTCCCTGCCAGTGTCATTAGTACAGTGACAGTGCATTTTTTTAGCACTTAGCACTGATTACTGTATGGGTGTCACTGGTCCCCATAAAGTTTTACTTAGTATCAGCTGTGACCGCCGCAATGTCGCAGTCCCGCTAAAAATCGCTGATCGCTGACATTACTAGTAAAAACAATAAAAGGAGGGGGCGTGGCCGGGATGTGAAGCCGAGCGGACGTGTGAAGCCGGAGCTCCGATCCTGATCTCATCCTTTTCTACCCTTGAGCTACCCGATCATCCTCGGCACCCCCTTTTTCCACCCTGGGTCCCCCTAAGAAGACGAGCGGTAAGCAGCGAGCCCCTCCGATAGCTCCCGGGAGGCTCCGTTCTTCGGCTGCGCCTGCTTCTTCTCCCGGTCCCCAGAGGCCGCCGGCGGCCATCTTGGACACGAGGACTCCTCTCTCCAGCATGTCGGTCAGCACCCAGACAGAGTCGGGCCCCGGCCGACCACAGGATCCCTCTCCATCGGACATCCTGGAGGCGATTAAGGCATGTAAGGATACCCTGACTGTTAAAATCGATTATTTGGCGACGGATATCAGCCTTATTAGACATGACTTGGACAAGTTCCGCTCTCGGGTGTCTGAGGCGGAGGATCACATCTCCCGCCTGGAGGACAATTCCAGGGAGGACTCCAGGGACATCCATGCCTTACAGTTGCAGGTGAAGGCTCTCCAGGACAGGGCGATTGACACCGAAAATCGCCTGAGGCGCAACAACATCCGCATCCTGGGGTTGCCGGAGCGGGCTGAGGGCTCCAAGCCTGCCGAATTTGCGGAGGCCTTCCTCCCCAAGCTGCTGGATTTGCCTGACATGCCGCCAACCTTCGTGGTGGAGAGGGCACACAGGGTTCCCCCGACCCCCCCCGCTCCGGGGGCGCCTCCCAGGCCATTCCTGCTGCGGCTGCTCAACTACAGGGACCGGGACAGACTTTTGGCGGCGGCTCGTTCCAAGAAAGAACTCCGCTATGAGGACGCCCGAATTATGCTGTTCCCGGACTACTCGCAAGAAGTGCAACGACAACGCCGCCAATTCACCGACATCCGCAAGCGTCTCCGCGATCTAGGCATCAAATACAGCCTCCTCTATCCGAGCAGACTCCGGGTAATCGACGGTGATCGCACCCGGTTCTTTGATACCCCGGAACAGGCGGCTTCCTGGCTGGACGTTCGTTGATCCGTGCTGCCTCCTGGGCCCGAACAACGCAAGTATCCATCCTGTTTTCGTTGTGGCCCTCCCTGGGACTGGATTTCTCCCTTATATGTCCCCCTGCCTTGCCCTCCTGCCCCGGTCCCCTGCCTGCCCCCCCACATCTCCTATTTCGTGCCTTGAGAATTGCCTTTACCCATTCATGATGTACTCTGGGTAGCTCACTGTTAAGGAGCTGGCTTCGGGACGTTGGATTGTGCTGTGACATTTGGTTTTCCCCTTTTTTTTCTTCTGCTGACCCTTCCGCTCCTGGTGCTGCCCCCCCGGCCACTCACTCAGGTTCCCCCCCCTTGTTTTTGTTCCCCCCTGCCCCTCACTTCCGTGCTCTATGCTATAGCTCTCGCGGGAGCTCTGGTTCCAATGACGTTGTTGTTTTTTGGGGTACAGGCCGGCCCCAGCTCCCCCCGGGGGGCCTTGGTTCCCCCCCCGGTTCTTTTTTTCTTTTTGCGGGGGATGCTGGGGTTTGGCAGGATAGGCACTACGTGCCTGGGTAATGTTGTTGTTCACTTCTGTGTTTTAGTGTTCATTGTTCTGTGTTTGTGTGTGCGGTGCTTGGGTTCGACTGGTCTTGCTGCTCCCCAGATGCTACGGCAGGCCCCCGCGGGGTCCCTCCCCATCTTCACCCTAGCTGTTTGTTATGGCCTCCCGTGACTCTCAGTCCTTCTCCGTCATCTCCTGGAATGTCAGGGGCCTTAACTCTAAATTTAAGAGGGCTCTGATGTTTCAATACCTGTCCTCCCGCAAGCCTTCTATAGTGATCCTTCAAGAGACGCATCTGGTGGGGAGCAAGCTACAGTCCCTCAAAAAGCCGTGGGTTCACAAATCATTTCATGCTTCTTAAGGCCCGTACACACGTACCGATCGTCGGCATACAAACGTCGGTGGACGAAGGATCTGCCGATTGTACGCGTGTTAGTATGGTGCCTCCGACAGATGTCTGCGCACAATCCGCGGACAAAAGTCTTTCGTGCAAACATGAAAATATTTGTATGCCGACACCAGAACGGACGATTGTTCGCCTGTCAGTACACAATTCGGCCGACAGACCGCAGATTTGCAAGACTGGGCATGCTCAGAAAATAGAAAACACAGGGAAAGTTAACCATTACATGACATCACTTCTGCAGTCGGCGGACAAAATTCTTGTGCTGTCCTTGTGCTGTCTTTGCACTTTTCAGCAGACACCGACATCCCGGGGAGAAAAGAGGAACATTTGTAAGCCGACCATCGGTACGTGTGTACGAGGCTTTACTCTAGCTACGCCCGTGGGGTCTCGGTGCTGATCCGCAAAACCTTGCCTTGTGAGGTGGAGGCGGTCCACACGGACCCCATGGGCCGCTATGTTGTTTTGGTCCTCACCATGTGGCACTGTAGATATGTGTTAGTGGGCCTATATGTTCCTCCTCCGTTTAAGTCTGATATTCTCTACACTGTGTTGGATAAGGTCTCCCCTTACTGCCCTGCGAAATTGCTGTTTCTGGGGGATTTCAATGCCATTCTCTCCCCTGCTCTGGACAGGCCTTCACCCCCTAAATCCTTTTCAGAGGATCTGCTGCATTGGTCGGAGGCTGCTGGGGTGCGGGAGGTCTGGCGTTGGAAGCACCCGGACCAGAGAGGTTATTCGTGTTTCTCCTCTTCTTACAAAACCTCCTCCAGAATTGACCTGGCGTTTGCCAACTCCCTGGCGTTATCCGATGTGGCGACGGCGAAGTACTTACCGGCGGGTCTGTCTGACCACTGCCCCTTGGAGCTCACCCTCCGCTCTGGCGCGGCCCGTTCGGCCTCCATGTGGCGTTTGGGCTCCCAGTGGGTGGAACAACCGGATGTCGCCTCTCGGATCCCGCCGGTTCTGGAGGACTATTGGAAGAACAATGCCGACACGTCCTCACCTGGGCTGGTTTGGGACGCGTTTAAAGCTTATACTAGGGGCCAATATATGTCTATCATTAAAGCGGTTAAGGTACAGCAGGCCGCGGAGCTGACTCGCCTGGAGGGGGGGGTGGAGGGGGCCACTGCCGCGTACGGCCTGGACCCTTCTACCTCAAACTTTGAGGCGTTGCAGGCGATGAAGCGAGACTCCATCTTCACATGTCCGAGGTCACGAGGTTGTCAATATATCACTCTCGACAATCCTTTTTTGAGCAAGGGGATAGGAATGGTAGGTTTCTGGCGCTGATATCCCAGCATGATGCCCCCCTGACGGTGGTCCCTTACCGCTCCCGAGGTCATCATAGCTGCCTTTCGCTCATATTATAGCGCCCTCTACACCACTACCCTTCCCCCAGACTTTCGACCGACTGATTTGGACTCCCTTCTGGACCCCGTGGCCCTGGGCTGGCTCTCTGATTGCGAGAGGGAATGGCTGGTGAAACCCATCACATCTGAGGAGGTCCTGGCTGTTCTCTCGACTATTCCGGGAGGCAGGGCTCCAGGTCCAGACGGTCTCCCCGTGGACTTTTATAAGGCCCACTCGGGACTCTTGGCCCCTCTACTGGCTTCGACGTTCACCAGGTGTCTTGCGGAGGGGTCTCTTCCTCCCTCGATGGCTGAAGCGCATGTTGTTCTTATCTATAAGCCCCCTAAGGACCCGAAGCTGTGCGCTTCTTACCGACCTATAGCGCTGCTCAACACGGACCTAAAGATCCTGACCAAACTACTGGCTATCCGCCTGCAGCCCTTGCTCCCCTCTGTGGTAGACCAAGACCAGACTGGCTTTATGCCTCATAGGTCCACAGACGTTAACCTCCGCAGACTGTATACCAACCTCCAGGCGCAACATGTCAATGTGGGTTCCAGAGTGGTTGCTTCACTGGATAACGAAAAGGCTTTCGATTCGGTGGAGTGGCCCTTCCTGTGGGAGACTCTCAGAAGCATGGGGTTCCCCCTGCTCTTCATTGAGTGGTTAAAAATCATTTATAGCTCACCGGTGGCGGCTATTCGTTTGGGGGGACAGCTGTCGTCTTGGTTTGCTCTGTCCAGGGGCACGAGGCAGGGCTGCCCTCTCTCCCTGGCCCTGTTCGCCATTGCTATGGAGCCGGTGGCGGAGGCCCTCCGCATTTCCCCGCTGGTTCGGGGCCTGCGGATTGCCGGGCTGGAGGAGAGGGTGGCCCTGTACGCTGACGACCTGCTGTTATTCCTGAATGATGCCGACTCTTCGCTCACGGGTGCCTTACATGTCCTGGAGGCCTACTCTCGGGTAACCGGGCTGAAGGTCAACTGGTCCAAGTTGCAGCTGTTGGCGATTGACCAGGGGGCCCGACGTTCGGCGCCGCCCGATATTCAGCTACAGTGGGTGGATGTGTTGGTGTATCTAGGAGTTAGGGTCTCTAGGGTCGCTGACGACTTTGTCGCTCTCAACCTGGAGCCGGTGGTGGCGGCGCTCAGGACCAAGCTGAAGGCATGGGAGAACTTGCCCCTTTCCCTTCTGGGCCGGGTTAACCTGGTCAAGATGAAAGTGCTGCCCAAATTTACGTATCTCTTCCGACACTCCCCGCAATGGATACCAAAGTCCTTCTTTGCTTCCCTGAATAAGCTGTTCTCCTCCTTTTTGTGGGGTCCCTGCCCCCCAAGATATAAACTTTCCACCCTTATGCGCCCCCCCTCACAGGGGGGCCTAGCTTTCCCTGATTGCCACAAATACTTTCTAGCCTCCCAGCTGGTGTCTGCGGCTTGGTGGCTGAACCCCGACCTGCATAACTCGGCGGTTGCGGTGGAGGCAGCGGTGCTCGGGTCCGTGGAGGCGCTCACTCATCTGTTGTTTCGGGGTCCTAGGGCCCCGCATGGTCTCACGACCTCCATGGTTACGGTCCTGCGGGCATGGAAATCTGGTTTGCAGCTAGAGGGCTACCCGGGCTCTGCTGTCTCCCCCAACGCACCTCTGTGGTATAATCCCAACTTGCCACATCTCTGCTCCCTCCCGGACCCAGCGGTGTGGACGAAGTACCATGTTAAGAAACTTTCAGACATCTCCCCTGACCTCTCCTTTCCCCCCCTTCAATTTTTCGTGGATTCCTTCCATGTACCACCCTCCATGGTTTTCCGCTACCTACAGCTCTCCCATGCCTTCAAGTCCCAGTTTCCACCCGGTGGTTCCCAGGTAGTGCAGTCAGATCTTGAGCGGGTTTTGCGGCACGACTGCTCTGAATGAGCGATGTCGACCCTTTACGCGCATCTCCTCCGGGTTCACTCTCCGGAGCTCTCTGGTCTCCGCGCTCGGTGGACCAGGGACGTTCCGGACCTGGACCAGGAGGACTGGATAAACATGTGGGAGGTTCCGTTCAAGATGTTGGTCTCACTCAGGGATAGACTTATTCAATTCAAAATTGCACACAGAGCCTACCTCACCCCGCATAGGTTACATAAAATGCACGCCTCCCAGTCGCCGGAGTGCTGGCGCTGTGGCCAGGCCCCGGGTGACTTCCTTCATATATTCTGGACCTGTCCCCACCTCTCTACCTTCTGGTCCGGGGTGCTACACATGATTGCAGAGGTCTCCTCCATCTCGCTAGATCCCTCCCCGAGAATATGTTTACCCGGTCTACTGGATGATCTGGTGTCTCGGGTGGCGGACCGCACGTTGCTCGGTTTATTATTGTTTTATGCCAGGAAATCCATTGTGCTCCACTGGCGACAGCGCTCCCCTCCCACGGTTCAGCAATGGAGGACCCTGGTGAATTCAGTCCTCCCCTTATACAAAGACACATATGTGCACAGGGGTTGCCGGAAAAAGTTTGATAGGGTGTGGACTCGGTGGCTCTCCGATCCCCCCACTGTCCCGGGGTGGGGGAGGCGGGTCTCGCCTTCCGTCTTAAGCGGATGGCGCCCCTCGCCTTGGGGTGTTATGGGACTCTGTGATGTTTGGGGTTGACCTGTATTAAGCATGGGCCCTGCTGATGAGTTTTGGTGAAGATCTCCTATTGTTTTTATAGTATCTGCTGTGTCTCTCAGGGCTGTTGTGTATGCCTTTCACTTGGTTTGTAATACACTTGCCCTTCCCTTTGGACCCCTGCGCGGGTGCCGTGTTTCATTATGTATGTAATGCTGCTAGCTCGTATCTGGTCTGAGCCTCAGCACCAATGTTTGTAGTTGTTGTTTTCTTTTGCAAAATTCAATAAAAAAGATTTTCAAAAAAAAAAAAAAAAACAATAAAAGGAATTAATTGGGATTTTTTTTTTACGAAAAACATGTAGCAGAATACATATTGACCTAAATTGATGAAGAAATTAGATTTTTTACATTTTTTTATTGGATGTTTTTTTTTTATAGCATAAAGTAAAAAAAAAAAAAAATATATATATATATATATATATATATATATATATATATATATATAATTTATTTATTTATTTATTTATTTATTTATTTATTTATTTTTTAAATTGTCGCTCTTTTGTTGTTTATAGCACAAAAAATAAGGGATTTTTTTTTTTACTAGAAATTTGTAGCAGAATACAAATTGGCCTAAAATGATTTTTTTTTTTTGGGAATGTTATATAGCAGAATGTGAAAAATATATATTTTTTTTTTCAGAATTGTCGCTCTTTTTTTGTTTATAGCACAGCAAAAATAAAAATTGCAGAGGTGATCAAAAACCACCAAAAGAAAGCTCTATTTGTGGGAAAAAAGGACATACATTTATATGGGTACAGTGACAAAACAAAAGGACAGAAAAAAATTGGGACTTTATATGAGTTGTGACCAGCTTAAAAATAATGATAATGAATATGGACACATTTTATATACACGGAAGAACGAATATATATATATATAGGAGAATCGTATGTTTATTGAAACATCTTCTAGATTGTAATATCTAACGAGCAGGGCCCTCTAATTCCTCCTGTATTGAATTGTATCATAACTGTATTTTCTTCCCTCACATTGTAAAGCGCTGCGCAAACTGTTGGCGCTATATAAATCCTGTATAATAATAATAACTAATAATAAAGTCAATACATCTGGATAAGAACAAATAATCAATAAATTGGGATTTTGTTGCATACAGGGATGGAAACTCATTTGTGTATAAGTCTCATTTAAAGTCCCAATATACCCCCCTCATTTTAATATATGGGTACAGTGTCGCACAACTGCGCAATTGTCAGTTAAAGCAATGCAGTGCCGTATCACAAAAAATGGCCCGGTCATGAAGGGGGTAAAACCTTCCGGGGCTGAAGTGGTTAGAGCGATGATATTGCGGATTCTCGCACACTTTGCATTGCTCGTTGGTTGCGTAGCGTGTCCTGGCACAGGTTGGTGAGGAGCCGTCGTGGCTTCTCCCCCCCCCCCCCCCCACCATAACTAGTTCTCAAGCTGTTCCCTCCACAGCCAAATCCTCGGCCTCTCCTCCAGCAGGCAGATGGAATAAAGTTTTACTGACTCACTCCTCCAGTTCTCTCTTCCCTTCTCCACATTCCTCCATCTGCAGCCAGGAGGGCCAAACCAGACACCCATTAACCCCATCCTAGCCGAGCTCACACCTAGGAAGAGCAGCACAGGCAGAGCTGAATATACTATTTACTCCATGGCCCATTTCCTCTGTTTATGTGAGCTGCACTCTGCACATGGAAGTAAACCATTAGGGATGGACATTTAGTGTGAAAGCAAGCATTAAAGCAAATAAATCCTCCCCGACCGCTAAAAAATACCCACATCCCAAACCGCTCTGCTTAAGGACCAGGACTATTATTGACATTTGTTGTTTACAAGTTTAAAATAGTATTTTTTGTTAGAAAATTACTTATAACCCCCAAACATTTTATATATTTTTTAAGCGGAGACCATAGAGTGGTTGTTGCAATATCGTCGTAGCAATTTTTCAAGTGCTTTTTTTTTTAATAAAAAAAAAACCAGAAAAAAAAAATCAAAAAAACAGTAAAGTTAGCTCAATTTTTTTTGTATAATGTGAAAGATAATGTAATGCCGAGTAAATAGATACCTAACATTGTCATGCTTTAAAAATTGTGCACGCTCGTGGAATGGCGACAAACTACGGTGCTTAAAAATCTCCATAGGCGACGCTTTAAACTTTTTTACCGGTTACCAGTTTAAAGTTACAGAGAAGATCTTGGGCTAGAATTATTGCTTTTGCTCTAATGATCACAGCAATACCTGACATGTGTGGTTTGAACATCGTTTACATATGTGGGCACGGCTTATGTATACGTTCACTTCTGCGTGTGAGCTTGGTGGGACGGGGCGCTTTAAAAAAAAATTTCTTATTTATTATGCTTTTTATTTTTTTTATTTTTTACACTGTTCTTTTAAAAAAAAAAAAATGTGATCACTTTAATTCTTATTAGAAGGAATGTAAACATCCCTTGTAATAGAAATAAGCATGATAGGTCCTCTTTATTGTGAGGTCAAAATGACCTTTAGATCTCACATTAAGTGCCGGTTCACACTAGGGCGACCTGTGAGGCGACCTGGTCGCCTCACAGGTCGCCGCAGGTCGCCTCCCATAGGGAAGCTACGGACCCGTTCTAATAGGAGCGACACAAGTCGCTCCGACCTAGAAAAAGGGTCCGGAGCTTCTTTGGGACGACCCGGAGGCGACCGCCATAGACTTCAATGTTATGAAGTCCGTGGCGGCCGCTCCGAGGTCACGGCGCGCTGCTCGCACCCCGACCTCGGAGGTCGCGGTGCGAAGTAGCGTCGCTGCAATGTGAACCGGCGCTAAGACTAAAAAGCAAAAAAATTAATAATTTTACATTTACTAAAGACTGAAGTGACGTCATACAGCGCTCCAAGGACATAGAGTCGAGTGGGGGCCATCTTGCCCATCCCTCCAGCAGGTTGGATCATTTTCGCCGCTACTGACGTCTCCAGTAAGCTAGGAAAACTACCGAGAAGCGGGGGGGGGGGGGGGCATCTCTCCTGCTGCCCATGAAATTCATCCTGTTGCGAATCTGCTGCTGGGACCACTTTTATCTGATAGAGGATCGCCTGCTTTATAGAAATATATCGGGGTTATGGCAGCTATCTGTTACCATAACCACAGTATATAACGTCGAAGTAATGACATGTATATAGACAGTGGGCGGTCCAGAAGTGGTTAAAGGGCAACTTAATTCTGAAGACAAAATATTAAATTTTCATGTTGTTATTTTGGTGACTGATGCCTGCAATTGTTAATGTTCAGCCAATCCAGATCATTAGAACCTAGATTGGGGAGCTTTGGTAAAATATAGAATCAGACCCCTAATGTATCACATTTGAGACCATAGACGTGTTCAGGGGGTGTGCCAGGTATGCCTGGGCATGCCCTATTCACTACATGCAGAGCCGATTCCCCCACTGCCCGGGCTTCCCCCATGTTGGCCTCCCCACCCTGCATTTCTGCTGGCTTACCTCCTCTCCTGCTGCTGTGGGGGGATGTTTCAGGATGGAAAGTGCAGGAAGGGGCTAGTACCTATGTAAATTACCGCCCCCTTCCTTTTCTAAATGAACACACTCACTGTGTCCATTCATAACTTAAACAAAGTAAACTGTGTTTACTATGCTTCAGTTTGTGAATGAACAGGAAGCCGCTCAGCACAGAGCACATCCCATTCATTCCCTGTACAGTGCAGCTGAGGCTGCAGAGAAAGGCGTGTGTGTTTGAGCTTTGGGGTGTGCACCCTAATGCTATAGACTGCACACACCTATGTTTGAGACTGAGAAAGGAACTGAGGACATCGATTCGACAATCCCCTTCTCTGCAGCCTCAGCTGCACAGATGAATGAATAGGAAGCACTCAAAGGCTTCCTATACATTCACAAACTGAAGCATAGTAAACACAGTTTACTATGCTTCAGGGATGGATGGACCCTAATTCTGGCTTTATACATGATCAGGGCTCAGCAAACCCCAGGGGGCAGGTCGCCATTGCGACATGAAGTGTCGTCCTGGTGCCTGGGCTCTGGCCAGAATGCTTCCCACACCCCGCATGCGCCCCTCGCCATGTATCCTGGGCTCTGCTTTGCCATCTGTGGGCCCAGGACCGGTGTAGCGGGTGCCAGGACCGGTGTAGAGGGGAGGGAGGAGAGCGGACCCACATCTGCTCTTTTTCTCTTCTAGTTGTTGACCCGGAAGTGACGCGTGACGACACTTCTTGGTCCCTGTTGACAGTTTTCCCGGCCAACATTTAGTGGAGCACAAGGGAGACATGTAGGGTTTTTTAGACCCTGGATGTCTCATTAAAGAGAACCAAAGAGCAGGTGAGTATAAAATGTCTATGGCGCTGGGAGTGTGCACGAGTTTCAGGGAAAAAAAAGAAATTGTTGGGGAAAACCCATCTCTGCTAATCAGTTAATCCTTAGCCAGGGGGGGGGGGGGGGGAACCAGACGTGTGTTCAACTCCTTTTCCAACCTTAAATTGTCATGGCAGGCCAACTGATTTCTCATGTCTGTAGGTTAGCAATAGAAATGAGGTTCTAACCCTTCCACAACAAGAAATGATTTGCTTTATGAGTTTTAGTACATTTATTTTATTTATTTATTTATTTATTTATTTATTTATTTTTTTTTTTTTAAACATTTATTTTATGAATCTTACTCTGAAATTTCATATAACCTGTTAAGGGGAAAAAAATGATTTGTTCCTGATATTGAGGGATCCTTTTTTTTGCTCTCCCTTTTTTATTTTCTCAATGAATAAAAGATGAAACCCGACTGGTAAATTTGAGCACATCTTCACTTTTGTTCTTTGCTTTTCCCAGGTTATATAAATATTTGCTAGTCTGAGAGTATTTCATATAAAGATTATTGTTACATTAGTAGAAGTGTACTTACATAATGTTACATTGTTACATATTGTGATAATAACTTTGTTGCAAAATACTTTTATACGTAATATCTTCTACAAAGGACACACTGATACCATTATTGCCTATCATTTACAAAAATGCAAATCTGTTCCTACTCATCTATAGTTTAAGCCCTAGTTCACATGGCTGTGACTTGTCATGTGACTTGCGACACATAAAGTCGCATGAGAAGTCAAAACACTGGGCTGGACGACTTCTGCCGCCTATAGTGCAGTGTTGATTTAGTCGACTAAAACGTTTTCGTCGACTAAATTAACACAATTTTAGTCAACTAAAATACGACTAAAACAAAAACAATTCAGATGACTAAAATACAACTAAAACTAAAATGGCATTTTAGTCATAAGACTATAACTAAAACTAAATAGAAAATTGACATAATCAAAATGAACACTCCTCTTTTGGCCATTTCTAAATCGGCAACACAATTCAATCCAGAGCCTCTAATAATAGCACATTAAAGTTTAAACATGTCTGCTGAAAACTAAAAAATTAAGAAAAAGGCTTTTCTAATATTTAATGTTGGTAATATATTCAGGTAATATGTGCAATGACATTACAGCCAATGGAGTTTACAGTTTTTTGGGTTTTTTGTATTTTAACCACTTAAGCCCCAGAAGATTTTACCCCCTTCCTGACCAGGGCCTATTTTGCGATTCAGCACTGAGTGAATTCAACGGACAATTGCGCGGTCGTGCGACGCTGTACCTAAACGAATTTGGCGTCCTTTTTTTCCCACAAACAGAGCTTTCTTTTGGTGGTATTTGATCACCTGTGCGATTTTTTGATCATGCGCTTTAAACAAAAAAAGAGCGACAATTTTGCAAAAATAACAATATTTTTCACATTTTTTTATATGAAATCCCCCCCCAAAAAAATGTAAAAATCCAAATTGTTTGACATTTTAGGCCAATTTGTTTTCTGCTACATATGTTTGGTAAAAAAAATCGCAAAAAGCGTATTTTGATTGGTTTGCGCAAAAGTTATTGCGTTTACTAACTAAGGGAAAGATTTTTGTCATTCTTATTGTTTTTTTTTTTTTAACGAGTAATGGCGGTGATCTGCGATTTTTTTTGCGGGACTGCGACATTGCGGCGGACAGATCGAACCCTTGACTGACATTTTTGACACTTTTGGGGGTACCGGTGACATTACTACAGTAATCAGTGCTATACATATGCACTGTTACTGTAAAACTGACACTGGCAGGGAAGGGGTTAACTTTATTAGACAAGGAGGGGTTAAGTGTGTCCCTAGGGGCGTGCTTCTAACTGTGATTGGCTGTGGCTAGTGATGTAACAGCAGAGATCTACGGTCCTACATAGCAGGACCGTATGATCTGTGCTGCTACACAGGGGAGAATGACAGGCGGCTGTGTTTACATTAGCCGCCTGCCTTTCTCCCGGTGTAACCGACGACCACGAGTGAGCAGCGGGTCCGCCGCTCACACGCGCGGGGGGGTCCGTGAGCAAGCGGGAGCGTGCCTCCGGGGGCGCGCGCTCGCTCCCTAGAGCCTCACAGGCTAGCGAAGTAGACCTACGTCACTTTGCCTGTGAGGGGCTGACTGCCGCCGTAAATAGTCATTAGGCAGTCAGCAAGTGGTTATAGTTGCACTTCTGTTTGTCAAAAAGCAATATTTCTGTTTGTTTATGAAACTTGGTCTTATTTGTAAAGATGTTATATATCTCAATGGCTAAATCTGTGTCTGTAGTGCGTGTTCAAGCCTTATAATAACATATTATTCGATTTTTACTCCAGGAGTATACAATTCGTTTGGAAATGCTAGAGAAATGTTTAAATAATGCATTACAATTAACCTAAGCCTATTCGATTTGTAGTTGACTAAAATGTATGAGATTTTAGTCGACTAAAATATGACTAAAACTAAAACAATTCAGATGACTAAAATACGACTAAAACTAAAATGGCATTTTAGTCAAAAGACTATAACTAAAACTAAATTGACATTTGCTGCCAAAATTAAGACTGCTAGAGTGGGGCACCTCTCCTCCTTACCAACGCTGATGTGACGCTGGGAGTTGATCTGTGACCGAGTGTAGGAATCCCTTTGTGATCACTATCTATGCCACCTAAAATGATTGTGGTAGGATGGATGTCAAAGTGCTGCTGGGGCGCAATGCCACATCCCAAAAAAAAGTTTAAAAGAGAGAAAAAATGGGGGCCCCCATAGGGATTTTTAGGGCATGGGCCAACCAGACATAGTAATTCTGTATATAAGAACAGTATAAAATCAATACATTTTTATTAGAAAATGGGTATAAACAACACTTAAAAAAGGGGAAACATTCACCAGACAAGCTATAAGAACATGTGTGAGAAATGTAATTGCAAATCCAGTATAGGACGTGATGATTGTTGAATAGGCTCTTGATTCTAGAACTTGAGAGTGGTCTTGTACAGAAAAAGGCCAATCAGATTACATGTTACATGTTGACCAGTTGTTGCCATACGCCTCATCCAAAGTCCCAACTCCCCTTTTTGTTCTTTATACAAATCCAGGGATGGAGGCATACAGCTCCAACAAGCCAAATGCCTCATTTAAAGTCCCACCCCCTTTCTACACTTTTTATTTTAATAGTGGCTATTCCAATCAATGTAAATAAAAGATAATAAAATCAGCGCAATCTACAGTGAAAAAATAACTAATAGAATCTCAATGGCAGCATGCATTCAGTGTCTTCACTAGGGATGATCGAACGGTTCGGGTCGACCATCGGTTCGACCCGAACATTGGGTGTTCGAAATTCGGCCGAATTCCGAACTTTTTGCGGTAAAAGTTCGGAAGTCGGCCACCAGAACCGCACAAATGCAATGGGACAGGAACTGGGCTTTAAAAGCCCGTGATTGGCCCAGAAACATCAGTAAAAGCCAATTGAGGGGGCAGGAGTCTGCTAGGAATATGATTGGAGTGACTATGGGGTCCAGAGGCCAATCAGGTGTGAATACGCCCCCCATAAGCCCCCCAGTACATAACATAGCCCCGCCAAACCTCTAGCACTGTAATACAGAGGCTGAGGAAGAGTGTGGAAGCATTTGTGTTTCTCCTGCTGCTTTTAGTGTGAGGAAAGGGATATGCAGTGTAGTTAGGGTACTATATACCACTATAGTTAGATTCAACTATCTAGTTTTTGTAGGGATAGTTAAAGGTGTCAGGGTGACCGTAGTGTAGTTTAGTGTGAACTGACTCTGCCATGCCAGGGTGACCGTAGTGTAGTTTAGTGTGCCTGACAGGCACAGTAGGAAGCTTACCTACCTTCTAGAGGACCAGCACGGCACACCCACGTGGGACGCCAGAAGCAAGCAGCGCCGCAGGAGCGGCAGCATCTTACTGCCTGATACAGAGCATCGGAGTGAGAGAGCTTCCCGGCTGCACTTCCGGAGGTCTGAGCACCGGCCAGGGTGAGCATCCCATTGCATGGGACAAGAGGAGACACACCATCCACTGTGAGTAGATGACTGATCAGAGGTACTGGACTTCTTCATCCCACATTTGAGTCAATCAGAGAGGTAAGGTGAGCGATACGATCCCCACACACAGACACTGTATGTTACTTATCCTTGATGGACTGACCCAGGATTATGGATGGATCACCGCTATTAAACCCTTTTTCCTCTGACTAGGTGGGCCCCATCCCTGATCAGTATCACTACACACACTTTAAGACAGATATATCCTGTATCCCTATCTTTGCTTTGGTAATACCTCCCCAGTTCCGGATTGGCCTGCTCCCTCCGTGCACCACGGGCTGAGACTGAAGTCCCATCAATACTTCATTGCCCCCGCCAACTGTAGATCCAGTAAGATCTTGTCCGTGTCCCATATCTAGCGGGTGATACATACACCACCCCCATCACATGATTGGACTCTCTGTCCCTATGACTATGGAAGTGCCGAACAGTCCCTGAGATCTCCACAGGGAATCAGCAACTGTTTACATGTCGGGTGGCCACCCTTTTTATGTGTATATTTAGATTTGTGATATACCATATACTTCCTTAAATCTTAGATTGGTTGCAATTATGTGCATTCTATATCACCCGAACATGGACAGTCCTTGCTTACCTTAAGCAGGTCCGTTTGCCCTCTGCCGGCCATTACCATACTCACCATTAAGCTTTTCCAAGGTACACACCATTTTTACATAAACTGGATACAGAGCAGTAGACACCTCTACACATAGGGTTGAGTAAATTGGTGACTCAAATGAATTTATCATACGTCACCCGCTCCCCATAGTAAGCTCCTAAAACAGAACCCCAGTAGGTGCCACAGGTGCCAGGCAAGGTTGATGCATTTGCATTTCATGCACAACCAACACCGACCCGAGGGGTCGGCCATCAGCTACCGAGTCTCAATCTGTAACTAGGTAGTTTTTTATTTATTTTTTGTATCTATCTTATTGATTTCCATATTATTTTTTGTATGTACTGCACCCAAATTTAATAAAGGTTATATTTTGTTTTTGCACAAACCAATCCCTGTGAGCTCTTCTTTAGCAACCTTCCAGAGAGGGTACCTTCCCTCTCTCTATTTCTGTGTTTTTGGTTACATGCCTGGTTGCGTAGGGTTCCCGGATCAAATTATCCGTATGGGTATGCTTCAATAAGGTCAGAATTTACTGACCTTAAGGCGACTGGATCCCATCCACAGCACAGCTTTTTATCCGTAGGTCCATTTAGTTTAGTGTGAACTGACTCTGCCATGTCAAGGTGACCGCAGTGTAGTTTAGTGTGAACTGACTCTGCCATGCCAGGGTGACCCTCTGCCATGTCAGGGTTTACCGTAGTGTAGTTTAGTGTGAACTGACTCTGCCATGCCAGGGTGACTCCACTATGCAGATTCTGGGTTAGGGGTATACATACACATATATATATATATATATATGTGTGTGTGTGTATATGTATATACTGTATACACACACACACACACATATATATATATATATATACCCCTATACAGAAGTTAAAAAAAACGCCTGAAAAACGCCTGAAACAAAAACGCTGAGGTGTGAAAGGAGGGTAACACCATCCCTGCGCTACTGAAATTCTAATAAAAATAATCATTTTTTTTCTGGACATGCTACAGACCTGAAACTTCACAGATACACTTTTTAGACCCCCCAGACACTAAATCCAAAGAAATCTTTTTTTTTTTTTTTTCAATAATTGGCTATCAAAAATGACAATTTTTAAGAACTTTTGCATGACCCAGAACCCTAGGCACTTTTTAGGGGCATTTATTGGGTTTTAGGGCTTCAAAATGGTGATTTTTGATTCCAGAAGTTCGGGTCCCATTGATTTCAATGGGGTTCTGGAATCCGAACCAAACTTTTGGGAAATTCGGGTGTTCTGGTCAAACCAAACTTTTCAAAAGTTCGATCATCCCTAGTCTTCACTCAACACAAATGATAAACCAAATAAATAAATAATGCAGCACCAAAGGTAAATTAGTGAATATTAGTGACTAATGACTAAATAATCAGATGCATAAATAAAGTGAATAAACCATGTGACAACCACATATAAAATATCCAAGGTTTATATCCAAGGTTAATAAATGGTAATAATAAATGTTAATAAATAAAGATACCCTCCTCGTGCATATATATCTCATGAGGTGACCATATTTTTAAAATTTTATGGTCACCTCATTAGATATATATGTGGATTTTTTAGTACTTTAATTGTATTATTTTTTATCATTTTATTTTTTTTTTTTTACAATGTCACTGACTATGACTCTGTCCATTCAGAAAAGGAAGGAGCTGGTAAATTACATATTTACCGACCCCTTCCTGGTTCTCTGTTGAGACACATCCCCTGCAGCAGCCGGCAGGAGAGGAAAGGGAGATCACAGGGGCCCAGAGACAGCAGAACACAAGTGAACTGGATAGGAGGAGTGGCGGAGGCAGCATACAGAGGAACCAATCTCCTCCATTTTCCTCCTGCAGCTACAGGAGAAAAAAGGAGGACAATGATTTCTCTAAATGCTGCCCCCCACCGCTCCCTCCTATCCAGGTGTACAGGGGAGCCACACAGGCCCCCTGGAGCATGGGGCCCGGTTGCAATTGCAACCCCTGCAACCCCTGTAGTTACGCCCCTGTCCCCTATATAACCCCTCCCATACAGGAAGTACCTCCACTTTTTTCGCCAGTGTCTAAAAGGTGAAGGTCGCTGTGGAGAGTCGCTCCACATGTTTGTTATGTTACAAAGAAGAAGAAAGAAGATTATGTTATCATACCCCAAACAAAGATCACTGGATCTAAGTTGTTAGTTATCGGATCCATCTAAAACAGCCAACCCCTGTAGTTACGCCCCTGATCCGGGTTGAAGTCACCTCAAGACAGGAAGTGTGTTACTGGGCAGATCACCAGGTTAAAATAAAGGGGAAAAGACTAAAACAAGAAAATATGCATTCACAACATCTGAGGACTGGTAAGCTGCAACACATTAGTCTCTTTACCAGGGCCGAGACAAGGGGTGGGGAGAAGGGACGGCTGCCCTTGGTGCAGCAGGTATTGTAGGGATGAGGGCACAGCAAGTTCCTTCTACTATAAGGCTGACAGGAGTAGTGACAGCGGAATCAATACTTCTGTTAGCCCAGCACTGAGAGCGGCAAGAAGAGGAGGAGAGAACTGGGGGGAGGTGCAGCTTGTGCTCTCCCTCTCCTCCTCATAGGTTCGCACATAATGAAGTGGAGGGGGCACAATTTGGCATCTTTTCCCTGGGCACTGGATGATCTTGTCCAGGCACTTCTGTTTACATCCAGCCACCCATAGACTAACAAGGAACTTCTAATCTGGTCTGCCTGAAAAACACACAGATGGACCAAATCGGACCTCCCATGTGACATAAGACTAAGGGCTCTTTCACACGGCCGCTCCGCTGATCTTATCCGCTGCGGTCCTTTTTTTTTTCTTCACGGAGCGGATGACATTTGTGTCATCCGCTCCGTGTGTCTGCATATCATCCAATCCGTTTGCGGATGATATACGGACATAATGTAAGTCTATGGGCATTGCGGATGTCAGCGGATGACACCGCTGACATCCGATTTTCCTTCCTTTCCGTTCTTTACACGGAGGAAAAATAGGGTTCTGTTCCGTTCCAAAAAACGGAACAGAACTGAAAGGAAGAAAATCGGATGTCAGCGGATGGTCATCCGCTGACATCCGCAATGCCATTGACTTACATTATGTCCGCAAATCATCCGCAAAAAAATAGGATGATTTGCGGACAAGCGGAGCGGCCGTGTGAAAGAGCCCTAAGAAAGGTTTAAAAACTTATAACTTCTCATCGTATTTTTCTAAATTCCAAAATAAAGACCTTAACATTTTGAGAAGTATATGCATTGATTGATTATAATAAAATTTAAGAACATGGAATAAATTGAGGGAGATGTCTAAATTGACCCTTGTATATGTGTGGCTGCGGTGCGGAGAATGATTCTGTCACTTATGATTGACTGATTGCAGTGACAGATTCCTGGCGGGATCACTTAAGTGGGCTTGGAGTCATGTCAGAACCCACCTGAGCTCTTCCTTGATTGCTAATAATTAGTTTATATTTATTTTAAAAAATTTTCAGTAACTGGGTTTCATTATAATGAAATTATTGTTACTTATATGTAAGGAGGATAAGTTAGAGGTAAAGGAATTGTTCCTGTTTTCTCCGCTGAGAGAAGGTGGGCATCCTTTTGGGGGAAGATTATATGTGAAAAATGTGCCCTACCTGTGAGATCCCCATGGAAACTGGAAATTACTGTAGTTTAGAACTGCTACTACAGTTATTTTCTGCTTCTGGGTCCCATTCCGTGCAACTGCCTTGCTACATTGTGAACAGAGGAGGTTGCTTGCTCTGCACAGGCACTATTCAGGGAACGCTTAGCATTTTCTGATTTGACGAGGTGAAGAGGCAGGGAGGTGGTGTTACAATCTCCACCTTGTCCAATCAGAGAACATTTTGCATTCATTGAGGAAATCCAAAGAGTTCTCGGAATGGGACCCATGCCCAAACCTCCTTTGTTCAGTAAGCAGGACGTTTCCTAGTAATCTCTCTTGCTATCCCCCGTTCCTCCTTGCATTGCCTCTGTGATCCCAATGTTCCCTAGTGTGGTTTGTCTCTCCAATGGTCCTCATGTTCTTCATCACATTCATTCTTCATGTTCTTCATCACATATCCAGCCTTGTAGTCCCTGCGCACCCCATCCTGTACCTTGTGCCTTGTCCCCAAGGCAGCTCCTGTCATCCCATTCTGCATCCTACTCCAGTGATTCTGTGTACTCCTGCCAGGATCCACCCTCTATTTATCACTGTGTCCCTTTGTGGTACCCCAGTCAGCTACCTACTTCTCTGCACCATTGTGATTCCCTGTGTGTTCCAGCAAGCCTTCTATTCCCAGCACCAGTGCACTTCTAACCTGTTTTTCTTCTCTGTGCCTCCATGTGGTTGCTGTGCACTCCTTCCAGTTTGGAATGTGTACCCTACAGGCTTGTGATCCCAGCGTCTCAGTGCTGCAAGGTCTCTTCCCTGCATACCTGCTCTTGTTTCTCAAAGGCTGCCTGCTCAAGTAAGTCAGAGGGCTGCAACCTGGGAGTCGCCTGCCTCAAAACCCATCTTCAGGAGCTCTGGTGAAGAAAAGGTAAGCCCTTGGATTCTGCACCTTGGCCCTTCTATGGACTCTCACCATCGATGTATGAGTGGGCATGGTAGGCTTGCCCTCTGGTGCCAATGAATGTCCTACTTATCCAAGACTCCTTGCAGTTCTCTGTGTTACAAATATTAGGTGATGTGGTAATACATCATCAATGCAAAAGAAAAAGTAAGAAAAAATGCAAACAAAATAAATTCAAAAGCAATCCAAAATATGAAGTGCAAGTGAAACCAAGTTCCCTTTAAACATGTCGAATCAGCAAATTTCTTCCTGCTTCAGAAAAAGTGTCCAAGTATCACCAGTGTCACCAGGAATAGTAGACAAGATGCAGGCTTACCAGATAAAAATTACACCCTTGTTCAGAGTGGTCTACAAATGCTTAGCTAGCAGCTGCCCATTAAGGCATCTCTCAACAGAGGTCTCGGAACTATCTATCTATGGTGGTCCTCAGACAAGTTATTATTGTTCCCAAGCAATTAAGATCATGCAAAAATTAAACAAATATACACTCCTCGTAGTGTAGAAATCATTAAACACGATTTAATAAACATAAAAACACACTTACAAACAGGTAAAAAAAAAAAAAAGCGGGTAAAACTTCTTGTACGCGATGACGTCACGAGACACATTTCGTCATAAACAGACGTCTTCCCCTGCAACTGCCTAGCTTCAGTTGTACTAACTTCTGCATAGCCGGTTTGACCATAGTGGAAAGGAAGGGACTCCAGCTCCTGACACTCTGGCTTCCAAAATCAGAAACAGTAAGCCAGTAGAACCTGACGTCCCCAGTGCTTCCTCCTCCCCACATGTTTCAGCCAATAAATCTAAATCAGGGTTTTGCAATGTGACTTTAATAACATTATAGCTGAGGTTATGGTGAGGCAATTCTAAAATAGTCCAGGCTGGAACAATGTAATTATGAACATGCTATACCTATGGGATCCCTGTGGAAGCTGGTAACCACTGTAGTATACTTGCATAATGATCCCTTCTGACTCAGGGTTTAGCAGCATGGACAAGACATATCTCTCTCTCTCCCCT